>NW_028126055.1:0-507000 GCF_965194825.1 Balaenoptera physalus | reverse complement strand
GAGCCTGTCTCAGGATGCTCGCTCTTTTGTCTGCCCAGCCCTGGAGTACATTAGCAGCAGGGAATACTTGTGAGTACAGCAAATCTTTTAAAACTTATACTGTCAACTGAGAATTCGTGTTTTTTAAAAAAAATAATTGAGTTTTACAAATGGAATCACTGGTCTGCTTCTGAAAATGAGGCATTTAAAAAACATCGCAAAGTCCCAACGCTTGGATAGGATGGTTTACAATGGTTTTTCCACTTGTCAGGTCTGTAATACACAAAGCCTGTTTTTGACTTGTCTGTGAGCTGAATTTTGTCTGTGTGCTGTTGTTTTGAATATTCATTGAGAAAGCTCAAGTTCTAGTAAAACCTAAAATTAGCATGAGAATATTGAGGCGGAGAGAGACCAGAGAGAGAGAATAGCAGGAGATGAGGAGAGAAGAGCATGCCAATATGTCATTTATTTCTTTTTACTATGAATACATTTTGGAGGATTTATGTCAGAAAGGAAATCGTTGGCCGACCTGGCCGGGTCCTGAATTAGCGTAGATGTTTGCAGTTGGCGCCCTGCGGAATCGGGTACCAAGAACTCGGGCGCTGCAGCGGCGGGCAGGCTCCGCAGCAGAGCCCAGGCGGCAAACCTGGTTAGTCCCCAGAATTACGAGAAGGAGAGACCCCTCAGAATTAGAAGGCTGTTGCTTAAAGGAAAAACATAACCTGCCATTCAGGTTCATTTGCAAGTGCACATGCTTGTATATCGTGATGTGCTGTGTTTCTCATTTTGTTGGTTCAGTGACGATGTATTAACCTCTCAGTTCTGGACTGGCAATGTGAGTCTGATCTAAAGATGCTAGCCAAATTGATTCAGCCGACCTCAAGGCATTTTAATCTGGAAATTGGAAAAAGTTTTCGAAGTGTTATTCAGATTGAAATCTCCACCATAGGGCTTTTCTTTCCTTGAGGGATTGGAAGAAAGCCCCCTTAGTCCTACATCCACACCCCATCCCCCTCAAGAATTTTTTTTAAATCAGGTTGTAGGGAGTAAGGCAAGCTCTTATGCATTTCAAGAAAGTGCTAGTAGGCATGTTAGAAACCGACCTTGCTGCTGGGGGTGGGGTGGGCTGGGGAACCCGGCCCTTACCAGAAGTTTGTGCTAAAGTGAAAAGCATATTGTACAAATAGTTACCCTTCCAGCATTCATCCAGATATGCCCCGAGGCTGTGATAAGTTTGTGTTGTCATCATTTAGTATCAGCTCATTTAATGCCATATTATATGAGTCACTCCTGAAAATGAGCCTTAGTCTCCTTTAAGAAAATACTGCCCCGTGTTTCAGACGGAATCTTAATTTAGCTTTGGGCACAATTTCCATGAATTAATTAAAATGGGGGCATTTACATGAAATCCTTAGGTCCTGCAGTAAAGCATTTATCACTTTGCTAAGAAATTAAAAATGTAGTACTAAATGATTTGCTAGTATAAAAGAATTGTAGAATAATTTAACATAGTACACTGAGGTGCAATTAAAACGTCACCAGAGGTCACTCTTACTTAAAGGAAACATGGCTTCAAAAATCCTTCCCTTAGAAGAGAAGCAGAGTGCTGTGCTGCCTTTCTTGTCTCCTTAGTTGTGATTACAGGATATTGCAAGATCAGTTATTTTGATATTTCTTTATTTTCTGTTTGTATTTTATTCCCTGAAATGCACAGAGGTGTCATGTTCTTCATACTGAGCATCTTTTTTAAGAGTCACATGCTCTGAGGTGCTCCATGTCTGAATATCCAGGCAGATAGCCTTTTCTGAATTGAATATATCTCTAAGCTCAGTTCGTCTGGGTCTCTGGCTGACTCTTCAAATGTCAATGCTAGTTTTCACTTTTCAGCCTCTTTTATTTAGATGTGCTTAGTACTCTGATTAAAAGTTCAGTAAGTTCAAAGTACCTATGTAAATTTGCATGGCTAAGAACATTTTAGATACTATAGAGTCCTTGATCACTGCAAAGATGGCTACTATAGTTGTTCAAGTGTCAAGTATATATTTAAATGTCTTTGCAGACTTAAAGATTCATAGAGGGTACACAAACTGTGTTTGATCATTGCTTGCTAATCTCATTTGACAGTATCCTTTGTAGCAGTAGAAGTAATGGTGAATGAATCTTATTATAGTCTAGATTAGCTAATTTGACCAATTGGATTTTTCCTTAACTCTCGAATATTTGGGAGGTGTTTGTTTGTATGTGTAGATGTATATAGAAGCAAGGTATTTCAAACCCATATTTGAAATTTGTTACTACATAAATCAAGGTAGAGGGTTCTTTTAGTGCTGTCCCATCATTTGAGAAATTCTAAAGAGGAGTTTGCCAGCAGGATGGGATTTAGGCTACCAACAAGAAATCACGAACACCAGCATTTGCTCAAGTCTTTTGATCGCTAACCTTTTATTCCTAAGAAGTGTTTTAAGAACTCAAGTAATCTTTTCAGACAAGACTTTAAAACTAACAAAAATGAAATATTCTTAAGCCCTGATAAAATAATGAGAACTGTATGTAAATTTTTAAAAAGGTAAAGATCTTCTCCCCAAAAGGATACAGTGACATTTTTCCTCTATTTACAACTGGTTCTCAGTAGTAAATTAGTCAGACGGGGGGGAGGGGCGGGGGGGGTCAACCTGGGTGAGGTTCTGGCATAAGACATACTCTCATACAGGACTTGGTTGAAACATTTGCCATCTCAGAAATTATCCATGTTTTGACCTGAATCTTTATAATTAATGGGAAATTTTAAGTCAGGAGGAGTCTACACAGGGCGAGAGTAATGTTTCTAAATAGCCAAAAACATGGGCTTTTTTTTTTTTTTCTCCTATTCTCTGTCTTTTTGAAGATAAAACAACTTGAATGGACAGCATCCTCTAGGACCTGATATTTAAAAATTGTGCATCTCTACTTGGTCTGCCTTCTAGAGCTCTTTGTATTTAGTCAAGATGAAAGTGTTATACTAATGGAGTTATCCTCTTAAATGGAACTTGCCCAAGTTCCACAGCTTCTGTGAAAAGCTAATTTTCAAAGTAAACATTTTAGTGCTATTTGACTTTTTAAACTATGTGCCTCTATTAATTTTGTGACTAAAATTTAAAAATTCCAATTGAATAGAGATTTTTTGCTTCCATTATATTTTTTTCTGGAAAAAATATTATTAAGTTTGCCCCCAAATACCACTGAATTATAAAGTTGCTTTTTACAGTTATACATCCAAAACTTAATGCAAAATTGAGATCAAAAGATAATAGGCAATATTTTATGTTGGTGTTTGTAATATCAGGGCACAAACTTTTAGAAGTGACTTTGTTAGCCAGCCCTCCTGTAACTAAATCTATTTGGAAATCTCAGCCTATTATCTTAAGGTGTCTTTAAAATGAATTATCGGAGTGGCTGGGTACATCTGTACTTAAAACACTATTTGTCTAATTGCTTCTACTTAAGTAAACATTACATATTACTAGAGATTTCAAATTGATTTTAAATTAAATAAGATCTAGTAAAACAAAGAGCAACATAAACTGTTTTAACTTGCCGCTTGCTTTTGTTGTTTTGTTTTGTTTTTTTCTTCTTTTCAAAGAGTTTCTTACTGATTTCTTCAAAGGAAATCAGGAAACTCTACATGTTTAGATAAAGTTCTATCTATATCATAAGACCCAGGACTTCAGATGAAAAAGGTTTTATAGATAATCCTCCTCCTCTTGAAATATTTATAATAATCCAGGACATACCTTCCGGTCAATCATATCATCTAGATAAATACTATTTTTAGTTTTTATTACTTATTCAGTACCTATGGAGTATTACGTAATGCAGTGTAGTCCAATTTATATATGAAATACAAATTTAAATAACAGAATTTGGTGTATAGTGCACCTTTGTGTCTTTTAAACATAGACATGTTTTAAGAGGTGAACTTTATCAACTTTACATGGACATATCGTTTTGGAAGTGGAGTATTAAGTTTGAATAGAATAAAGGTTTCCAAATGGATATTGGCTAATATATGCATTTATATATATACATATGTTATAAAAATAATTTTGTTTTATTCTCTAAAACATCACATACATGTTTTCACCCTGGGAATCATTCCTGTGTAAGTCAGTGCCTTAAAATATATATGCTAATAAACAATATTCAATGTGCTACAAAAATAATTTAGTTAAATTTTTAAATGAACTTACCTTCTAGTGACCTCATTTCAATATTTATAGATTATAGGAATGAAGTACAGGAAACTGAATTTTACCTTATAGGGAACTTGCATTCAGGAGCACCATCAATTTTAGCCTGCAATGATTGTGCAAATATGTCTAAGAAAAGAAGCATGCACTTAGATGCAGAAATTCTTCCATCTTACAGCTTACAGTGTTTAAGAAGTTGATCTATATGCATATATAATAAGAAAGCTTTTAACAATATGCCTTTGAAATTCAGTTGTTTATACAAATATTTTTAGGACAATAAGTTTGAAGAATATGACAAGAATTTAGAGCACCAAAGTGTTTTGTTTTGTTTTTTAATTGCCAGGTGGTTAAACATCTTTGTCATAAAGCTACAGTAAAGGCACTCATGTGAAATGTACATGTGTGAGGTGTAAGAAGGGATCTCCTCTCTTGGTTACACTATTGCCAATAGCTATTTCAGTCTCGTGAATTCAAACATAATTGGTGGATGCTCCAAGCTTAGAGTCCAAAATCATCCACACGTTTTTGATTGAAATCTCCCAAGATCTTAGATAATACTAAAACAAGGGTGGGAAGATGTTATATGGAGAACAAATGGAGCACAAGTACAATGAAATGTGATTTTTCACTTGATGAAACAGAGGTGAATTAGAAACTATAGAAGAGAGTGTACAAAATACCCCAAATAACAGCGATCTAAAGTCCCTATTAAAAGCTAGCTTTTCATAGGATATTTTAAAAGAATCAAAAGAAATCATTTTTTTTGGTTTTAGTTCTTCAGCATTTTTTTTTTTTTTTTTTTTTTTTTTTGTTCCTCTGTATGTGTTGTGTCTTTTATTTTCTGGATATTTTAAAGATTTTCTCCTTATCTTTACTCATCAGTAATCTGAGTATGATGTGCCCAGGCTTGGTTTTCTTTGTATTGATATTTATCATGTTTGGGGTTTTCTTTTTTTTTTTTTTTTAATTAATTAATTAATGTATTTATTTTTGGCTGTGTTGGGTCTTCGTTTCTGTGCGAGGGCTTACTCTAGTTGCGGCGAGCCGGGGCCCCTCTTCATCGCGGTGCGCGGGCCTCTCATTATCGTGGCCTCTCTTGTTGCGGAGCACAGGCTCCAGACGCGCAGGCTCAGTAATTGTGGCTCACGGGCCCAGTTGCTCCGCGGCATGTGGGATCTTCCCAGACCAGGGCTCGAACCCACGTTCCCTGCATTAGCAGGCAGGATGTAAACCACTGTGCCACCAGGGAAGCCCCCGAGTTCTTCAGCTTTTTTATAAGATAGCCTCAATTGAAAATAATTACACTCATTAGTTTCACTCAGTAAGAGAATGCGATTCTGTGCAATCAGTTTGTCAGACATATATCACAAAAGAAAACAACCGAATAAAATAATTGAGCATCCCTTCTCCAGACCGTCTTCCTCTCTGTTGCGCTCATGTTCCCTCTTTCTAACACCTAATTTCTATGCGTGGCAAGCCCTCCACCTCGGGTGACGCTTACTGTGTGAGTCCCCAGAAACCAGACGTCCATCTGTTCTTTCTTTCTTTCGATTACTTCCGATGATAAAGCCACTCCTCTGTTACTGAGGTGGTGGCAACAACGGATATTTGTAGTGCGCTCCATCTTTTGTATGCCCTTCATTGAAGGCTGCTGAGTTGGTAGCTTCACGAAGGAGGATGCACTCTTCGGCATTTGTACGTGTGTGTTTGGGGAAGAGGGTTTTGTAATCGTTTTCATTCAAAAAGAAATGCTGACAGCTTCACTCCAAATTAATAGTGTATACTTTTCCATGTCATCAATATTGACATTTGGAAATCTTATTCATTAGTCTGTGATCTGGAAGGAAACTATTTTAATGGCTCTTGGCGCTTGCATCTGTGATTCTCTTGTCATTGAAATCTGTAAAAAACTGATATTAACTCTGAAATTTTATACTTTTAAACATTATTGACTTCCTGGGAAAAAGTCATATGTTAGAACCTTACAGCATACACTTCAGCTATAGAAAAACTATTAAGTGCTGTTTATTTAATTTAATAACACAGATCTAGGCCATTTAATTTTTTAGCCAGATTTATTAAGATATAATTCACATATGATTATAACTCATCCATTTAGAGTGTAAAATTCAGTCGTTTTTAGTATATTCACAGATAGGTGCAGTGATCACGACGGTTAATTTTAAAACATTTTTGTCACCTCAAGAAGAAATCCCATACCTATCACCCTACTATCCCCACAAGCCTCCTAGCCCTAAGCAATCACTTACTGCATTTTTGTTAAATCTCTAAAACCTTCATGAATCAGCACTTTGCTACAAATCTACAACTCTCTCTGCCACTCTTTCTTTAATTAGAAACTTTTTTTGAGCAGTGTTAGGTTTACAGAAATATTAAGCAGATATAGAGATTCCATTTATTCTATTCTCCTGCCAACGCCCCATTCCCTTTTCCCCAATTATTAACATCTTGCATTAGTGGTACATTTTTACAATTGATGAACCAATACTAATAGATTGTTGTTAATTAAGTTTTACATTAGAGTTCACTATTTGTGTTGTACGTTCTATAGGTTTGGATAAATGTATAATGACATGTATTGACCATTACAATCTCATACATAATAGTTTCAGTGCCCTAAAGATTCTTGTAATCTACCTGTTCATCATTCCTCTCTTGTCCCTAATTCCTGGCAAGCCCTAATCTTTTTAGTGTCTCCATAATTTTGCCTTTTCCAGAGTTTTGTAGAGTTGGAAGATTTTCTTCCATGTTATCTTCCAGAAGTTTTATAGCTTCGTGTTTTCTATTTAGGTCTGTGCTCTATTTTAACTTAATGTTCGTGAAAGGTGTAAGGTTTGTTTCAAAATTCACTTTTTTTTTTTTTTTTTTTTGCCTGTGGCTGTCTAGTTATTCCAACATTGTTTGTGGAAAAGACTATCTTTGTTCATCATATTGCCTCTGTTCTTTTGTCAAAATCAGTTGACTGTATTTGTCTTGGTCTGTTTCTGGGCTTTCTATTCAGTTCCACTGATCTATTTGTCTATTCTTTTGCCCATACCACACTGTCTTGATTACTGTTAACTTTATAGTAAGTCTTGATTTTGGGTAATGTTAATCCTCCAACTTTGTTCTCTCCCTTCAATACTGTGTCAGCCATTCTGGGTTTTTATAAACTTTAGAATCAGTTTGTCAATATCCACAAGATCACTTGGGATTTTGATTGGGATTAATTAAATCTGTAGATCAAGTTGGGAAGAACTGACATCTTAACAATTTTGATCATCCTATACATGACCATGTAGTATCTCTCCATTTGTTTAAATTATTTGATTTCTTTCATCACAGGTTTGTAGTTTTTCCTCATACAGATATTACACATATTTTCTTAGACTTATACCTAAGTATTTCATTTTTGGGTGTTAATGTAAATGATATTGTGTTTTTTAATTTCAAAACCCAGTTGTACATTGCTGGTGTACAGGGAAGCAATTAATTTGTATATGTGAAAAATGTATCCTGCAACCTTGCTATAATTGCTTATTAGTTCTCAAAGTTTTTTGTTGATTCTGTGAGATTTCCTACATAGATGATCATGTCATCTACAAAAACAGTTTTATTTCTTCCTTTCCAATTTATATACTTTTAATTTCCTTTTTTTGTCTAATTAGATTAGCTGTGAATTCTAGGACAATGTTGAAAAAATGTGTTGAGGCGATATCCTTGCCTTGTTCTTTTTTATTTATTTATTTATTTATTTATTTTTGGCTGTGTTGGGTCTTCGTTTCTGTGAGGGCTTTCTCTAGTTGCGGCAAGCGGGGGCCACTCTTCATCGCGGTGCGTGGGCCCCTCACTATCGTTGCCTCTCTTGTTGCGGAGCACAGGCTCCAGGCGCGCAGGCTCAGTAGTTGTGGCTCACGGGCCTAGCTGCTCCGTGGCATGTGGGATCTTCCCAGACCAGGGCTCGATCCCGTATCCCCTGCATTAGCAGGCAGATTCTCAACGACTGCGCCACCAGGGAAGCCCCCTTGCCTTGTTCTTAATCTTAGTGAGAAAGCATCTAGTTTCTCACTAAAAAATATTATATTAGCTGTAGGTGTTTTGTAAATTCTCATTATTAAGTTGCAATAGTTCCCTTCTATTTCTAGGTTACTGAACGTTTTTGTCATGAATGAATGCTGGATTTGTCAAATGCTTTTTCTGGATCTATTAATAGGACCATATAGTTTTTCTTCTTTAACCTGTTTATATGATGAATTACACTAGTCGGTTTTCTTATGTTGAACCAGCCTTGTATACCTGGAAGAAATCCCACTTGCCCATGGTGTATAATTCTGTTCATACATAGTTGGATTTGATTGACTAATATTCTGTTCAGGATTTTTGCAACTATATTCATTTGTCTGAATTTTTCCTTTTTTTTGTAATGCTTTGTATGCTTTTGGTGTTAGGATAATGCTGGTTTCCTAGAATGAGTTAGAAAGTATTCATTCTAGTTCTATTTTTAGAGAATAAGCATACATTTTCCCTAAAATATTTGTTAAAATTCACCAGTGAACCAATCTGGCCCTAGTGCTTTCTTTTTGGCAGGTTATTAATTATAGTTTCATATCCTTTAATAGATATAGGCCTATTGAGATTGTCTGTTTCTCCGTGTGTAATTTTGGTGCTGGAACAACTGGACAGCTACATGCAAAAAAAAAAAAAATGAATCTAGACAAAGACCTTACACTTTTCATATACATTAAATGGATCATAGAACGCAATATAGAATGCAACAGGACTTCATTAAAATAAAATAGTAATAAAATAAAATGTGATGCCCCCGGTAAACCTTTTTAGATTCTTCAATCATGTGTTTCTCCCTAATTATGCCTTAATTTCACCTGGTTTATACCTCTGCAATATTTATAAAAGAAATCTTGCATGTTATATGTACATGCCTATCAACTCCATTGGACTGTGACCTCGTTGAGGGCTGGTAGGATGTGTCATTCATCTTTGGTGCCAGTTCAACATTTGTTCTGGTACAAAATAGTAAGTAGAACATATCCTTTGAATTGAACAATGCAGAGTTTTGGTTAATTTAAAATTCAGTTTCACAGGCCTACAATTACTAAATGGTATAGGGACACAAAACTCTTTATAACTAAAACATTCACGAGTCCATTTATGAAATCAGTGTCCTCTCAGCTCTCCTTTGCTCATCGTAGTGGAATTGATCCCCACCCACCAGGTCAGGTGTTTGATTAGTTCTTTTTGATAGGGGAATGGCGCCAATCACCACTAATCTAAACAATTGCAATGAAGTTGATTGCAAGGGAAATAGTCCCATCCAAGGAGTATGATTAGACTTGGTAAAAGAGGGGCAAAGGGAAGGGAGAAGGAAAAGCAGAAGTGTACAAGCAATCTCCCCAAGTAAGGGGGAAGACCAAAAAGAAGGAAGAGTGGGGCAGTGGTGGAGGTTCTCCCCAGGGTTCTCTCCAGGCAGACAGCGGGAACAAGCAGGGCAGGGAGGTGGTGGTGAGTAAGGACACCTCAGTGTTGGAGGTGTAAGGACACCTACAGTATGGAGCTGCAGGCTTAAACTTTCCAGAATAAATCTCAGCTTTGGATAGGAGCCTGTTATCAGACCCACCCTCAAATCACTAGGCACTAACTATCCTATGGAAAAGGGCAGAGTCCAAAATTTTGATTAAAAATAATATATGAGCTTAAAACAAATATAAGCCTACATATTTTTAACAGAGAAACTTAACATATCTACTAGATATTGGGAAATCTGAGCTCTTATGAACCCAAATAAAAGCAGGGAAAAGATAGCAGCGATACTGTTTGAAAGTGACCAGTTTTTTTGGTGTGTATGTCCATGCAGGTAGCCCTTACTTTGTGTGCCCATGGTTTGTTGACTGGTGCACATTGTGCTACTCACAATTGCTCCTTGTCAAAGTATCATTTTCATAAATTAAACTCATGACTCTCATGCAAATGTTAAATGAGTATATGGCACAGATTTAATGAACCCATTAATAAGAGAACTGGCATGATGGTAGTGCTGATTCAAAAGAACTAAATGGGGTAGAAGCTTTTATAGTAGCTGGAAGAATTCCTAAATAGGATTACTGATTTTAGATAAAAAAATAGCTCATGTTCTGTAGGGAAAATCAGCTAACATTCTGAATTTTGGAAATTGTATTTTCCATCAGAAAGGAATCATTTGCATCCCTACTGAACAGACATTATTTGTATTGCTATCTGACAGAAATCAAGGTACAAATCAACATCAACCCCTTCAGAATTACACCATACCTTTATCAATAGTAAATAACAAGTTAAACAAAGATGCAAAGGTACATGCCTAGAGATTCAGATAATCCGCAGGCAGGCCTGATAATCAAACCCTAGCATAACTAAGAAAGAACAGGCAAACGTCCCTTTAGATTTTTTCAGGCTTTTGGATAATTTTCCTTAACACCATTTTACAAAGGTTTTTCTCTTCCGTATCTTACTGATGTCAAGGAGACTAGAATTACTGGGAAGGGTATTCTCAGATATATTATCAAGTTATCCCATTGTAAAAAATACCAAAAACCAAAAAACTCATCTTGAAGCTATCCACAGGATTAAAGAAAAACTATACAATTTTGAGTGAGAGCAGAAACTGCTCTTAGAAAGCATAGTATTAGTGAGTTCTTACAGGCTCCCAGGTAGCTACATCATCAGAGAGAAGGAAGCACCAGAAGAGGTATTTTACCCATGTTTGGTCAATACGAGGGAGTGCAGAATTGCTTTTGACACAGTCTAGAGGCTGACATTGATACCATGCCAGAGACCCGTAAGCATGTTGTGCTTTCTCAAAGGTCTTCTCTGTGAGCTGAGCTGCCTTCGAACTTAGAACATGAATTGTACGGTTTTACCTTGAACAAGATTCTGGAAATAGTTTATAAAATAATATCTGCATATAGGCCTCACCTTGGAGAGAGCTCATTACATTCCTGGGCACTGCAGTGCTACCAGATATCATGAGAAATAGAGGCAGGACAAGAATACCAAGGGAGGGTTGCTCAGCATAGATGACTGATGTGACCATTGTGATGATTTGACCAACTCCAAAGTTCATTCCCATGTCACCACTAAAACATTTTTTTCCCCTTCATTGCTAATGTCTGAGAGGAAATTTCTTTCCTCTACCCTCTTAGGTTTATTCGTAGGGGCCTGCAAAGTAAACTGACAAACGACAGAATGATGGAAGAAAAAACATAAATTATTTTAATTAATATTTTCTGTGTGAAAGAGTCCAAGAGGAAGGAAGTGAAACTCAAAGAAGTAGTTAGACTTGGGGGCTTATATTCCATTTGTAAGAAAGGAAAGGGGGTTTGGAGGAAAGTGAGTAGGAAATATATGGGGAAACTGATGGGAGAGAAGCGCTATTTTCATAAGGTTTGTTTATGTAGACTCACCTCAGTGCCCATTCTCCACCTTTGGTGACAAGAGTCACTCTCTTCTTCCTGATTCGGGAGAGGGGGCCCCGGTCTCAGGGAAAATTCATGCCCTGCTTTTAGGGAGAAAAGGGGAGGGAAGATTTCTTCCTGCATCTGCTGATTTTCAATTGCTTTCAGCTCAAAACCATATTTATGCCAAAGTGGCATTTTTTGAGGTGGCATTTTTTTTTTTAATTTATTTATTTTTGGCTGTGTTGGGTCTTCGTTTCTGTGCGAGGGCTTTCTCCAGTTGCGGCAAGTGGGGGCCACTCTTCATCGCGGTGCGCGGGCCTCTTATTATCGTGGCCTCTCTTGTTGCGGAGCACAGGCTCCAGACGCGCAGGCTCAGTAGTTGTGGCTCACGGGCCCAGTTGCTCCGCGGCATGTGGGATCTTCCCAGACCAGGGCTCGAACCCGTGTCCCCTGCATTGGCAGGCAGATTCTCAACCACTGCGCCACCAGGGAAGCCCTACTGCTTATGTTTTTGAACTCCCACTTTTCAGTTACATTTCTATTTGGAATAGTGTGGTAAAGTAGATGTCAATGGATTCAATGTTTTTCTAGAGTTTCTGTATTCCTTTGTAAAAACAGCTTTGAGATATAATTCACCTACTGTGCAATTCCCCTACTTAAAGTGTCCAATTCAATTGTTTTTTTGTATATTCACAGAGTTGTGCATTCATCTGCACAATCTATTTTATCCATTTTATTGATAAAAAAAATTTTGGAAATTTTATCAATTTCCAAAACAAGAAATCTTTCTTTTTCTAGCCTACAAGTCTCCCATCTCCCACAGCCCCAAGCAAACACTCATCTACTTTCTGTCTCTATAGGTTTGTCCTTTCTGACATTTCATATCAATGGGCTCATATAAATATATGGTTCCTTATGACTGACTAATTTCACTCAGAGTATTTTCAAGATTCCTGTACATTGGAGTACTTCATTCATCTGTACTTCAGCCTAAAAAAATATCACTGGAATTATGGAATGAACTTAATCCTTAAGGGTGTATTTTTTTAATTATCCAGCACTATTACAAGTTCTCAGTCTTGTTTTCAATTTAAAAAGACTTTTAATGATAATCATTAAAATGCTTATGGTTGAATTTAGATTCAATTCTGTGCAATAAAATCAAATTGGTTATAACACAATAAAGGCCGTATATGAGAAGCCCATAGCTGATGTCATACTCTGCGCTTTTCCTCTAAGATCAGGAATAAGAGAAAGATGCCCACTCTCGCCACCTTTATTCAACATAGTATTAGAAGTCCTAGTCAGAGTAATTAGGCAAAAAAAAAAAAAAAGAAATCAGCAGCACCCAGCTGGAAAGGAAGAAGTAAAATTGTCAATATTTGCAGATGACATGATATTATATATAGAAAACTCTAAAGACTCCACCAAAAAAACACTGTTAGAACTAATAAACAACTTTAGTACTGTTGCAGAATACAAAAACAATATACAAAAATTGGTTGCATTTCTATATGCTAGTAAAAAAACAATACCACTTACAATTGCATCAAAAGAATAAAATACCTATGAATAAATTTAACCATGGAGGTGAAAGACCTGTACATTGAAAACTGTAAGACACTGATGAAAGTAACTGAAGAAGACACAAATAAATGGAAAGATATTCTGTAGCTCATAGGTTAGAAGAATTAATATTGTTAAACTGTCCATACTACCAGAAGCAATCTACAGATTCAATTCAATCCCTATCAAAATTCCCATGGCATTTTACACAGAAACAGAGCAAAAAAATCCTAAAATGTGTAAGGACCCACAAAACACCCTGAATAACCAAAGCAATCTTCAGAGAGAACAAAGCTGGAAGCATCATGCTTCCTGATTTTAAGTTATATTACAAAACTATGGTATGGTATTGGTATAAAAACAGGCACATGGATGAATGGAGCAGAATAGAGAGCTCAGAAATAAACGCACACATATATGGTCACTTAATTGATCACAAAGGAGCCAAGAATATACAATGGGGAAAGGACAGTCTGTTCAACACATGGTGTTGGCAAAACTGGACAGCCACATGCAAAAGAATAAAACTAGACTACTACCTTACACCATACAGAAATTAACTCAAAATGGAATAAAGACTTGAATTTAAGACCTGAAATCATAAAACTCCTAGAAGAAAACATATACGGTAAGCTCCTGGACATTGGTCATGGCCATGATTTTTTGGATATGACACCAAAAGCAAAGGCAATAAAAGTAAAAATAAACAAGTGAGACTACATCAAACTAAAAAGCTTTTGTACAGTAAAGGAAACCATCCACAAAATGAAAAGGCAACCAATTGAATGGGAGAAATATTTGCAAATCATGTATCTGATAATGGGCTAATAGCTAATATATATAAAGATCTCGCACAACTCAATAGCAAACAAACGATCTAATTAAAAATGGGCAAAGGATCTGAATAGACATTTTTCCAAAGAACACATACAGTTGACCAACAGGTATAGGAAAAGATGCTCAACGTCACTAATCATCAGGGGAATGCAAATCGAAACCACAATGAGCTATCACTTCACACCTGTTTGTATGATTAGCATCAAAAGATAAGAAATAACAAGTGTTGGCAAGGATGTGGAGAGAAGGAGACACTTGTGCACTCTTGGTGGGAATGTAAATTGGTACAGACAGTATGGAAAATAGCATGGAGTTTCCTCAAAAGATCAAAACTGGGACTACCATATGATCCAGCAATTTCACTTCTGTGTATTTGTACAAAGAAAATGAAAACACTAACTCCAAAAGATATATGCACCCCCATGTTTATTACAGAATTATTTACAAGAGTTGAGACATGGGAACAACTTCAGTGTTCATTGATGGGTGAATGGCTAAAAAAATGTGATACACACACTCGAATACTCTTGAGCCATTAAGAAAAAGGAAATTTTGCCATTTGTGACAACATGGAGGGACTTCGAGAGCATTATGCTAAGTGAAATAAGTTAGAGAAAGATAACCTATGGTCTCACTTATATGAGTAATCTTAAAAAGAGAAAAAAGGAGCTCATAAATACAGAGAAGAGATAGTTGGTTGCCAGACTGCGGGGATGGGGATGGGGGTGGGAAGTAGGTGACATGAGTGAAGGGGGTTCAAAAGGTACAAATTTCCAGTTATAAAATAAATAAGCCACAGGGATGTAATGTATAGCATGGTGAATATAGTTATTAATACTGTATTGCATATTTACAAGTTGCTGCAAGTAAATCTTAAAAGTTCTCATCACAAGAAGAAAGAAAAAAATCTGTGACTGTGTATGGTGATTGATGGTAACCAGACTTACTGTGATGTTCATTTTGCAATACACACAAATGTCAAATCATTGAATTGTACACCTGAAACTAATATAGTGTTCTATGTCAATTATACCTCAATAGAAAAATTCTTAGGTCAAGATCAGATGTTGATTTTAATTTTAAATTAGAAAAGGACTTTTAAGGATACACTCAACTCTGCCTCCCTCTTCCTACCCCAAAGAAGTAAAGAAAAATTGTGACCTTTTATGCCTTTCATAAAATTAGAAATTTTGTTTAAAGGGTATAATATATCTCAATTTAAAAAGTTTAAAAAAAAAAAGAATTTTTTTTCCTGGACACTCATGTACTTGATTCTGTGAATTTATCCTTCTTTGTGATATGATAGAAGGAAGTTCTCGAATCTCCCTTTTCTCTATATGTATGCACCTCAGCTGCTGCCATCAGTGGACATGTGTGCAAGATGATATTGGAGACTGTGGTGCTTGAATTGGGTAGAATGCTGGACAGCTGACTCTGCACTTCATTTTAACGTTAAGCCTCTCTGATTCTACTTGTGCCAGAATGTCAGGAAAAGTGTGTTGTTTATGCGCAATCCTGTGAAATGTTTATTAAGCACTTTTGGAAATACCATGCAGTATTGCTTTTATACTTCAAGTTCTTAGTTGTGGTTTGTTCTGTCTTAGATACCAGTGTTTGTTAGTCCCCAAAAGTCCTCCTGGGTTGAAATGGGCTGAATTGGAAAGAAATATTATAAGCAGATAAGGTAGGGGGTCTATGGAGAAAGAAAACCAGGCATGGCTTTCTGGCCATAAGAGAACACCTATTCATTTAGTACAAGCCATTTTGTGATCTAAGCCTGGCCAGAGCGCTTGCCCTTGAACAGGTCTCAGTAATTAAGGATCTTAAGGGAAAACAAGAATGCTGACTGTTATCAGGCAAGAGAAGTAGCCCTAGTAATAATGTATCAGTTGTAAAGACTTCCAGTTCTGTTTCCATGGTAGGGATTAGCCTGAAACAGACAATCACCCCATCCCCCTCAAGAATTTTTTAAAAATCAGGTTGTAGGGAGTAAGGCAAGCTCTTATGCATTTCAAGAAAGTGCTAGTAGGCATGTTAGAAACCGACCTTGCTGCTGGGGGTGGGGTGGGCTGGGGAACTCTGCCCTTACCAGAAGTTTGTGCTAAAGTGAAAAGCATATTGTACAAATAGTTACCCTTCCAGCATTCATCCAGATATGCCCCGAGGCTGTGATAAGTTTGTGTTGTCATCATTTAGTATCAGCTCATTTAATGCCATATTATATGAGTCACTCCTGAAAATGAGCCTTAGTCTCCTTTAAGAAAATACTGCCCCGTGTTTCAGACGGAATTTTAATTTAACTTTGGGCACAATTTCCATGAATTAATTAAAATGGGGGCATTTACATGAAATCCTTAGGTCCTGCAGTAAAGCATTTATCACTTTGCTAAGAAATTAAAAATGTAGTACTAAATGATTTGCTAGTATAAAAGAATTGTAGAATAATTTAACATAGTACACTGAGGTGCAATTAAAAAGTCACCAGAGGTCACTCTTACTTAAAGGAAACATGGCTTCAAAAATCCTTCCCTTAGAAGAGAAGCAGAGTGCTGTGCTGCCTTTCTTGTCTCCTTAGTTGTGATTACAGGATATTGCAAGATCAGTTATTTTGATATTTCTTTATTTTCTGTTTGTATTTTATTCCCTGAAATCCACAGAGGTATCATGTTCTTCATACTGAACATCTTTTTTAAGAGTCACATGCTCTGAGGTGCTCCATGTCTGAATATCCAGGCAGATAGCCTTTTCTGAATTGAATATATCTCTAAGCTCAGTTCGTCTGGGTCTCTGGCTGACTCTTCAAATGTCAATGCTAGTTTTCACTTTTCAGCCTCTGTTTTATTTAGATGTGCTTAGTACTCTGATTAAAAGTTCAGTAAGTTTAAAGTACCTATGTAAATTTGCATGGCTAAGAACATTTTAGATACTATAGAGTCCTTGATCACTGCAAAGATGGCTACTATAGTTGTTCAAGTGTCAAGTATATATTTAAATGTCTTTGCAGACTTAAAGATTCATAGAGGGTACACAAACTGTGTTTGATCATTGCTTGCTAATCTCATTTGACAGTATCCTTTGTAGCAGTAGAAGTAATGGTGAATGAATCTTATTATAGTCTAGATTAGCTAATTTGACCAATTGGATTTTTCCTTAACTCTCGAATATTTGGGAGGTGTTTGTTTGTATGTGTAGATGTATATAGAAGCAAGGTATTTCAAACCCATATTTGAAATTTGTTAGTACGTAAATCAAGGTAGAGGGTTCTTTTAGTCCTGTCCCATCATTTGAGAAATTCTAAAGAGGAGTTTGCCAGCAGGATGGGATTTAGGCTACCAACAAGAAATCACGAACACCAGCATTTGCTCAAGTCTTTTGATCGCTAACCTTTTATTCCTAAGAAGTGTTTTAAGAACTCAAGTAATCTTTTCAGACAAGACTTTAAAACTAACAAAAATGAAATATTCTTAAGCCCTGATAAAATAATGAGAACTGTATGTAAATTTTTAAAAAGGTAAAGATCTTCTCCCCAAAAGGATACAGTGACATTTTTCCTCTATTTACAACTGGTTCTCAGTAGTAAAGTAGTCAGACGGGGGGGGGGGGGGTGGGGGGGGTGGGGGGTGGGGTGGTCAACCTGGGTGAGGTTCTGGCATAAGACATACTCTCATACAGGACTTGGTTGAAACATTTGACATCTCAGAAATTATCCATGTTTTGACATGAATCTTTATAAGTAATGGGAAATTTTAAGTCAGGAGGAGTCTACACAGGGCGAGAGTAATGTTTCTAAATAGCCAAAAACGTGGGCTTTTTTTTTTTTTTCTCTTATTTTCTGTCTTTTTGAAGATAAAAGAAGTTGAATGGACAACATCCTCTAGGACCTGATATTTAAAAATTGTGCATCTCTACTTGGTCTGCCTTCTAGAACTCTTTGTATTTAGTCAAGATGAAAGTGTTATTCTAATGGAGTTATCCTCTTAAATGGAACTTGCCCAAGTTCCACAGCTTCTGTGAAAAGCTAATTTTCAAAGTAAACATTTTAGTGCTATTTGACTTTTTAAACTATGTGCCTCTATTAATTTTGTGACTAAAATTTTAAAATTCCAATTGAATAGAGATTTTTTGCTTCCATTATATTTTTTTCTGGAAAAGATATTATTAAGTTTGCCCCCAAATACCACTGAATTATAAAGTTGTTTTTTACAGTTATACATCCCAAACTTAATGCAAAATTGAGATCTAAAGATAATAGGCAATATTTTCTATTGGTGTTTGTAATATCAGGGCACAAACTTTTAGAAGTGACTTTGTTAGCCAGCCCTCCTGTAACTAAATCTATTTGGAAATCTCAGCCTATTATCTTAAGGTGTCTTTAAAATGAATTATCAGAGTGGCTGGGTACATCTGTACTTAAAACACTATTTGTCTAATTGCTTCTACTTAAGTAAACATTACGTATTACTAGAGATTTCAAGTTGATTTTAAATTAAATAAGATCTAGTAAAACAAAGATCAACATAAACTGTTTTAACTTGCCGCTTGCTTTTGTTGTTTTGTTTTGTTTTGTTCTTCTTCTCAAAGAGTTTCTTACTGATTTCTTCAAAGGAAATCAGGAAACTCTACATGTTTAGATAAAGTTCTATCTATATCATAAGACCCAGGACTTCAGATGAAAAAGGTTTTATAGATAATCCTCCTCGTCTTGAAATATTTATAATAATCCAGGACATACCTTCTGGTCAATCATATCATCTAGATAAATACTATGTTTAGTTTTTATTACTTATTCAGTACCTATGGAGTAGTACGTAATGCAGTGTAGTCCAATTTATATATAAAATACAAATTTAAATAACAGAATTTGGTGTATAGTGCACCTTTATTTCTTTTAAACATAGACATGTTTTAAGAGGTGAACTTTATCAACTTTACATGGACATATCGTTTTGGAAGTGGAGTATTAAGTTTGAATAGAATAAAGGTTTCCAAATGGATATTGGCTAATATATGCATTTATATATATATATATGTTATAAAAATAATTTTGTTTTATTCTCTAAAACATCACATACATGTTTTCACCCTGGGAATCATTCCTATGTAAGTCAGTGCCTTAAAATATATATGCTAATAAACAATATTCAATGTGCTACAAAAATAATTTAGTTAAATTTTTAAATGAACTTACCTTCTAGTGACCTCATTTCAATATTTATAGATTATAGGAATGAAGTACAGGAAACTGAATTTTACCTTATAGGGAACTTGCATTCAGGAGCACCATCAATTTTAGCCTGCAATGATTGTGCAAATATGTCTAAGAAAAGAAGCATGCACTTAGATGCAGAAATTCTTCCATCTTACAGCTTACAGTGTTTAAGAAGTTGATCTATATGCATATATAATAAGAAAGCTTTGAAAAATACGCCTTTGAAATTCAGTTGTTTATACAAATATTTTTAGGACAATAAGTTTGAAGAATATGACAAGAATTTAGAGCACCAAAGTGTTTTTGTTTTTTTTTTTTAATTGCCATGTGGTTAAACATCTTTGTCATAAAGCTACAGTAAAGGCACTCATGTGAAATGTACATGTGTGAGGTGTAAGAAGGGATCTCCTCTCTTGGTTACACTATTGCCAATAGCTATTTCAGTCTCGTGAATTCAAACATAATTGGTGGATGCTCCAAGCTTAGAGTCCAAAATCATCCACAGGTTTTTGATTGAAATCTCCCAAGATCTTAGATAATACTAAAACAAGGGTGGGAAGATGTTATATGGAGAACAAATGGAGCACAAGTACCATGAAATGTGATTTTTCACTTGATGAAACAGAGGTGAATTAGAAACTATAGAAGAGAGTGTACAAAATACCCCAAATAACAGCGATCTAAAGTCCCTATTAAAAGCTAGCTTTTCATAGGATATTTTAAAAGAATCAAAAAAATCATTTTTTTTGGTTTTAGTTCTTCAGCATTTTTTTTTTTTTTTTGGTTCCTCTGTATGTGTTGTGTCTTTTATTTTCTGGATATTTTAAAGATTTTCTCCTTATCTTTACTCATCAGTAATCTGAGTATGATGTGCCCAGGCTTGGTTTTCTTTGTATTGATATTTATCATGTTTGGGGTTTTCTTTTTTTTTTTTTTTTAATTAATTAATTAATGTATTTATTTTTGGCTGTGTTGGTTCTTCGTTTCTGTGCGAGGGCTTACTCTAGTTGCGGCGAGCCGGGGCCCCTCTTCATCGCGGTGCGCGGGCCTCTCACTATCGTGGCCTCTCTTGTTGCGGAGCACAGGCTCCAGACGCGCAGGCTCAGTAATTGTGGCTCACGGGCCCAGTTGCTCCGCGGCATGTGGGATCTTCCCAGACCAGGGCTCGAACCCATGTTCCCTGCATTAGCAGGCAGGATGTAAACCACGGTGCCACCAGGGAAGCCCCCGAGTTCTTCAGCTTTTTTATAAGATAGCCTCAATTGAAAATAATTACACTCATTAGTTTCACTCAGTAAGAGAATGCGATTCTGTGCAATCAGTTTGTCAGACATATATCACAAAAGAAAACAACCGAATAAAATAATGGAGCATCCCTTCTCCAAACCGTCTTCCTCTCTGTTGCTCTCATGTTCCCTCTTTCTAACACCTAATTTCTATTCGTGGCAAGCCCTCCACCTCGGGTGACGCTTACTGTGTGAGTCCCCAGAAACCAGACGTCCATCTGTTCTTTCTTTCTTTCGATTACTTCCGATGATAAAGCCACTCCTCTGTTACTGAGGTGGTGGCAACAACGGATATTTGTAGTGCGCTCCATCTTTTGTATGCCCTTCATTGAAGGCTGCTGAGTTGGTAGCTTCACGAAGGAGGATGCACTCTTCGGCATTTGTACGTGTGTGTTTGGGGAAGAGGGTTTTGTAATCGTTTTCATTCAGAAAGAAATGCTGACAGCTTCACTCCAAATTAATAGTGTATACTTTTCCGTGTCGTCAATATTGACATTTGGAAATCTTATTCATTAGTCTGTGATCTGGAAGGAAACTATTTTAATGGCTCTTGGCCCTTGCATCTGTGATTCTCTTGTCATTGAAATCTGTAAAAAACTGATATTAACTCTGAAATTTTATACTTTTAAACATTATTGACTTCCTGGGAAGAAGTCATATGTTAGAACCTTACAGCATACACTTCAGCTATAGAAAAACTATTAAGTGCTGTTTATTTAATTTAATAACACAGATCTAGGCCATTTAATTTTTTAGCCAGATTTATTAAGATATAATTCACATATGATTATAACTCATCCATTTAGAGTGTAAAATTCAGTCGTTTTTAGTATATTCACAGATAGGTGCAGTGATCACGACGGTTAATTTTAAAACATTTTTGTCACCTCAAGAAGAAATCCCATACCTATCACCCTACTATCCCCTCAAGCCTCCTAGCCCTAAGCAATCACTTACTGCATTTTTGTTAAATCTCTAAAACCTTCATGAATCAGCACTTTGCTACAAATCTACAACTCTCTCTGCCACCCTTTCTTTAATTAGAAACGTTTTTTTGAGCAGTGTTAGGTTTACAGAAATATTAAGCAGATATAGAGACTCCATTTATTCTATTCTCCTGCCAACGCCCCATTCCCTTTTCCCCAATTATTAACATTTTGCATTAGTGGTACATTTTTACAATTGATGAACCAATACTGATAGATTGTTGTTAATTAAGTTTTACATTAGAGTTCACTATTTGTGTTGTACGTTCTATAGGTTTGGACAAATGTATAATGACATGTATTGACCATTACAATCTCATACATAATAGTTTCACTGCCCTAAAAATTCTTGTAATCTACCTGTTCATCATTCCTTCTCTTGTCCCTAATTCCTGGCAACCCCTAATCTTTTTAGTGTCTCCATAATTTTGCCTTTTCCAGAGTTTTGTAGAGTTGGAAGATTTTCTTCCATGTTATCTTCCAGAAGTTTTATAGCTTCGTGTTTTCTATTTAGGTCTGTGCTCTATTTTAACTTAATGTTCGTGAAAGGTGTAAGGTTTGTTTCAAAATTCACTTTTTTTTTTTTTTTTTTTTGCCTGTGGCTGTCTAGTTATTCCAACATTGTTTGTGGAAAAGACTATCTTTGTTCATCATATTGCCTCTGTTCTTTTGTCAAAATCAGTTGACTGTATTTGTCTTGGTCTGTTTCTGGGCTTTCTATTCAGTTCCACTGATCTATTTGTCTATTCTTTTGCCCATACCACACTGTCTTGATTACTGTTAACTTTATAGTAAGTCTTGATTTTGGGTAATGTTAATCCTCCAACTTTGTTCTCTCCCTTCAATACTGTGTCAGCCATTCTGGGTTTTTATAAACTTTAGAATCAGTTTGTCAATATCCACAAGATCACTTGGGATTTTGATTGGGATTAATTAAATCTGTAGATCAAGTTGGGAAGAACTGACATCTTAACAATTTTGATCATCCTATACATGACCATGTAGTATCTCTCCATTTGTTTAAATTATTTGATTTCTTTCATCACAGGTTTGTAGTTTTTCCTCATACAGATATGACACATATTTTCTTAGACTTATACCTAAGTATTTCATTTTTGGGTGTTAATGTAAATGATATTGTGTTTTTTAATTTCAAAACCCAGTTGTACATTGCTGGTGTACAGGGAAGCAATTAATTTGTATATGTGAAAAATGTATCCTGCAACCTTGCTATAATTGCTTATTAGTTCTCAAAGTTTTTTGTTGATTCTGTGAGATTTCCTACATAGATGATCGTGTCATCTACAAAAACAGTTTTATTTCTTCCTTTCCAATTTATATACTTTTAATTTCCTTTTTTTGTCTAATTAGATTAGCTGTGAATTCTAGGACAATGTTGAAAAAATGTGTTGAGGCGATATCCTTGCCTTGTTCTTTTTTATTTATTTATTTATTTATTTATTTTTGGCTGTGTTGGGTCTTCGTTTCTGTGAGGGCTTTCTCTGGTTGCGGCAAGCGGGGGCCACTCTTCATCGCGGTGCGTGGGCCCCTCACTATCGTTGCCTCTCTTGTTGCGGAGCACAGGCTCCAGGCGCGCAGGCTCAGTAGTTGTGGCTCACGGGCCTAGCTGCTCCGTGGCATGTGGGATCTTCCCAGACCAGGGCTCGATCCCGTATCCCCTGCATTAGCAGGCAGATTCTCAACGACTGCGCCACCAGGGAAGCCCCCTTGCCTTGTTCTTAATCTTAGTGAGAAAGCATCTAGTTTCTCACTAAAAAATATTATATTAGCTGTAGGTGTTTTGTAAATTCTCATTATTAAGTTGCAATAGTTCCCTTCTATTTCTAGGTTACTGAACGTTTTTGTCATGAATGAATGCTGGATTTGTCAAATGCTTTTTCTGGATCTATTAATAGGACCATATAGTTTTTCTTCTTTAACCTGTTTATATGATGAATTACACTAGTCGGTTTTCTTATGTTGAACCAGCCTTGTATACCTGGAAGAAATCCCACTTGCCCATGGTGTATAATTCTGTTCATACATAGTTGGATTTGATTGACTAATATTCTGTTCAGGATTTTTGCAACTATATTCATTTGTCTGAATTTTTCCTTTTTTTTGTAATGCTTTGTATGCTTTTGGTGTTAGGATAATGCTGGTTTCCTAGAATGAGTTAGAAAGTATTCATTCTAGTTCTATTTTTAGAGAATAAGCATACATTTTCCCTAAAATATTTGTTAAAATTCACCAGTGAACCAATCTGGCCCTAGTGCTTTCTTTTTGGCAGGTTATTAATTATAGTTTCATATCCTTTAATAGATATAGGCCTATTGAGATTGTCTGTTTCTCCGTGTGTAATTTTGGTGCTGGAACAACTGGACAGCTACATGCAAAAAAAAAAAAAATGAATCTAGACAAAGACCTTACACTTTTCATATACATTAAATGGATCATAGAACGCAATATAGAATGCAACAGGACTTCATTAAAATAAAATAGTAATAAAATGAAATGTGATGCCCCCGGTAAACCTTTTTAGATTCTTCAATCATGTGTTTCTCCCTAATTATGCCTTAATTTCACCTGGTTTATACCTCTGCAATATTTATAAAAGAAATCTTGCATGTTATATGTACATGCCTATCAACTCCATTGGACTGTGACCTCGTTGAGGGCTGGTAGGATGTGTCATTCATCTTTGGTGCCAGTTCAACATTTGTTCTGGTACAAAATAGTAAGTAGAACATATCCTTTGAATTGAACAATGCAGAGTTTTGGTTAATTTAAAATTCAGTTTCACAGGCCTACAATTACTAAATGGTATAGGGACACAAAACTCTTTATAACTAAAACATTCACGAGTCCATTTATGAAATCAGTGTCCTCTCAGCTCTCCTTTGCTCATCGTAGTGGAATTGATCCCCACCCACCAGGTCAGGTGTTTGATTAGTTCTTTTTGATAGGGGAATGGCGCCAATCACCACTAATCTAAACAATTGCAATGAAGTTGATTGCAAGGGAAATAGTCCCATCCAAGGAGTATGATTAGACTTGGTAAAAGAGGGGCAAAGGGAAGGGAGAAGGAAAAGCAGAAGTGTACAAGCAATCTCCCCAAGTAAGGGGGAAGACCAAAAAGAAGGAAGAGTGGGGCAGTGGTGGAGGTTCTCCCCAGGGTTCTCTCCAGGCAGACAGCGGGAACAAGCAGGGCAGGGAGGTGGTGGTGAGTAAGGACACCTCAGTGTTGGAGGTGTAAGGACACCTACAGTATGGAGCTGCAGGCTTAAACTTTCCAGAATAAATCTCAGCTTTGGATAGGAGCCTGTTATCAGACCCACCCTCAAATCACTAGGCACTAACTATCCTATGGAAAAGGGCAGAGTCCAAAATTTTGATTAAAAATAATATATGAGCTTAAAACAAATATAAGCCTACATATTTTTAACAGAGAAACTTAACATATCTACTAGATATTGGGAAATCTGAGCTCTTATGAACCCAAATAAAAGCAGGGAAAAGATAGCAGCGATACTGTTTGAAAGTGACCAGTTTTTTTGGTGTGTATGTCCATGCAGGTAGCCCTTACTTTGTGTGCCCATGGTTTGTTGACTGGTGCACATTGTGCTACTCACAATTGCTCCTTGTCAAAGTATCATTTTCATAAATTAAACTCATGACTCTCATGCAAATGTTAAATGAGTATATGGCACAGATTTAATGAACCCATTAATAAGAGAACTGGCATGATGGTAGTGCTGATTCAAAAGAACTAAATGGGGTAGAAGATTTTATAGTAGCTGGAAGAATTCCTAAATAGGATTACTGATTTTAGATAAAAAAATAGCTCATGTTCTGTAGGGAAAATCAGCTAACATTCTGAATTTTGGAAATTGTATTTTCCATCAGAAAGGAATCATTTGCATCCCTACTGAACAGACATTATTTGTATTGCTATCTGACAGAAATCAAGGTACAAATCAACATCAACCCCTTCAGAATTACACCATACCTTTATCAATAGTAAATAACAAGTTAAACAAAGATGCAAAGGTACATGCCTAGAGATTCAGATAATCCGCAGGCAGGCCTGATAATCAAACCCTAGCATAACTAAGAAAGAACAGGCAAACGTCCCTTTAGATTTTTTCAGGCTTTTGGATAATTTTCCTTAACACCATTTTACAAAGGTTTTTCTCTTCCGTATCTTACTGATGTCAAGGAGACTAGAATTACTGGGAAGGGTATTCTCAGATATATTATCAAGTTATCCCATTGTAAAAAATACCAAAAACCAAAAAACTCATCTTGAAGCTATCCACAGGATTAAAGAAAAACTATACAATTTTGAGTGAGAGCAGAAACTGCTCTTAGAAAGCATAGTATTAGTGAGTTCTTACAGGCTCCCAGGTAGCTACATCATCAGAGAGAAGGAAGCACCAGAAGAGGTATTTTACCCATGTTTGGTCAATACGAGGGAGTGCAGAATTGCTTTTGACACAGTCTAGAGGCTGACATTGATACCATGCCAGAGACCCGTAAGCATGTTGTGCTTTCTCAAAGGTCTTCTCTGTGAGCTGAGCTGCCTTCGAACTTAGAACATGAATTGTACGGTTTTACCTTGAACAAGATTCTGGAAATAGTTTATAAAATAATATCTGCATATAGGCCTCACCTTGGAGAGAGCTCATTACATTCCTGGGCACTGCAGTGCTACCAGATATCATGAGAAATAGAGGCAGGACAAGAATACCAAGGGAGGGTTGCTCAGCATAGATGACTGATGTGACCATTGTGATGATTTGACCAACTCCAAAGTTCATTCCCATGTCACCACTAAAACATTTTTTTCCCCTTCATTGCTAATGTCTGAGAGGAAATTTCTTTCCTCTACCCTCTTAGGTTTATTCGTAGGGGCCTGCAAAGTAAACTGACAAACGACAGAATGATGGAAGAAAAAACATAAATTATTTTAATTAATATTTTCTGTGTGAAAGAGTCCAAGAGGAAGGAAGTGAAACTCAAAGAAGTAGTTAGACTTGGGGGCTTATATTCCATTTGTAAGAAAGGAAAGGGGGTTTGGAGGAAAGTGAGTAGGAAATATATGGGGAAACTGATGGGAGAGAAGCGCTATTTTCATAAGGTTTGTTTATGTAGACTCACCTCAGTGCCCATTCTCCACCTTTGGTGACAAGAGTCACTCTCTTCTTCCTGATTCGGGAGAGGGGGCCCCGGTCTCAGGGAAAATTCATGCCCTGCTTTTAGGGAGAAAAGGGGAGGGAAGATTTCTTCCTGCATCTGCTGATTTTCAATTGCTTTCAGCTCAAAACCATATTTATGCCAAAGTGGCATTTTTTGAGGTGGCATTTTTTTTTTTTAATTTATTTATTTTTGGCTGTGTTGGGTCTTCGTTTCTGTGCGAGGGCTTTCTCCAGTTGCGGCAAGTGGGGGCCACTCTTCATCGCGGTGCGCGGGCCTCTTATTATCGTGGCCTCTCTTGTTGCGGAGCACAGGCTCCAGACGCGCAGGCTCAGTAGTTGTGGCTCACGGGCCCAGTTGCTCCGCGGCATGTGGGATCTTCCCAGACCAGGGCTCGAACCCGTGTCCCCTGCATTGGCAGGCAGATTCTCAACCACTGCGCCACCAGGGAAGCCCTACTGCTTATGTTTTTGAACTCCCACTTTTCAGTTACATTTCTATTTGGAATAGTGTGGTAAAGTAGATGTCAATGGATTCAATGTTTTTCTAGAGTTTCTGTATTCCTTTGTAAAAACAGCTTTGAGATATAATTCACCTACTGTGCAATTCCCCTACTTAAAGTGTCCAATTCAATTGTTTTTTTGTATATTCACAGAGTTGTGCATTCATCTGCACAATCTATTTTATCCATTTTATTGATAAAAAAAATTTTGGAAATTTTATCAATTTCCAAAACAAGAAATCTTTCTTTTTCTAGCCTACAAGTCTCCCATCTCCCACAGCCCCAAGCAAACACTCATCTACTTTCTGTCTCTATAGGTTTGTCCTTTCTGACATTTCATATCAATGGGCTCATATAAATATATGGTTCCTTATGACTGACTAATTTCACTCAGAGTATTTTCAAGATTCCTGTACATTGGAGTACTTCATTCATCAGTACTTCAGCCTAAAAAAATATCACTGGAATTATGGAATGAACTTAATCCTTAAGGGTGTATTTTTTTAATTATCCAGCACTATTACAAGTTCTCAGTCTTGTTTTCAATTTAAAAAGACTTTTAATGATAATCATTAAAATGCTTATGGTTGAATTTAGATTCAATTCTGTGCAATAAAATCAAATTGGTTATAACACAATAAAGGCCGTATATGAGAAGCCCATAGCTGATGTCATACTCTGCGCTTTTCCTCTAAGATCAGGAATAAGAGAAAGATGCCCACTCTCGCCACCTTTATTCAACGTAGTATTAGAAGTCCTAGTCAGAGTAATTAGGCAAAAAAAAAAAAAAAGAAATCAGCAGCACCCAGCTGGAAAGGAAGAAGTAAAATTGTCAATATTTGCAGATGACATGATATTATATATAGAAAACTCTAAAGACTCCACCAAAAAAACACTGTTAGAACTAATAAACAACTTTAGTACTGTTGCAGAATACAAAAACAATATACAAAAATTGGTTGCATTTCTATATGCTAGTAAAAAAACAATACCACTTACAATTGCATCAAAAGAATAAAATACCTATGAATAAATTTAACCATGGAGGTGAAAGACCTGTACATTGAAAACTGTAAGACACTGATGAAAGTAACTGAAGAAGACACAAATAAATGGAAAGATATTCTGTAGCTCATAGGTTAGAAGAATTAATATTGTTAAACTGTCCATACTACCAGAAGCAATCTACAGATTCAATTCAATCCCTATCAAAATTCCCATGGCATTTTACACAGAAACAGAGCAAAAAAATCCTAAAATGTGTAAGGACCCACAAAACACCCTGAGTAACCAAAGCAATCTTCAGAGAGAACAAAGCTGGAAGCATCATGCTTCCTGATTTTAAGTTATATTACAAAACTATGGTATGGTATTGGTATAAAAACAGGCACATGGATGAATGGAGCAGAATAGAGAGCTCAGAAATAAACGCACACATATATGGTCACTTAATTGATCACAAAGGAGCCAAGAATATACAATGGGGAAAGGACAGTCTGTTCAACACATGGTGTTGGCAAAACTGGACAGCCACATGCAAAAGAATAAAACTAGACTACTACCTTACACCATACAGAAATTAACTCAAAATGGAATAAAGACTTGAATTTAAGACCTGAAATCATAAAACTCCTAGAAGAAAACATATACGGTAAGCTCCTGGACATTGGTCATGGCCATGATTTTTTGGATATGACACCAAAAGCAAAGGCAATAAAAGTAAAAATAAACAAGTGAGACTACATCAAACTAAAAAGCTTTTGTACAGTAAAGGAAACCATCCACAAAATGAAAAGGCAACCAATTGAATGGGAGAAATATTTGCAAATCATGTATCTGATAATGGGCTAATAGCTAATATATATAAAGATCTCGCACAACTCAATAGCAAACAAACGATCTAATTAAAAATGGGCAAAGGATCTGAATAGACATTTTTCCAAAGAACACATACAGTTGACCAACAGGTATAGGAAAAGATGCTCAACGTCACTAATCATCAGGGGAATGCAAATCGAAACCACAATGAGCTATCACTTCACACCTGTTTGTATGATTAGCATCAAAAGATAAGAAATAACAAGTGTTGGCAAGGATGTGGAGAGAAGGAGACACTTGTGCACTCTTGGTGGGAATGTAAATTGGTACAGACAGTATGGAAAATAGCATGGAGTTTCCTCAAAAGATCAAAACTGGGACTACCATATGATCCAGCAATTTCACTTCTGTGTATTTGTACAAAGAAAATGAAAACACTAACTCCAAAAGATATATGCACACCCATGTTTATTACAGAATTATTTACAAGAGTTGAGACATGGGAACAACTTCAGTGTTCATTGATGGGTGAATGGCTAAAAAAATGTGATACACACACTGGAATACTATTGAGCCATTAAGAAAAAGGAAATTTTGCCATTTGTGACAACATGGAGGGACTTCGAGAGCATTATGCTAAGTGAAATAAGTTAGAGAAAGATAACCTATGGTCTCACTTATATGAGTAATCTTAAAAAGAGAAAAAAGGAGCTCATAAATACAGAGAAGAGATAGTTGGTTGCCAGACTGCGGGGATGGGGATGGGGGTGGGAAGTAGGTGACATGAGTGAAGGGGGTTCAAAAGGTACAAATTTCCAGTTATAAAATAAATAAGCCACAGGGATGTAATGTATAGCATGGTGAATATAGTTATTAATACTGTATTGCATATTTACAAGTTGCTGCAAGTAAATCTTAAAAGTTCTCATCACAAGAAGAAAGAAAAAAATCTGTGACTGTGTATGGTGATTGATGGTAACCAGACTTACTGTGATGTTCATTTTGCAATACACACAAATGTCAAATCATTGAATTGTACACCTGAAACTAATATAGTGTTCTATGTCAATTATACCTCAATAGAAAAATTCTTAGGTCAAGATCAGATGTTGATTTTAATTTTAAATTAGAAAAGGACTTTTAAGGATACACTCAACTCTGCCTCCCTCTTCCTACCCCAAAGAAGTAAAGAAAAACTGTGACCTTTTATGCCTTTCATAAAATTAGAAATTTTGTTTAAAGGGTATAATATATCTCAATTTAAAAAGTTAAAAAAAAAAAAAGAATTTTTTTTCCTGGACACTCATGTAGTTGATTCTGTGAATTTATCCTTCTTTGTGATATGATAGAAGGAAGTTCTCGAATCTCCCTTTTCTCTATATGTATGCACCTCAGCTGCTGCCATCAGTGGACATGTGTGCAAGATGATATTGGAGACTGTGGTGCTTGAATTGGGTAGAATGCTGGACAGCTGACTCTGCACTTCATTTTAACGTTAAGCCTCTCTGATTCTACTTGTGCCAGAATGTCAGGAAAAGTGTGTTGTTTATGCGCAATCCTGTGAAATGTTTATTAAGCACTTTTGGAAATACCATGCAGTATTGCTTTTATACTTCAAGTTCTTAGTTGTGGTTTGTTCTGTCTTAGATACCAGTGTTTGTTAGTCCCCAAAAGTCCTCCTGGGTTGAAATGGGCTGAATTGGAAAGAAATATTATAAGCAGATAAGGTAGGGGGTCTATGGAGAAAGAAAACCAGGCATGGCTTTCTGGCCATAAGAGAACACCTATTCATTTAGTACAAGCCATTTCGTGATCTAAGCCTGGCCAGAGCGCTTGCCCTTGAACAGGTCTCAGTAATTAAGGATCTTAAGGGAAAACAAGAATGCTGACTGTTATCAGGCAAGAGAAGTAGCACTAGTAATAATGTATCAGTTGTAAAGACTTCCAGTTCTGTTTCCATGGTAGGGATTAGCCTGAAACAGACAATCACCCCATCCCCCTCAAGAATTTTTTAAAAATCAGGTTGTAGGGAGTAAGGCAAGCTCTTATGCATTTCAAGAAAGTGCTAGTAGGCATGTTAGAAACCGACCTTGCTGCTGGGGGTGGGGTGGGCTGGGGAACTCTGCCCTTACCAGAAGTTTGTGCTAAAGTGAAAAGCATATTGTACAAATAGTTACCCTTCCAGCATTCATCCAGATATGCCCCGAGGCTGTGATAAGTTTGTGTTGTCATCATTTAGTGTCAGCTCATTTAATGCCATATTATATGAGTCACTCCTGAAAATGAGCCTTAGTCTCCTTTAAGAAAATACTGCCCCGTGTTTCAGACGGAATTTTAATTTAACTTTGGGCACAATTTCCATGAATTAATTAAAATGGGGGCATTTACATGAAATCCTTAGGTCCTGCAGTAAAGCATTTATCACTTTGCTAAGAAATTAAAAATGTAGTACTAAATGATTTGCTAGTATAAAAGAATTGTAGAATAATTTAACATAGTACACTGAGGTGCAATTAAAAAGTCACCAGAGGTCACTCTTACTTAAAGGAAACATGGCTTCAAAAATCCTTCCCTTAGAAGAGAAGCAGAGTGCTGTGCTGCCTTTCTTGTCTCCTTAGTTGTGATTACAGGATATTGCAAGATCAGTTATTTTGATATTTCTTTATTTTCTGTTTGTATTTTATTCCCTGAAATCCACAGAGGTATCATGTTCTTCATACTGAACATCTTTTTTAAGAGTCACATGCTCTGAGGTGCTCCATGTCTGAATATCCAGGCAGATAGCCTTTTCTGAATTGAATATATCTCTAAGCTCAGTTCGTCTGGGTCTCTGGCTGACTCTTCAAATGTCAATGCTAGTTTTCACTTTTCAGCCTCTGTTTTATTTAGATGTGCTTAGTACTCTGATTAAAAGTTCAGTAAGTTTAAAGTACCTATGTAAATTTGCATGGCTAAGAACATTTTAGATACTATAGAGTCCTTGATCACTGCAAAGATGGCTACTATAGTTGTTCAAGTGTCAAGTATATATTTAAATGTCTTTGCAGACTTAAAGATTCATAGAGGGTACACAAACTGTGTTTGATCATTGCTTGCTAATCTCATTTGACAGTATCCTTTGTAGCAGTAGAAGTAATGGTGAATGAATCTTATTATAGTCTAGATTAGCTAATTTGACCAATTGGATTTTTCCTTAACTCTCGAATATTTGGGAGGTGTTTGTTTGTATGTGTAGATGTATATAGAAGCAAGGTATTTCAAACCCATATTTGAAATTTGTTAGTACGTAAATCAAGGTAGAGGGTTCTTTTAGTCCTGTCCCATCATTTGAGAAATTCTAAAGAGGAGTTTGCCAGCAGGATGGGATTTAGGCTACCAACAAGAAATCACGAACACCAGCATTTGCTCAAGTCTTTTGATCGCTAACCTTTTATTCCTAAGAAGTGTTTTAAGAACTCAAGTAATCTTTTCAGACAAGACTTTAAAACTAACAAAAATGAAATATTCTTAAGCCCTGATAAAATAATGAGAACTGTATGTAAATTTTTAAAAAGGTAAAGATCTTCTCCCCAAAAGGATACAGTGACATTTTTCCTCTATTTACAACTGGTTCTCAGTAGTAAAGTAGTCAGACGGGGGGGGGGTGGGGTGGGGGGGGTGGGGGGTGGGGTGGTCAACCTGGGTGAGGTTCTGGCATAAGACATACTCTCATACAGGACTTGGTTGAAACATTTGACATCTCAGAAATTATCCATGTTTTGACATGAATCTTTATAAGTAATGGGAAATTTTAAGTCAGGAGGAGTCTACACAGGGCGAGAGTAATGTTTCTAAATAGCCAAAAACGTGGGCTTTTTTTTTTTTTTCTCTTATTTTCTGTCTTTTTGAAGATAAAAGAAGTTGAATGGACAACATCCTCTAGGACCTGATATTTAAAAATTGTGCATCTCTACTTGGTCTGCCTTCTAGAACTCTTTGTATTTAGTCAAGATGAAAGTGTTATTCTAATGGAGTTATCCTCTTAAATGGAACTTGCCCAAGTTCCACAGCTTCTGTGAAAAGCTAATTTTCAAAGTAAACATTTTAGTGCTATTTGACTTTTTAAACTATGTGCCTCTATTAATTTTGTGACTAAAATTTTAAAATTCCAATTGAATAGAGATTTTTTGCTTCCATTATATTTTTTTCTGGAAAAGATATTATTAAGTTTGCCCCCAAATACCACTGAATTATAAAGTTGTTTTTTACAGTTATACATCCCAAACTTAATGCAAAATTGAGATCTAAAGATAATAGGCAATATTTTCTATTGGTGTTTGTAATATCAGGGCACAAACTTTTAGAAGTGACTTTGTTAGCCAGCCCTCCTGTAACTAAATCTATTTGGAAATCTCAGCCTATTATCTTAAGGTGTCTTTAAAATGAATTATCAGAGTGGCTGGGTACATCTGTACTTAAAACACTATTTGTCTAATTGCTTCTACTTAAGTAAACATTACGTATTACTAGAGATTTCAAGTTGATTTTAAATTAAATAAGATCTAGTAAAACAAAGATCAACATAAACTGTTTTAACTTGCCGCTTGCTTTTGTTGTTTTGTTTTGTTTTGTTCTTCTTCTCAAAGAGTTTCTTACTGATTTCTTCAAAGGAAATCAGGAAACTCTACATGTTTAGATAAAGTTCTATCTATATCATAAGACCCAGGACTTCAGATGAAAAAGGTTTTATAGATAATCCTCCTCGTCTTGAAATATTTATAATAATCCAGGACATACCTTCTGGTCAATCATATCATCTAGATAAATACTATGTTTAGTTTTTATTACTTATTCAGTACCTATGGAGTAGTACGTAATGCAGTGTAGTCCAATTTATATATAAAATACAAATTTAAATAACAGAATTTGGTGTATAGTGCACCTTTATTTCTTTTAAACATAGACATGTTTTAAGAGGTGAACTTTATCAACTTTACATGGACATATCGTTTTGGAAGTGGAGTATTAAGTTTGAATAGAATAAAGGTTTCCAAATGGATATTGGCTAATATATGCATTTATATATATATATATGTTATAAAAATAATTTTGTTTTATTCTCTAAAACATCACATACATGTTTTCACCCTGGGAATCATTCCTATGTAAGTCAGTGCCTTAAAATATATATGCTAATAAACAATATTCAATGTGCTACAAAAATAATTTAGTTAAATTTTTAAATGAACTTACCTTCTAGTGACCTCATTTCAATATTTATAGATTATAGGAATGAAGTACAGGAAACTGAATTTTACCTTATAGGGAACTTGCATTCAGGAGCACCATCAATTTTAGCCTGCAATGATTGTGCAAATATGTCTAAGAAAAGAAGCATGCACTTAGATGCAGAAATTCTTCCATCTTACAGCTTACAGTGTTTAAGAAGTTGATCTATATGCATATATAATAAGAAAGCTTTGAAAAATACGCCTTTGAAATTCAGTTGTTTATACAAATATTTTTAGGACAATAAGTTTGAAGAATATGACAAGAATTTAGAGCACCAAAGTGTTTTTGTTTTTTTTTTTTAATTGCCATGTGGTTAAACATCTTTGTCATAAAGCTACAGTAAAGGCACTCATGTGAAATGTACATGTGTGAGGTGTAAGAAGGGATCTCCTCTCTTGGTTACACTATTGCCAATAGCTATTTCAGTCTCGTGAATTCAAACATAATTGGTGGATGCTCCAAGCTTAGAGTCCAAAATCATCCACAGGTTTTTGATTGAAATCTCCCAAGATCTTAGATAATACTAAAACAAGGGTGGGAAGATGTTATATGGAGAACAAATGGAGCACAAGTACCATGAAATGTGATTTTTCACTTGATGAAACAGAGGTGAATTAGAAACTATAGAAGAGAGTGTACAAAATACCCCAAATAACAGCGATCTAAAGTCCCTATTAAAAGCTAGCTTTTCATAGGATATTTTAAAAGAATCAAAAAAATCATTTTTTTTGGTTTTAGTTCTTCAGCATTTTTTTTTTTTTTTTGGTTCCTCTGTATGTGTTGTGTCTTTTATTTTCTGGATATTTTAAAGATTTTCTCCTTATCTTTACTCATCAGTAATCTGAGTATGATGTGCCCAGGCTTGGTTTTCTTTGTATTGATATTTATCATGTTTGGGGTTTTCTTTTTTTTTTTTTTTTAATTAATTAATTAATGTATTTATTTTTGGCTGTGTTGGTTCTTCGTTTCTGTGCGAGGGCTTACTCTAGTTGCGGCGAGCCGGGGCCCCTCTTCATCGCGGTGCGCGGGCCTCTCACTATCGTGGCCTCTCTTGTTGCGGAGCACAGGCTCCAGACGCGCAGGCTCAGTAATTGTGGCTCACGGGCCCAGTTGCTCCGCGGCATGTGGGATCTTCCCAGACCAGGGCTCGAACCCATGTTCCCTGCATTAGCAGGCAGGATGTAAACCACGGTGCCACCAGGGAAGCCCCCGAGTTCTTCAGCTTTTTTATAAGATAGCCTCAATTGAAAATAATTACACTCATTAGTTTCACTCAGTAAGAGAATGCGATTCTGTGCAATCAGTTTGTCAGACATATATCACAAAAGAAAACAACCGAATAAAATAATGGAGCATCCCTTCTCCAAACCGTCTTCCTCTCTGTTGCTCTCATGTTCCCTCTTTCTAACACCTAATTTCTATTCGTGGCAAGCCCTCCACCTCGGGTGACGCTTACTGTGTGAGTCCCCAGAAACCAGACGTCCATCTGTTCTTTCTTTCTTTCGATTACTTCCGATGATAAAGCCACTCCTCTGTTACTGAGGTGGTGGCAACAACGGATATTTGTAGTGCGCTCCATCTTTTGTATGCCCTTCATTGAAGGCTGCTGAGTTGGTAGCTTCACGAAGGAGGATGCACTCTTCGGCATTTGTACGTGTGTGTTTGGGGAAGAGGGTTTTGTAATCGTTTTCATTCAGAAAGAAATGCTGACAGCTTCACTCCAAATTAATAGTGTATACTTTTCCGTGTCGTCAATATTGACATTTGGAAATCTTATTCATTAGTCTGTGATCTGGAAGGAAACTATTTTAATGGCTCTTGGCCCTTGCATCTGTGATTCTCTTGTCATTGAAATCTGTAAAAAACTGATATTAACTCTGAAATTTTATACTTTTAAACATTATTGACTTCCTGGGAAGAAGTCATATGTTAGAACCTTACAGCATACACTTCAGCTATAGAAAAACTATTAAGTGCTGTTTATTTAATTTAATAACACAGATCTAGGCCATTTAATTTTTTAGCCAGATTTATTAAGATATAATTCACATATGATTATAACTCATCCATTTAGAGTGTAAAATTCAGTCGTTTTTAGTATATTCACAGATAGGTGCAGTGATCACGACGGTTAATTTTAAAACATTTTTGTCACCTCAAGAAGAAATCCCATACCTATCACCCTACTATCCCCTCAAGCCTCCTAGCCCTAAGCAATCACTTACTGCATTTTTGTTAAATCTCTAAAACCTTCATGAATCAGCACTTTGCTACAAATCTACAACTCTCTCTGCCACCCTTTCTTTAATTAGAAACGTTTTTTTGAGCAGTGTTAGGTTTACAGAAATATTAAGCAGATATAGAGACTCCATTTATTCTATTCTCCTGCCAACGCCCCATTCCCTTTTCCCCAATTATTAACATTTTGCATTAGTGGTACATTTTTACAATTGATGAACCAATACTGATAGATTGTTGTTAATTAAGTTTTACATTAGAGTTCACTATTTGTGTTGTACGTTCTATAGGTTTGGATAAATGTATAATGACATGTATTGACCATTACAATCTCATACATAATAGTTTCACTGCCCTAAAAATTCTTGTAATCTACCTGTTCATCATTCCTTCTCTTGTCCCTAATTCCTGGCAACCCCTAATCTTTTTAGTGTCTCCATAATTTTGCCTTTTCCAGAGTGTTGTAGAGTTGGAAGATTTTCTTCCATGTTATCTTCCAGAAGTTTTATAGCTTTGTGTTTTATATTTAGGTCTGTGCTCTATTTTAACTTAATGTTCGTGAAAGGTGTAAGGTTTGTTTCTAAATTCACTTTTTTTTTTTTTTTTTGCATGTGGATGTCTAGTTATTCCAACATTGTTTGTTGAAAAGACTATCTTTGTTCATCATATTGCCTCTGTTCTTTTGTCAAAATCAGTTGACTGTATTTGTCTTGGTCTGTTTCTGGGCTTCCTATTCAGTTCCATTGATCTATTTGTCTATTCTTTTGCCCATACCACACTGTCTTGATTACTGTTAACTTTATAGTAAGTCTTGATTTTGGGTAATGTTAATCCTCCAACTTTGTTCTCTCCCTTCAATACTGTGTCAGCCATTCTGGGTTTTTATAAACTTTAGAATCAGTTTGTCAATATCCACAAGATCACTTGGGATTTTGATTGGGATTAATTAAATCTGTAGATCAAGTTGGGAAGAACTGACATCTTAACAATTTTGATCATCCTATACATGACCATGTAGTGTCCCTCCATTTTTTAAAATTATTTGATTTCTTTCATCACAGGTTTGTAGTCTTTCCTTATATAGATATGACACATATTTTCTTAGTTTTATACCTAAGTATTTCATTTTTGGGTGTTAATGTAAATGATATTGTGTTTTTTAATTTCAAAACCCAGTTGTACATTGCTGGTGTACAGGGAAGCAATTAATTTGTATATGTGAAAAATGTATCCTGCAACCTTGCTATAATTGCTTATTAGTTCTCAAAGTTTTTTGTTGATTCTGTGAGATTGCCTACATAGATGATCGTGTCATCTACAAAAACAGTTTTATTTCTTCCTTTCCAATTTATATACTTTTAATTTCCTTTTTTTGTCTAATTAGATTAGCTGTGAATTCTAGGACAATGTTGAAAAAATGTGTTGAGGCGATATCCTTGCCTTGTTCTTTTTTATTTATTTATTTATTTATTTATTTTTGGCTGTGTTGGGTCTTCGTTTCTGTGAGGGCTTTCTCTGGTTGCGGCAAGCGGGGGCCACTCTTCATCGCGGTGCGTGGGCCCCTCACTATCGTTGCCTCTCTTGTTGCGGAGCACAGGCTCCAGGCGCGCAGGCTCAGTAGTTGTGGCTCACGGGCCTAGCTGCTCCGTGGCATGTGGGATCTTCCCAGACCAGGGCTCGATCCCGTATCCCCTGCATTAGCAGGCAGATTCTCAACGACCGCGCCACCAGGGAAGCCCCCTTGCCTTGTTCTTAATCTTAGTGAGAAAGCATCTAGTTTCTCACTAATAAATATTATATTAGCTGTAGGTGTTTTGTAAATTCTCATTATTAAGTTGCAATAGTTCCCTTCTATTTCTAGTTTACTGAAAGTTTTTGTCATGAATGAATGCTGGATTTGTCAAATGCTTTTTCTGGATCTATTAATAGGACCATATAGTTTTTCTTCTTTAACCTGTTTATATGATGAATTACACTAGTTGGTTTTCTTATGTTGAACCAGCCTTGTATACCTGGAATAAATCCCACTTGCCCATGGTGTATAATTCTGTTCATACATAGTTGGATTTGATTGACTAATATTCTGTTCAGGATTTTTGCAACTATATTCATTTGTCTGAATTTTTCCTTTTTTTTGTAATGCTTTGTATGCTTTTGGTGTTAGGATAATGCTGGTTTCCTAGAATGAGTTAGAAAGTATTTATTCTAGTTCTATTTTTAGAGAATAAGCATACATTTTCCCTAAAATATTTGTTAAAATTCACCAGTGAACCAATCTGGCCCTAGTGCTTTCTTTTTGGCAGGTTATTAATTATAGTTTCAAATCCTTTAATAGATATAGGCCTATTGAGATTGTCTGTTTCTCCGTGTGTAATTTTGGTGCTGGAACAACTGGACAGCTACATGCAAAAAAAAAAAAAATGAATCTAGACAAAGACCTTACACTTTTCATATACATTAAATGGATCATAGAACTCAATATAAAATGCAACAGGACTTCATTAAAATAAAATAGTAATAAAATAAAATGTGATGCCCCCGGTAAGCCTTTTTAGATTCTTCAATCATGTGTTTCTTCCTAATTATGCCTTAATTTCACCTGGTTTATACCTCTGCAGTATTTATAAAAGAAATCTTGCATGTTATATGTACATGCCTATCAACTCCATTGGACTGTGACCTCGTTGAGGGCTGGTAGGATGTGTCATTCATCTTTGGTGCCAGTTCAACATTTGTTCTGGTACAAAATAGTAAGTAGAACATATCCTTTGAATTGAACAATGCAGAGTTTTGGTTAATTTAAAATTCAGTTTCACAGGCCTACAATTACTAAATGGTATAGGGACACAAAACTCTTTATAACTAAAACATTCACGAGTCCATTTATGAAATCAGTGTCCTCTCAGCTCTCCTTTGCTCATCGTAGTGGAATTGATCCCCACCCACCAGGTCAGGTGTTTGATTAGTTCTTTTTGATAGGGGAATGGTGCCAATCACCACTAATCTAAACAATTGCAATGAAGTTGATTGCAAGGGAAATAGTCCCATCCAAGGAGTATGATTAGACTTGGTAAAAGAGGGGCAAAGGGAAGGGAGAAGGAAAAGCAGAAGTGTACAAGCAATCTCCCCAAGTAAGGGGGAAGACCAAAAAGAAGGAAGAGTGGGGCAGTGGTGGAGGTTCTCCCCAGGGTTCTCTCCAGGCAGACAGCGGGAACAAGCAGGGCAGGGAGGTGGTGGTGAGTAAGGACACCTCAGTGTTGGAGGTGTAAGGACACCTACAGTATGGAGCTGCAGGCTTAAACTTTCCAGAATAAATCTCAGCTTTGGATAGGAGCCTGTTATCAGACCCACCCTCAAATCACTAGGCACTAACTATCCTATGGAAAAGGGCAGAGTCCAAAATTTTGATTAAAAATAATATATGAGCTTAAAACAAATATAAGCCTACATATTTTTAACAGAGAAACTTAACATATCTACTAGATATTGGGAAATCTGAGCTCTTATGAACCCAAATAAAAGCAGGGAAAAGATAGCAGAGATACTGTTTGAAAGTGACCAGTTTTTTTGGTGTGTATGTCCATGCAGGTAGCCCTTACTTTGTGTGCCCATGGTTTGTTGACTGGTGCACATTGTGCTACTCACAATTGCTCCTTGTCAAAGTATCATTTTCATAAATTAAACTCATGACTCTCATGCAAATGTTAAATGAGTATATGGCACAGATTTAATGAACCCATTAATAAGAGAACTGGCATGATGGTAGTGCTGATTCAAAAGAACTAAATGGGGTAGAAGATTTTATAGTAGCTGGAAGAATTCCTAAATAGGATTACTGATTTTAGATAAAAAAATAGCTCATGTTCTGTAGGGAAAATCAGCTAACATTCTGAATTTTGGAAATTGTATTTTCCATCAGAAAGGAATCATTTGCATCCCTACTGAACAGACATTATTTGTATTGCTATCTGACAGAAATCAAGGTACAAATCAACATCAACCCCTTCAGAATTACACCATACCTTTATCAATAGTAAATAACAAGTTAAACAAAGATGCAAAGGTACATGCCTAGAGATTCAGATAATCCGCAGGCAGGCCTGATAATCAAACCCTAGCATAACTAAGAAAGAACAGGCAAACGTCCCTTTAGATTTTTTCAGGCTTTTGGATAATTTTCCTTAACGCCATTTTACAAAGGTTTTTCTCTTCCGTATCTTACTGATGTCAAGGAGACTAGAATTACTGGGAAGGGTATTCTCAGATATATTATCAAGTTATCCCATTGTAAAAAATACCAAAAACCAAAAAACTCATCTTGAAGCTATCCACAGGATTAAAGAAAAACTATACAATTTTGAGTGAGAGCAGAAACTGCTCTTAGAAAGCATAGTATTAGTGAGTTCTTACAGGCTCCCAGGTAGCTACATCATCAGAGAGAAGGAAGCACCAGAAGAGGTATTTTACCCATGTTTGGTCAATACGAGGGAGTGCAGAATTGCTTTTGACACAGTCTAGAGGCTGACATTGATACCATGCCAGAGACCCGTAAGCATGTTGTGCTTTCTCAAAGGTCTTCTCTGTGAGCTGAGCTGCCTTCGAACTTAGAACATGAATTGTATGGTTTTACCTTTAACAAGATTCTGGAAATAGTTTATAAAATAATATCTGCATATAGGCCTCACCTTGGAGAGAGCTCATTACATTCCTGGGCACTGCAGTGCTACCAGATATCATGAGAAATAGAGGCAGGACAAGAATACCAAGGGAGGGTTGCTCAGCATAGATGACTGATGTGACCATTGTGATGATTTGACCAACTCCAAAGTTCATTCCCATGTCACCACTAAAACATTTTTTTCCCCTTCATTGCTAATGTCTGAGAGGAAATTTCTTTCCTCTACCCTCTTAGGTTTATTCGTAGGGGCCTGCAAAGTAAACTGACAAACGACAGAATGATGGAAGAAAAAACATAAATTATTTTAATTAATATTTTCTGTGTGAAAGAGTCCAAGAGGAAGGAAGTGAAACTCAAAGAAGTAGTTAGACTTGGGGGCTTATATTCCATTTTTAAGAAAGGAAAGGGGGTTTGGAGGAAAGTGAGTAGGAAATATATGGGGAAACTGATGGGAGAGAAGCGCTATTTTCATAAGGTTTGTTTATGTAGACTCACCTCAGTGCCCATTCTCCACCTTTGGTGACAAGAGTCACTCTCTTCTTCCTGGTTCGGGAGAGGGGGCCCCGGTCTCAGGGAAAATTCATGCCCTGCTTTTAGGGAGAAAAGGGGAGGGAAGATTTCTTCCTGCATCTGCTGATTTTCAACTGCTTTCAGCTGAAAACCATATTTATGCCAAAGTGGCATTTTTTGAGGTGGCATTTTTTTTTTTTAATTTATTTATTTTTGGCTGTGTTGGGTCTTCGTTTCTGTGCGAGGGCTTTCTCCAGTTGCGGCAAGTGGGGGCCACTCTTCATCGCGGTGCGCGGGCCTCTTATTATCGTGGCCTCTCTTGTTGCGGAGCACAGGCTCCAGACGCGCAGGCTCAGTAGTTGTGGCTCACGGGCCCAGTTGCTCCGCGGCATGTGGGATCTTCCCAGACCAGGGCTCGAACCCGTGTCCCCTGCATTGGCAGGCAGATTCTCAACCACTGCGCCACCAGGGAAGCCCTACTGCTTATGTTTTTGAACTCCCATTTTTCAGTTACATTTCTATTTGGAATAGTGTGGTAAAGTAGATGTCAATGGATTCAATGTTTTTCTAGAGTTTCTGTATTCCTTTTTAAAAACAGCTTTGAGATATAATTCACCTACTGTACAATTCACCTACTTAAAGTGTCCAATTCAATTGTTTTTTTGTATATTCACAGAGTTGTGCATTCATCTCCACAATCTATTTTATCCATTTTATTGATAAAAAAAATTTTGGAAATTTTATCAATTTCCAAAACAAGAAATCTTTCTTTTCCTAGCCTACAAGGCTCCCATCTCCCACAGCCCCAAGCAAACACTCATCTACTTTCTGTCTCTATAGGTTTGTCCTTTCTGACATTTCATATCAATGGGCTCATATAATATATGGTTCCTTATGACTGACTAATTTCACTCAGAGTATTTTCAAGATTCCTGTACATTGGAGTACTTCATTCATCAGTACTTCAGCCTAAAACAATATCACTGGAATTATGGAATAAACTTAATCCTTACGGGTGTATTTTTTTAATTATCCAGCACTATTACAAGTTCTCAGTCTTGTTTTCAATTTAAAAAGACTTTTAATGATAATCATTAAAATGCTTATGGTTGAATTTAGATTCAATTCTGTGCAATAAAATCAAATTGGTTATAACACAATAAAGGCCGTATATGAGAAGCCCATAGCTGATGTCATACTCTGCGCTTTTCCTCTAAGATCAGGAATAAGAGAAAGATGCCCACTCTCGCCACTTTTATTCAACGTAGTATTAGAAGTCCTAGTCAGAGTAATTAGGCAAAAAAAAAAAAAAAAAAAGAAATCAGCAGCACCCAGCTGGAAAGGAAGAAGTAAAATTGTCAATATTTGCAGATGACATGATATTATATATAGAAAACCCTAAAGACTCCACCAAAAAAACACTGTTAGAACTAATAAACAACTTTAGTACTGTTGCAGAATACAAAATCAATATACAAACATTGGTTGCATTTCTATATGCTAGTAATAAAACAATACCACTTACAATTGCATCAAAAGAATAAAATACCTATGAATAAATTTAACCATGGAGGTGAAAGACCTGTACATTGAAAACTGTAAGACACTGATGAAAGTAACTGAAGAAGACACAAATAAATGGAAAGATATTCTGTGGCTCATAGGTTAGAAGAATTAATATTGTTAAACTGTCCATACTACCAGAAGCAATCTACAGATTCAATTCAATCCCTATCAAAATTCCAATGGCATTTTACACAGAAACAGAGCAAAAAAATCCTAAAATGTGTAAGGAACCACAAAACACCCTGAGTAACCAAAGCAATCTTCAGAGAGAACAAAGCTGGAAGCATCATGCTTCCTGATTTTAAGTTATATTACAAAACTATGGTATGGTATTGGTATAAAAACAGGCACATGGATGAATGGAGCAGAATAGAGAGCTCAGAAATAAACGCACACATATATGGTCACTTAATTGATCACAAAGGAGCCAAGAATATACAATGGGGAAAGGACAGTCTGTTCAACACATGGTGTTGGCAAAACTGGACAGCCACATGCAAAAGAATAAAACTAGACTACTACCTTACACCATACAGAAATTAACTCAAAATGGAATAAAGACTTGAATTTAAGACCTGAAATCATAAAACTCCTAGAAGAAAACATATACGGTAAGCTCCTGGACATTGGTCATGGCCATGATTTTTTGGATATGACACCAAAAGCAAAGGCAATAAAAGTAAAAATAAACAAGTGAGACTACATCAAACTAAAAAGCTTTTGTACAGTAAAGGAAACCATCCACAAAATGAAAAGGCAACCAATTGAATGGGAGAAATATTTGCAAATCATGTATCTGATAATGGGCTAATAGCTAATATATATAAAGATCTCGCACAACTCAATAGCAAACAAACGATCTAATTAAAAATGGGCAAAGGATCTGAATAGACATTTTTCCAAAGAACACATACAGTTGACCAACAGGTATAGGAAAAGATGCTCAACGTCACTAATCATCAGGGGAATGCAAATCGAAACCACAATGAGCTATCACTTCACACCTGTTTGTATGATTAGCATCAAAAGATAAGAAATAACAAGTGTTGGCAAGGATGTGGAGAGAAGGAGACACTTGTGCACTCTTGGTGGGAATGTAAATTGGTACAGACAGTATGGAAAATAGCATGGAGTTTCCTCAAAAGATCAAAACTGGGACTACCATATGATCCAGCAATTTCACTTCTGTGTATTTGTACAAAGAAAATGAAAACACTAACTCCAAAAGATATATGCACACCCATGTTTATTACAGAATTATTTACAAGAGTTGAGACATGGGAACAACTTCAGTGTTCATTGATGGGTGAATGGCTAAAAAAATGTGATACACACACTGGAATACTATTGAGCCATTAAGAAAAAGGAAATTTTGCCATTTGTGACAACATGGAGGGACTTCGAGAGCATTATGCTAAGTGAAATAAGTTAGAGAAAGATAACCTATGGTCTCACTTATATGAGTAATCTTAAAAAGAGAAAAAAGGAGCTCATAAATACAGAGAAGAGATAGTTGGTTGCCAGACTGCGGGGATGGGGATGGGGGTGGGAAGTAGGTGACATGAGTGAAGGGGGTTCAAAAGGTACAAATTTCCAGTTATAAAATAAATAAGCCACAGGGATGTAATGTATAGCATGGTGAATATAGTTATTAATACTGTATTGCATATTTACAAGTTGCTGCAAGTAAATCTTAAAAGTTCTCATCACAAGAAGAAAGAAAAAAATCTGTGACTGTGTATGGTGATTGATGGTAACCAGACTTACTGTGATGTTCATTTTGCAATACACACAAATGTCAAATCATTGAATTGTACACCTGAAACTAATATAGTGTTCTATGTCAATTATACCTCAATAGAAAAATTCTTAGGTCAAGATCAGATGTTGATTTTAATTTTAAATTAGAAAAGGACTTTTAAGGATACACTCAACTCTGCCTCCCTCTTCCTACCCCAAAGAAGTAAAGAAAAACTGTGACCTTTTATGCCTTTCATAAAATTAGAAATTTTGTTTAAAGGGTATAATATATCTCAATTTAAAAAGTTAAAAAAAAAAAAAGAATTTTTTTTCCTGGACACTCATGTAGTTGATTCTGTGAATTTATCCTTCTTTGTGATATGATAGAAGGAAGTTCTCGAATCTCCCTTTTCTCTATATGTATGCACCTCAGCTGCTGCCATCAGTGGACATGTGTGCAAGATGATATTGGAGACTGTGGTGCTTGAATTGGGTAGAATGCTGGACAGCTGACTCTGCACTTCATTTTAACGTTAAGCCTCTCTGATTCTACTTGTGCCAGAATGTCAGGAAAAGTGTGTTGTTTATGCGCAATCCTGTGAAATGTTTATTAAGCACTTTTGGAAATACCATGCAGTATTGCTTTTATACTTCAAGTTCTTAGTTGTGGTTTGTTCTGTCTTAGATACCAGTGTTTGTTAGTCCCCAAAAGTCCTCCTGGGTTGAAATGGGCTGAATTGGAAAGAAATATTATAAGCAGATAAGGTAGGGGGTCTATGGAGAAAGAAAACCAGGCATGGCTTTCTGGCCATAAGAGAACACCTATTCATTTAGTACAAGCCATTTCGTGATCTAAGCCTGGCCAGAGCGCTTGCCCTTGAACAGGTCTCAGTAATTAAGGATCTTAAGGGAAAACAAGAATGCTGACTGTTATCAGGCAAGAGAAGTAGCACTAGTAATAATGTATCAGTTGTAAAGACTTCCAGTTCTGTTTCCATGGTAGGGATTAGCCTGAAACAGACAATCACCCCATCCCCCTCAAGAATTTTTTAAAAATCAGGTTGTAGGGAGTAAGGCAAGCTCTTATGCATTTCAAGAAAGTGCTAGTAGGCATGTTAGAAACCGACCTTGCTGCTGGGGGTGGGGTGGGCTGGGGAACTCTGCCCTTACCAGAAGTTTGTGCTAAAGTGAAAAGCATATTGTACAAATAGTTACCCTTCCAGCATTCATCCAGATATGCCCCGAGGCTGTGATAAGTTTGTGTTGTCATCATTTAGTGTCAGCTCATTTAATGCCATATTATATGAGTCACTCCTGAAAATGAGCCTTAGTCTCCTTTAAGAAAATACTGCCCCGTGTTTCAGACGGAATTTTAATTTAACTTTGGGCACAATTTCCATGAATTAATTAAAATGGGGGCATTTACATGAAATCCTTAGGTCCTGCAGTAAAGCATTTATCACTTTGCTAAGAAATTAAAAATGTAGTACTAAATGATTTGCTAGTATAAAAGAATTGTAGAATAATTTAACATAGTACACTGAGGTGCAATTAAAAAGTCACCAGAGGTCACTCTTACTTAAAGGAAACATGGCTTCAAAAATCCTTCCCTTAGAAGAGAAGCAGAGTGCTGTGCTGCCTTTCTTGTCTCCTTAGTTGTGATTACAGGATATTGCAAGATCAGTTATTTTGATATTTCTTTATTTTCTGTTTGTATTTTATTCCCTGAAATCCACAGAGGTATCATGTTCTTCATACTGAACATCTTTTTTAAGAGTCACATGCTCTGAGGTGCTCCATGTCTGAATATCCAGGCAGATAGCCTTTTCTGAATTGAATATATCTCTAAGCTCAGTTCGTCTGGGTCTCTGGCTGACTCTTCAAATGTCAATGCTAGTTTTCACTTTTCAGCCTCTGTTTTATTTAGATGTGCTTAGTACTCTGATTAAAAGTTCAGTAAGTTTAAAGTACCTATGTAAATTTGCATGGCTAAGAACATTTTAGATACTATAGAGTCCTTGATCACTGCAAAGATGGCTACTATAGTTGTTCAAGTGTCAAGTATATATTTAAATGTCTTTGCAGACTTAAAGATTCATAGAGGGTACACAAACTGTGTTTGATCATTGCTTGCTAATCTCATTTGACAGTATCCTTTGTAGCAGTAGAAGTAATGGTGAATGAATCTTATTATAGTCTAGATTAGCTAATTTGACCAATTGGATTTTTCCTTAACTCTCGAATATTTGGGAGGTGTTTGTTTGTATGTGTAGATGTATATAGAAGCAAGGTATTTCAAACCCATATTTGAAATTTGTTAGTACGTAAATCAAGGTAGAGGGTTCTTTTAGTCCTGTCCCATCATTTGAGAAATTCTAAAGAGGAGTTTGCCAGCAGGATGGGATTTAGGCTACCAACAAGAAATCACGAACACCAGCATTTGCTCAAGTCTTTTGATCGCTAACCTTTTATTCCTAAGAAGTGTTTTAAGAACTCAAGTAATCTTTTCAGACAAGACTTTAAAACTAACAAAAATGAAATATTCTTAAGCCCTGATAAAATAATGAGAACTGTATGTAAATTTTTAAAAAGGTAAAGATCTTCTCCCCAAAAGGATACAGTGACATTTTTCCTCTATTTACAACTGGTTCTCAGTAGTAAAGTAGTCAGACGGGGGGGGGGGGGGTGGGGGGGGTGGGGGGTGGGGTGGTCAACCTGGGTGAGGTTCTGGCATAAGACATACTCTCATACAGGACTTGGTTGAAACATTTGACATCTCAGAAATTATCCATGTTTTGACATGAATCTTTATAAGTAATGGGAAATTTTAAGTCAGGAGGAGTCTACACAGGGCGAGAGTAATGTTTCTAAATAGCCAAAAACGTGGGCTTTTTTTTTTTTTTCTCTTATTTTCTGTCTTTTTGAAGATAAAAGAAGTTGAATGGACAACATCCTCTAGGACCTGATATTTAAAAATTGTGCATCTCTACTTGGTCTGCCTTCTAGAACTCTTTGTATTTAGTCAAGATGAAAGTGTTATTCTAATGGAGTTATCCTCTTAAATGGAACTTGCCCAAGTTCCACAGCTTCTGTGAAAAGCTAATTTTCAAAGTAAACATTTTAGTGCTATTTGACTTTTTAAACTATGTGCCTCTATTAATTTTGTGACTAAAATTTTAAAATTCCAATTGAATAGAGATTTTTTGCTTCCATTATATTTTTTTCTGGAAAAGATATTATTAAGTTTGCCCCCAAATACCACTGAATTATAAAGTTGTTTTTTACAGTTATACATCCCAAACTTAATGCAAAATTGAGATCTAAAGATAATAGGCAATATTTTCTATTGGTGTTTGTAATATCAGGGCACAAACTTTTAGAAGTGACTTTGTTAGCCAGCCCTCCTGTAACTAAATCTATTTGGAAATCTCAGCCTATTATCTTAAGGTGTCTTTAAAATGAATTATCAGAGTGGCTGGGTACATCTGTACTTAAAACACTATTTGTCTAATTGCTTCTACTTAAGTAAACATTACGTATTACTAGAGATTTCAAGTTGATTTTAAATTAAATAAGATCTAGTAAAACAAAGATCAACATAAACTGTTTTAACTTGCCGCTTGCTTTTGTTGTTTTGTTTTGTTTTGTTCTTCTTCTCAAAGAGTTTCTTACTGATTTCTTCAAAGGAAATCAGGAAACTCTACATGTTTAGATAAAGTTCTATCTATATCATAAGACCCAGGACTTCAGATGAAAAAGGTTTTATAGATAATCCTCCTCGTCTTGAAATATTTATAATAATCCAGGACATACCTTCTGGTCAATCATATCATCTAGATAAATACTATGTTTAGTTTTTATTACTTATTCAGTACCTATGGAGTAGTACGTAATGCAGTGTAGTCCAATTTATATATAAAATACAAATTTAAATAACAGAATTTGGTGTATAGTGCACCTTTATTTCTTTTAAACATAGACATGTTTTAAGAGGTGAACTTTATCAACTTTACATGGACATATCGTTTTGGAAGTGGAGTATTAAGTTTGAATAGAATAAAGGTTTCCAAATGGATATTGGCTAATATATGCATTTATATATATATATATGTTATAAAAATAATTTTGTTTTATTCTCTAAAACATCACATACATGTTTTCACCCTGGGAATCATTCCTATGTAAGTCAGTGCCTTAAAATATATATGCTAATAAACAATATTCAATGTGCTACAAAAATAATTTAGTTAAATTTTTAAATGAACTTACCTTCTAGTGACCTCATTTCAATATTTATAGATTATAGGAATGAAGTACAGGAAACTGAATTTTACCTTATAGGGAACTTGCATTCAGGAGCACCATCAATTTTAGCCTGCAATGATTGTGCAAATATGTCTAAGAAAAGAAGCATGCACTTAGATGCAGAAATTCTTCCATCTTACAGCTTACAGTGTTTAAGAAGTTGATCTATATGCATATATAATAAGAAAGCTTTGAAAAATACGCCTTTGAAATTCAGTTGTTTATACAAATATTTTTAGGACAATAAGTTTGAAGAATATGACAAGAATTTAGAGCACCAAAGTGTTTTTGTTTTTTTTTTTTAATTGCCATGTGGTTAAACATCTTTGTCATAAAGCTACAGTAAAGGCACTCATGTGAAATGTACATGTGTGAGGTGTAAGAAGGGATCTCCTCTCTTGGTTACACTATTGCCAATAGCTATTTCAGTCTCGTGAATTCAAACATAATTGGTGGATGCTCCAAGCTTAGAGTCCAAAATCATCCACAGGTTTTTGATTGAAATCTCCCAAGATCTTAGATAATACTAAAACAAGGGTGGGAAGATGTTATATGGAGAACAAATGGAGCACAAGTACCATGAAATGTGATTTTTCACTTGATGAAACAGAGGTGAATTAGAAACTATAGAAGAGAGTGTACAAAATACCCCAAATAACAGCGATCTAAAGTCCCTATTAAAAGCTAGCTTTTCATAGGATATTTTAAAAGAATCAAAAAAATCATTTTTTTTGGTTTTAGTTCTTCAGCATTTTTTTTTTTTTTTTGGTTCCTCTGTATGTGTTGTGTCTTTTATTTTCTGGATATTTTAAAGATTTTCTCCTTATCTTTACTCATCAGTAATCTGAGTATGATGTGCCCAGGCTTGGTTTTCTTTGTATTGATATTTATCATGTTTGGGGTTTTCTTTTTTTTTTTTTTTTAATTAATTAATTAATGTATTTATTTTTGGCTGTGTTGGTTCTTCGTTTCTGTGCGAGGGCTTACTCTAGTTGCGGCGAGCCGGGGCCCCTCTTCATCGCGGTGCGCGGGCCTCTCACTATCGTGGCCTCTCTTGTTGCGGAGCACAGGCTCCAGACGCGCAGGCTCAGTAATTGTGGCTCACGGGCCCAGTTGCTCCGCGGCATGTGGGATCTTCCCAGACCAGGGCTCGAACCCATGTTCCCTGCATTAGCAGGCAGGATGTAAACCACGGTGCCACCAGGGAAGCCCCCGAGTTCTTCAGCTTTTTTATAAGATAGCCTCAATTGAAAATAATTACACTCATTAGTTTCACTCAGTAAGAGAATGCGATTCTGTGCAATCAGTTTGTCAGACATATATCACAAAAGAAAACAACCGAATAAAATAATGGAGCATCCCTTCTCCAAACCGTCTTCCTCTCTGTTGCTCTCATGTTCCCTCTTTCTAACACCTAATTTCTATTCGTGGCAAGCCCTCCACCTCGGGTGACGCTTACTGTGTGAGTCCCCAGAAACCAGACGTCCATCTGTTCTTTCTTTCTTTCGATTACTTCCGATGATAAAGCCACTCCTCTGTTACTGAGGTGGTGGCAACAACGGATATTTGTAGTGCGCTCCATCTTTTGTATGCCCTTCATTGAAGGCTGCTGAGTTGGTAGCTTCACGAAGGAGGATGCACTCTTCGGCATTTGTACGTGTGTGTTTGGGGAAGAGGGTTTTGTAATCGTTTTCATTCAGAAAGAAATGCTGACAGCTTCACTCCAAATTAATAGTGTATACTTTTCCGTGTCGTCAATATTGACATTTGGAAATCTTATTCATTAGTCTGTGATCTGGAAGGAAACTATTTTAATGGCTCTTGGCCCTTGCATCTGTGATTCTCTTGTCATTGAAATCTGTAAAAAACTGATATTAACTCTGAAATTTTATACTTTTAAACATTATTGACTTCCTGGGAAGAAGTCATATGTTAGAACCTTACAGCATACACTTCAGCTATAGAAAAACTATTAAGTGCTGTTTATTTAATTTAATAACACAGATCTAGGCCATTTAATTTTTTAGCCAGATTTATTAAGATATAATTCACATATGATTATAACTCATCCATTTAGAGTGTAAAATTCAGTCGTTTTTAGTATATTCACAGATAGGTGCAGTGATCACGACGGTTAATTTTAAAACATTTTTGTCACCTCAAGAAGAAATCCCATACCTATCACCCTACTATCCCCTCAAGCCTCCTAGCCCTAAGCAATCACTTACTGCATTTTTGTTAAATCTCTAAAACCTTCATGAATCAGCACTTTGCTACAAATCTACAACTCTCTCTGCCACCCTTTCTTTAATTAGAAACGTTTTTTTGAGCAGTGTTAGGTTTACAGAAATATTAAGCAGATATAGAGACTCCATTTATTCTATTCTCCTGCCAACGCCCCATTCCCTTTTCCCCAATTATTAACATTTTGCATTAGTGGTACATTTTTACAATTGATGAACCAATACTGATAGATTGTTGTTAATTAAGTTTTACATTAGAGTTCACTATTTGTGTTGTACGTTCTATAGGTTTGGATAAATGTATAATGACATGTATTGACCTTTACAATCTCATACATAATAGTTTCACTGCCCTAAAAATTCTTGTAATCTACCTGTTCATCATTCCTTCTCTTGTCCCTAATTCCTGGCAACCCCTAATCTTTTTAGTGTCTCCATAATTTTGCCTTTTCCAGAGTGTTGTAGAGTTGGAAGATTTTCTTCCATGTTATCTTCCAGAAGTTTTATAGCTTTGTGTTTTATATTTAGGTCTGTGCTCTATTTTAACTTAATGTTCGTGAAAGGTGTAAGGTTTGTTTCTAAATTCACTTTTTTTTTTTTTTTTTGCATGTGGATGTCTAGTTATTCCAACATTGTTTGTTGAAAAGACTATCTTTGTTCATCATATTGCCTCTGTTCTTTTGTCAAAATCAGTTGACTGTATTTGTCTTGGTCTGTTTCTGGGCTTCCTATTCAGTTCCATTGATCTATTTGTCTATTCTTTTGCCCATACCACACTGTCTTGATTACTGTTAACTTTATAGTAAGTCTTGATTTTGGGTAATGTTAATCCTCCAACTTTGTTCTCTCCCTTCAATACTGTGTCAGCCATTCTGGGTTTTTATAAACTTTAGAATCAGTTTGTCAATATCCACAAGATCACTTGGGATTTTGATTGGGATTAATTAAATCTGTAGATCAAGTTGGGAAGAACTGACATCTTAACAATTTTGATCATCCTATACATGACCATGTAGTGTCCCTCCATTTTTTAAAATTATTTGATTTCTTTCATCACAGGTTTGTAGTCTTTCCTTATATAGATATGACACATATTTTCTTAGTTTTATACCTAAGTATTTCATTTTTGGGTGTTAATGTAAATGATATTGTGTTTTTTAATTTCAAAACCCAGTTGTACATTGCTGGTGTACAGGGAAGCAATTAATTTGTATATGTGAAAAATGTATCCTGCAACCTTGCTATAATTGCTTATTAGTTCTCAAAGTTTTTTGTTGATTCTGTGAGATTGCCTACATAGATGATCGTGTCATCTACAAAAACAGTTTTATTTCTTCCTTTCCAATTTATATACTTTTAATTTCCTTTTTTTGTCTAATTAGATTAGCTGTGAATTCTAGGACAATGTTGAAAAAATGTGTTGAGGCGATATCCTTGCCTTGTTCTTTTTTATTTATTTATTTATTTATTTATTTTTGGCTGTGTTGGGTCTTCGTTTCTGTGAGGGCTTTCTCTGGTTGCGGCAAGCGGGGGCCACTCTTCATCGCGGTGCGTGGGCCCCTCACTATCGTTGCCTCTCTTGTTGCGGAGCACAGGCTCCAGGCGCGCAGGCTCAGTAGTTGTGGCTCACGGGCCTAGCTGCTCCGTGGCATGTGGGATCTTCCCAGACCAGGGCTCGATCCCGTATCCCCTGCATTAGCAGGCAGATTCTCAACGACCGCGCCACCAGGGAAGCCCCCTTGCCTTGTTCTTAATCTTAGTGAGAAAGCATCTAGTTTCTCACTAATAAATATTATATTAGCTGTAGGTGTTTTGTAAATTCTCATTATTAAGTTGCAATAGTTCCCTTCTATTTCTAGTTTACTGAAAGTTTTTGTCATGAATGAATGCTGGATTTGTCAAATGCTTTTTCTGGATCTATTAATAGGACCATATAGTTTTTCTTCTTTAACCTGTTTATATGATGAATTACACTAGTTGGTTTTCTTATGTTGAACCAGCCTTGTATACCTGGAATAAATCCCACTTGCCCATGGTGTATAATTCTGTTCATACATAGTTGGATTTGATTGACTAATATTCTGTTCAGGATTTTTGCAACTATATTCATTTGTCTGAATTTTTCCTTTTTTTTGTAATGCTTTGTATGCTTTTGGTGTTAGGATAATGCTGGTTTCCTAGAATGAGTTAGAAAGTATTTATTCTAGTTCTATTTTTAGAGAATAAGCATACATTTTCCCTAAAATATTTGTTAAAATTCACCAGTGAACCAATCTGGCCCTAGTGCTTTCTTTTTGGCAGGTTATTAATTATAGTTTCAAATCCTTTAATAGATATAGGCCTATTGAGATTGTCTGTTTCTCCGTGTGTAATTTTGGTGCTGGAACAACTGGACAGCTACATGCAAAAAAAAAAAAAATGAATCTAGACAAAGACCTTACACTTTTCATATACATTAAATGGATCATAGAACTCAATATAAAATGCAACAGGACTTCATTAAAATAAAATAGTAATAAAATAAAATGTGATGCCCCCGGTAAGCCTTTTTAGATTCTTCAATCATGTGTTTCTTCCTAATTATGCCTTAATTTCACCTGGTTTATACCTCTGCAGTATTTATAAAAGAAATCTTGCATGTTATATGTACATGCCTATCAACTCCATTGGACTGTGACCTCGTTGAGGGCTGGTAGGATGTGTCATTCATCTTTGGTGCCAGTTCAACATTTGTTCTGGTACAAAATAGTAAGTAGAACATATCCTTTGAATTGAACAATGCAGAGTTTTGGTTAATTTAAAATTCAGTTTCACAGGCCTACAATTACTAAATGGTATAGGGACACAAAACTCTTTATAACTAAAACATTCACGAGTCCATTTATGAAATCAGTGTCCTCTCAGCTCTCCTTTGCTCATCGTAGTGGAATTGATCCCCACCCACCAGGTCAGGTGTTTGATTAGTTCTTTTTGATAGGGGAATGGTGCCAATCACCACTAATCTAAACAATTGCAATGAAGTTGATTGCAAGGGAAATAGTCCCATCCAAGGAGTATGATTAGACTTGGTAAAAGAGGGGCAAAGGGAAGGGAGAAGGAAAAGCAGAAGTGTACAAGCAATCTCCCCAAGTAAGGGGGAAGACCAAAAAGAAGGAAGAGTGGGGCAGTGGTGGAGGTTCTCCCCAGGGTTCTCTCCAGGCAGACAGCGGGAACAAGCAGGGCAGGGAGGTGGTGGTGAGTAAGGACACCTCAGTGTTGGAGGTGTAAGGACACCTACAGTATGGAGCTGCAGGCTTAAACTTTCCAGAATAAATCTCAGCTTTGGATAGGAGCCTGTTATCAGACCCACCCTCAAATCACTAGGCACTAACTATCCTATGGAAAAGGGCAGAGTCCAAAATTTTGATTAAAAATAATATATGAGCTTAAAACAAATATAAGCCTACATATTTTTAACAGAGAAACTTAACATATCTACTAGATATTGGGAAATCTGAGCTCTTATGAACCCAAATAAAAGCAGGGAAAAGATAGCAGAGATACTGTTTGAAAGTGACCAGTTTTTTTGGTGTGTATGTCCATGCAGGTAGCCCTTACTTTGTGTGCCCATGGTTTGTTGACTGGTGCACATTGTGCTACTCACAATTGCTCCTTGTCAAAGTATCATTTTCATAAATTAAACTCATGACTCTCATGCAAATGTTAAATGAATATATGGCACAGATTTAATGAACCCATTAATAAGAGAACTGGCATGATGGTAGTGCTGATTCAAAAGAACTAAATGGGGTAGAAGATTTTATAGTAGCTGGAAGAATTCCTAAATAGGATTACTGATTTTAGATAAAAAAATAGCTCATGTTCTGTAGGGAAAATCAGCTAACATTCTGAATTTTGGAAATTGTATTTTCCATCAGAAAGGAATCATTTGCATCCCTACTGAACAGACATTATTTGTATTGCTATCTGACAGAAATCAAGGTACAAATCAACATCAACCCCTTCAGAATTACACCATACCTTTATCAATAGTAAATAACAAGTTAAACAAAGATGCAAAGGTACATGCCTAGAGATTCAGATAATCCGCAGGCAGGCCTGATAATCAAACCCTAGCATAACTAAGAAAGAACAGGCAAACGTCCCTTTAGATTTTTTCAGGCTTTTGGATAATTTTCCTTAACGCCATTTTACAAAGGTTTTTCTCTTCCGTATCTTACTGATGTCAAGGAGACTAGAATTACTGGGAAGGGTATTCTCAGATATATTATCAAGTTATCCCATTGTAAAAAATACCAAAAACCAAAAAACTCATCTTGAAGCTATCCACAGGATTAAAGAAAAACTATACAATTTTGAGTGAGAGCAGAAACTGCTCTTAGAAAGCATAGTATTAGTGAGTTCTTACAGGCTCCCAGGTAGCTACATCATCAGAGAGAAGGAAGCACCAGAAGAGGTATTTTACCCATGTTTGGTCAATACGAGGGAGTGCAGAATTGCTTTTGACACAGTCTAGAGGCTGACATTGATACCATGCCAGAGACCCGTAAGCATGTTGTGCTTTCTCAAAGGTCTTCTCTGTGAGCTGAGCTGCCTTCGAACTTAGAACATGAATTGTATGGTTTTACCTTGAACAAGATTCTGGAAATAGTTTATAAAATAATATCTGCATATAGGCCTCACCTTGGAGAGAGCTCATTACATTCCTGGGCACTGCAGTGCTACCAGATATCATGAGAAATAGAGGCAGGACAAGAATACCAAGGGAGGGTTGCTCAGCATAGATGACTGATGTGACCATTGTGATGATTTGACCAACTCCAAAGTTCATTCCCATGTCACCACTAAAACATTTTTTTCCCCTTCATTGCTAATGTCTGAGAGGAAATTTCTTTCCTCTACCCTCTTAGGTTTATTCGTAGGGGCCTGCAAAGTAAACTGACAAACGACAGAATGATGGAAGAAAAAACATAAATTATTTTAATTAATATTTTCTGTGTGAAAGAGTCCAAGAGGAAGGAAGTGAAACTCAAAGAAGTAGTTAGACTTGGGGGCTTATATTCCATTTTTAAGAAAGGAAAGGGGGTTTGGAGGAAAGTGAGTAGGAAATATATGGGGAAACTGATGGGAGAGAAGCGCTATTTTCATAAGGTTTGTTTATGTAGACTCACCTCAGTGCCCATTCTCCACCTTTGGTGACAAGAGTCACTCTCTTCTTCCTGGTTCGGGAGAGGGGGCCCCGGTCTCAGGGAAAATTCATGCCCTGCTTTTAGGGAGAAAAGGGGAGGGAAGATTTCTTCCTGCATCTGCTGATTTTCAACTGCTTTCAGCTGAAAACCATATTTATGCCAAAGTGGCATTTTTTGAGGTGGCATTTTTTTTTTTTAATTTATTTATTTTTGGCTGTGTTGGGTCTTCGTTTCTGTGCGAGGGCTTTCTCCAGTTGCGGCAAGTGGGGGCCACTCTTCATCGCGGTGCGCGGGCCTCTTATTATCGTGGCCTCTCTTGTTGCGGAGCACAGGCTCCAGACGCGCAGGCTCAGTAGTTGTGGCTCACGGGCCCAGTTGCTCCGCGGCATGTGGGATCTTCCCAGACCAGGGCTCGAACCCGTGTCCCCTGCATTGGCAGGCAGATTCTCAACCACTGCGCCACCAGGGAAGCCCTACTGCTTATGTTTTTGAACTCCCATTTTTCAGTTACATTTCTATTTGGAATAGTGTGGTAAAGTAGATGTCAATGGATTCAATGTTTTTCTAGAGTTTCTGTATTCCTTTTTAAAAACAGCTTTGAGATATAATTCACCTACTGTACAATTCACCTACTTAAAGTGTCCAATTCAATTGTTTTTTTGTATATTCACAGAGTTGTGCATTCATCTCCACAATCTATTTTATCCATTTTATTGATAAAAAAAATTTTGGAAATTTTATCAATTTCCAAAACAAGAAATCTTTCTTTTCCTAGCCTACAAGGCTCCCATCTCCCACAGCCCCAAGCAAACACTCATCTACTTTCTGTCTCTATAGGTTTGTCCTTTCTGACATTTCATATCAATGGGCTCATATAATATATGGTTCCTTATGACTGACTAATTTCACTCAGAGTATTTTCAAGATTCCTGTACATTGGAGTACTTCATTCATCAGTACTTCAGCCTAAAACAATATCACTGGAATTATGGAATAAACTTAATCCTTACGGGTGTATTTTTTTAATTATCCAGCACTATTACAAGTTCTCAGTCTTGTTTTCAATTTAAAAAGACTTTTAATGATAATCATTAAAATGCTTATGGTTGAATTTAGATTCAATTCTGTGCAATAAAATCAAATTGGTTATAACACAATAAAGGCCGTATATGAGAAGCCCATAGCTGATGTCATACTCTGCGCTTTTCCTCTAAGATCAGGAATAAGAGAAAGATGCCCACTCTCGCCACTTTTATTCAACGTAGTATTAGAAGTCCTAGTCAGAGTAATTAGGCAAAAAAAAAAAAAAAAAAAGAAATCAGCAGCACCCAGCTGGAAAGGAAGAAGTAAAATTGTCAATATTTGCAGATGACATGATATTATATATAGAAAACCCTAAAGACTCCACCAAAAAAACACTGTTAGAACTAATAAACAACTTTAGTACTGTTGCAGAATACAAAATCAATATACAAACATTGGTTGCATTTCTATATGCTAGTAATAAAACAATACCACTTACAATTGCATCAAAAGAATAAAATACCTATGAATAAATTTAACCATGGAGGTGAAAGACCTGTACATTGAAAACTGTAAGACACTGATGAAAGTAACTGAAGAAGACACAAATAAATGGAAAGATATTCTGTGGCTCATAGGTTAGAAGAATTAATATTGTTAAACTGTCCATACTACCAGAAGCAATCTACAGATTCAATTCAATCCCTATCAAAATTCCAATGGCATTTTACACAGAAACAGAGCAAAAAAATCCTAAAATGTGTAAGGAACCACAAAACACCCTGAGTAACCAAAGCAATCTTCAGAGAGAACAAAGCTGGAAGCATCATGCTTCCTGATTTTAAGTTATATTACAAAACTATGGTATGGTATTGGTATAAAAACAGGCACATGGATGAATGGAGCAGAATAGAGAGCTCAGAAATAAACGCACACATATATGGTCACTTAATTGATCACAAAGGAGCCAAGAATATACAATGGGGAAAGGACAGTCTGTTCAACACATGGTGTTGGCAAAACTGGACAGCCACATGCAAAAGAATAAAACTAGACTACTACCTTACACCATACAGAAATTAACTCAAAATGGAATAAAGACTTGAATTTAAGACCTGAAATCATAAAACTCCTAGAAGAAAACATATACGGTAAGCTCCTGGACATTGGTCATGGCCATGATTTTTTGGATATGACACCAAAAGCAAAGGCAATAAAAGTAAAAATAAACAAGTGAGACTACATCAAACTAAAAAGCTTTTGTACAGTAAAGGAAACCATCCACAAAATGAAAAGGCAACCAATTGAATGGGAGAAATATTTGCAAATCATGTATCTGATAATGGGCTAATAGCTAATATATATAAAGATCTCGCACAACTCAATAGCAAACAAACGATCTAATTAAAAATGGGCAAAGGATCTGAATAGACATTTTTCCAAAGAACACATACAGTTGACCAACAGGTATAGGAAAAGATGCTCAACGTCACTAATCATCAGGGGAATGCAAATCGAAACCACAATGAGCTATCACTTCACACCTGTTTGTATGATTAGCATCAAAAGATAAGAAATAACAAGTGTTGGCAAGGATGTGGAGAGAAGGAGACACTTGTGCACTCTTGGTGGGAATGTAAATTGGTACAGACAGTATGGAAAATAGCATGGAGTTTCCTCAAAAGATCAAAACTGGGACTACCATATGATCCAGCAATTTCACTTCTGTGTATTTGTACAAAGAAAATGAAAACACTAACTCCAAAAGATATATGCACACCCATGTTTATTACAGAATTATTTACAAGAGTTGAGACATGGGAACAACTTCAGTGTTCATTGATGGGTGAATGGCTAAAAAAATGTGATACACACACTGGAATACTATTGAGCCATTAAGAAAAAGGAAATTTTGCCATTTGTGACAACATGGAGGGACTTCGAGAGCATTATGCTAAGTGAAATAAGTTAGAGAAAGATAACCTATGGTCTCACTTATATGAGTAATCTTAAAAAGAGAAAAAAGGAGCTCATAAATACAGAGAAGAGATAGTTGGTTGCCAGACTGCGGGGATGGGGATGGGGGTGGGAAGTAGGTGACATGAGTGAAGGGGGTTCAAAAGGTACAAATTTCCAGTTATAAAATAAATAAGCCACAGGGATGTAATGTATAGCATGGTGAATATAGTTATTAATACTGTATTGCATATTTACAAGTTGCTGCAAGTAAATCTTAAAAGTTCTCATCACAAGAAGAAAGAAAAAAATCTGTGACTGTGTATGGTGATTGATGGTAACCAGACTTACTGTGATGTTCATTTTGCAATACACACAAATGTCAAATCATTGAATTGTACACCTGAAACTAATATAGTGTTCTATGTCAATTATACCTCAATAGAAAAATTCTTAGGTCAAGATCAGATGTTGATTTTAATTTTAAATTAGAAAAGGACTTTTAAGGATACACTCAACTCTGCCTCCCTCTTCCTACCCCAAAGAAGTAAAGAAAAACTGTGACCTTTTATGCCTTTCATAAAATTAGAAATTTTGTTTAAAGGGTATAATATATCTCAATTTAAAAAGTTAAAAAAAAAAAAAGAATTTTTTTTCCTGGACACTCATGTAGTTGATTCTGTGAATTTATCCTTCTTTGTGATATGATAGAAGGAAGTTCTCGAATCTCCCTTTTCTCTATATGTATGCACCTCAGCTGCTGCCATCAGTGGACATGTGTGCAAGATGATATTGGAGACTGTGGTGCTTGAATTGGGTAGAATGCTGGACAGCTGACTCTGCACTTCATTTTAACGTTAAGCCTCTCTGATTCTACTTGTGCCAGAATGTCAGGAAAAGTGTGTTGTTTATGCGCAATCCTGTGAAATGTTTATTAAGCACTTTTGGAAATACCATGCAGTATTGCTTTTATACTTCAAGTTCTTAGTTGTGGTTTGTTCTGTCTTAGATACCAGTGTTTGTTAGTCCCCAAAAGTCCTCCTGGGTTGAAATGGGCTGAATTGGAAAGAAATATTATAAGCAGATAAGGTAGGGGGTCTATGGAGAAAGAAAACCAGGCATGGCTTTCTGGCCATAAGAGAACACCTATTCATTTAGTACAAGCCATTTCGTGATCTAAGCCTGGCCAGAGCGCTTGCCCTTGAACAGGTCTCAGTAATTAAGGATCTTAAGGGAAAACAAGAATGCTGACTGTTATCAGGCAAGAGAAGTAGCACTAGTAATAATGTATCAGTTGTAAAGACTTCCAGTTCTGTTTCCATGGTAGGGATTAGCCTGAAACAGACAATCACCCCATCCCCCTCAAGAATTTTTTAAAAATCAGGTTGTAGGGAGTAAGGCAAGCTCTTATGCATTTCAAGAAAGTGCTAGTAGGCATGTTAGAAACCGACCTTGCTGCTGGGGGTGGGGTGGGCTGGGGAACTCTGCCCTTACCAGAAGTTTGTGCTAAAGTGAAAAGCATATTGTACAAATAGTTACCCTTCCAGCATTCATCCAGATATGCCCCGAGGCTGTGATAAGTTTGTGTTGTCATCATTTAGTGTCAGCTCATTTAATGCCATATTATATGAGTCACTCCTGAAAATGAGCCTTAGTCTCCTTTAAGAAAATACTGCCCCGTGTTTCAGACGGAATTTTAATTTAACTTTGGGCACAATTTCCATGAATTAATTAAAATGGGGGCATTTACATGAAATCCTTAGGTCCTGCAGTAAAGCATTTATCACTTTGCTAAGAAATTAAAAATGTAGTACTAAATGATTTGCTAGTATAAAAGAATTGTAGAATAATTTAACATAGTACACTGAGGTGCAATTAAAAAGTCACCAGAGGTCACTCTTACTTAAAGGAAACATGGCTTCAAAAATCCTTCCCTTAGAAGAGAAGCAGAGTGCTGTGCTGCCTTTCTTGTCTCCTTAGTTGTGATTACAGGATATTGCAAGATCAGTTATTTTGATATTTCTTTATTTTCTGTTTGTATTTTATTCCCTGAAATCCACAGAGGTATCATGTTCTTCATACTGAACATCTTTTTTAAGAGTCACATGCTCTGAGGTGCTCCATGTCTGAATATCCAGGCAGATAGCCTTTTCTGAATTGAATATATCTCTAAGCTCAGTTCGTCTGGGTCTCTGGCTGACTCTTCAAATGTCAATGCTAGTTTTCACTTTTCAGCCTCTGTTTTATTTAGATGTGCTTAGTACTCTGATTAAAAGTTCAGTAAGTTTAAAGTACCTATGTAAATTTGCATGGCTAAGAACATTTTAGATACTATAGAGTCCTTGATCACTGCAAAGATGGCTACTATAGTTGTTCAAGTGTCAAGTATATATTTAAATGTCTTTGCAGACTTAAAGATTCATAGAGGGTACACAAACTGTGTTTGATCATTGCTTGCTAATCTCATTTGACAGTATCCTTTGTAGCAGTAGAAGTAATGGTGAATGAATCTTATTATAGTCTAGATTAGCTAATTTGACCAATTGGATTTTTCCTTAACTCTCGAATATTTGGGAGGTGTTTGTTTGTATGTGTAGATGTATATAGAAGCAAGGTATTTCAAACCCATATTTGAAATTTGTTAGTACGTAAATCAAGGTAGAGGGTTCTTTTAGTCCTGTCCCATCATTTGAGAAATTCTAAAGAGGAGTTTGCCAGCAGGATGGGATTTAGGCTACCAACAAGAAATCACGAACACCAGCATTTGCTCAAGTCTTTTGATCGCTAACCTTTTATTCCTAAGAAGTGTTTTAAGAACTCAAGTAATCTTTTCAGACAAGACTTTAAAACTAACAAAAATGAAATATTCTTAAGCCCTGATAAAATAATGAGAACTGTATGTAAATTTTTAAAAAGGTAAAGATCTTCTCCCCAAAAGGATACAGTGACATTTTTCCTCTATTTACAACTGGTTCTCAGTAGTAAAGTAGTCAGACGGGGGGGGGGGTGGGGGGGGTGGGGGGTGGGGTGGTCAACCTGGGTGAGGTTCTGGCATAAGACATACTCTCATACAGGACTTGGTTGAAACATTTGACATCTCAGAAATTATCCATGTTTTGACATGAATCTTTATAAGTAATGGGAAATTTTAAGTCAGGAGGAGTCTACACAGGGCGAGAGTAATGTTTCTAAATAGCCAAAAACGTGGGCTTTTTTTTTTTTTTCTCTTATTTTCTGTCTTTTTGAAGATAAAAGAAGTTGAATGGACAACATCCTCTAGGACCTGATATTTAAAAATTGTGCATCTCTACTTGGTCTGCCTTCTAGAACTCTTTGTATTTAGTCAAGATGAAAGTGTTATTCTAATGGAGTTATCCTCTTAAATGGAACTTGCCCAAGTTCCACAGCTTCTGTGAAAAGCTAATTTTCAAAGTAAACATTTTAGTGCTATTTGACTTTTTAAACTATGTGCCTCTATTAATTTTGTGACTAAAATTTTAAAATTCCAATTGAATAGAGATTTTTTGCTTCCATTATATTTTTTTCTGGAAAAGATATTATTAAGTTTGCCCCCAAATACCACTGAATTATAAAGTTGTTTTTTACAGTTATACATCCCAAACTTAATGCAAAATTGAGATCTAAAGATAATAGGCAATATTTTCTATTGGTGTTTGTAATATCAGGGCACAAACTTTTAGAAGTGACTTTGTTAGCCAGCCCTCCTGTAACTAAATCTATTTGGAAATCTCAGCCTATTATCTTAAGGTGTCTTTAAAATGAATTATCAGAGTGGCTGGGTACATCTGTACTTAAAACACTATTTGTCTAATTGCTTCTACTTAAGTAAACATTACGTATTACTAGAGATTTCAAGTTGATTTTAAATTAAATAAGATCTAGTAAAACAAAGATCAACATAAACTGTTTTAACTTGCCGCTTGCTTTTGTTGTTTTGTTTTGTTTTGTTCTTCTTCTCAAAGAGTTTCTTACTGATTTCTTCAAAGGAAATCAGGAAACTCTACATGTTTAGATAAAGTTCTATCTATATCATAAGACCCAGGACTTCAGATGAAAAAGGTTTTATAGATAATCCTCCTCGTCTTGAAATATTTATAATAATCCAGGACATACCTTCTGGTCAATCATATCATCTAGATAAATACTATGTTTAGTTTTTATTACTTATTCAGTACCTATGGAGTAGTACGTAATGCAGTGTAGTCCAATTTATATATAAAATACAAATTTAAATAACAGAATTTGGTGTATAGTGCACCTTTATTTCTTTTAAACATAGACATGTTTTAAGAGGTGAACTTTATCAACTTTACATGGACATATCGTTTTGGAAGTGGAGTATTAAGTTTGAATAGAATAAAGGTTTCCAAATGGATATTGGCTAATATATGCATTTATATATATATATATGTTATAAAAATAATTTTGTTTTATTCTCTAAAACATCACATACATGTTTTCACCCTGGGAATCATTCCTATGTAAGTCAGTGCCTTAAAATATATATGCTAATAAACAATATTCAATGTGCTACAAAAATAATTTAGTTAAATTTTTAAATGAACTTACCTTCTAGTGACCTCATTTCAATATTTATAGATTATAGGAATGAAGTACAGGAAACTGAATTTTACCTTATAGGGAACTTGCATTCAGGAGCACCATCAATTTTAGCCTGCAATGATTGTGCAAATATGTCTAAGAAAAGAAGCATGCACTTAGATGCAGAAATTCTTCCATCTTACAGCTTACAGTGTTTAAGAAGTTGATCTATATGCATATATAATAAGAAAGCTTTGAAAAATACGCCTTTGAAATTCAGTTGTTTATACAAATATTTTTAGGACAATAAGTTTGAAGAATATGACAAGAATTTAGAGCACCAAAGTGTTTTTGTTTTTTTTTTTTAATTGCCATGTGGTTAAACATCTTTGTCATAAAGCTACAGTAAAGGCACTCATGTGAAATGTACATGTGTGAGGTGTAAGAAGGGATCTCCTCTCTTGGTTACACTATTGCCAATAGCTATTTCAGTCTCGTGAATTCAAACATAATTGGTGGATGCTCCAAGCTTAGAGTCCAAAATCATCCACAGGTTTTTGATTGAAATCTCCCAAGATCTTAGATAATACTAAAACAAGGGTGGGAAGATGTTATATGGAGAACAAATGGAGCACAAGTACCATGAAATGTGATTTTTCACTTGATGAAACAGAGGTGAATTAGAAACTATAGAAGAGAGTGTACAAAATACCCCAAATAACAGCGATCTAAAGTCCCTATTAAAAGCTAGCTTTTCATAGGATATTTTAAAAGAATCAAAAAAATCATTTTTTTTGGTTTTAGTTCTTCAGCATTTTTTTTTTTTTTTTGGTTCCTCTGTATGTGTTGTGTCTTTTATTTTCTGGATATTTTAAAGATTTTCTCCTTATCTTTACTCATCAGTAATCTGAGTATGATGTGCCCAGGCTTGGTTTTCTTTGTATTGATATTTATCATGTTTGGGGTTTTCTTTTTTTTTTTTTTTTAATTAATTAATTAATGTATTTATTTTTGGCTGTGTTGGTTCTTCGTTTCTGTGCGAGGGCTTACTCTAGTTGCGGCGAGCCGGGGCCCCTCTTCATCGCGGTGCGCGGGCCTCTCACTATCGTGGCCTCTCTTGTTGCGGAGCACAGGCTCCAGACGCGCAGGCTCAGTAATTGTGGCTCACGGGCCCAGTTGCTCCGCGGCATGTGGGATCTTCCCAGACCAGGGCTCGAACCCATGTTCCCTGCATTAGCAGGCAGGATGTAAACCACGGTGCCACCGGGGAAGCCCCCGAGTTCTTCAGCTTTTTTATAAGATAGCCTCAATTGAAAATAATTACACTCATTAGTTTCACTCAGTAAGAGAATGCGATTCTGTGCAATCAGTTTGTCAGACATATATCACAAAAGAAAACAACCGAATAAAATAATGGAGCATCCCTTCTCCAAACCGTCTTCCTCTCTGTTGCTCTCATGTTCCCTCTTTCTAACACCTAATTTCTATTCGTGGCAAGCCCTCCACCTCGGGTGACGCTTACTGTGTGAGTCCCCAGAAACCAGACGTCCATCTGTTCTTTCTTTCTTTCGATTACTTCCGATGATAAAGCCACTCCTCTGTTACTGAGGTGGTGGCAACAACGGATATTTGTAGTGCGCTCCATCTTTTGTATGCCCTTCATTGAAGGCTGCTGAGTTGGTAGCTTCACGAAGGAGGATGCACTCTTCGGCATTTGTACGTGTGTGTTTGGGGAAGAGGGTTTTGTAATCGTTTTCATTCAGAAAGAAATGCTGACAGCTTCACTCCAAATTAATAGTGTATACTTTTCCGTGTCGTCAATATTGACATTTGGAAATCTTATTCATTAGTCTGTGATCTGGAAGGAAACTATTTTAATGGCTCTTGGCCCTTGCATCTGTGATTCTCTTGTCATTGAAATCTGTAAAAAACTGATATTAACTCTGAAATTTTATACTTTTAAACATTATTGACTTCCTGGGAAGAAGTCATATGTTAGAACCTTACAGCATACACTTCAGCTATAGAAAAACTATTAAGTGCTGTTTATTTAATTTAATAACACAGATCTAGGCCATTTAATTTTTTAGCCAGATTTATTAAGATATAATTCACATATGATTATAACTCATCCATTTAGAGTGTAAAATTCAGTCGTTTTTAGTATATTCACAGATAGGTGCAGTGATCACGACGGTTAATTTTAAAACATTTTTGTCACCTCAAGAAGAAATCCCATACCTATCACCCTACTATCCCCTCAAGCCTCCTAGCCCTAAGCAATCACTTACTGCATTTTTGTTAAATCTCTAAAACCTTCATGAATCAGCACTTTGCTACAAATCTACAACTCTCTCTGCCACCCTTTCTTTAATTAGAAACGTTTTTTTGAGCAGTGTTAGGTTTACAGAAATATTAAGCAGATATAGAGACTCCATTTATTCTATTCTCCTGCCAACGCCCCATTCCCTTTTCCCCAATTATTAACATTTTGCATTAGTGGTACATTTTTACAATTGATGAACCAATACTGATAGATTGTTGTTAATTAAGTTTTACATTAGAGTTCACTATTTGTGTTGTACGTTCTATAGGTTTGGATAAATGTATAATGACATGTATTGACCATTACAATCTCATACATAATAGTTTCACTGCCCTAAAAATTCTTGTAATCTACCTGTTCATCATTCCTTCTCTTGTCCCTAATTCCTGGCAACCCCTAATCTTTTTAGTGTCTCCATAATTTTGCCTTTTCCAGAGTGTTGTAGAGTTGGAAGATTTTCTTCCATGTTATCTTCCAGAAGTTTTATAGCTTTGTGTTTTATATTTAGGTCTGTGCTCTATTTTAACTTAATGTTCGTGAAAGGTGTAAGGTTTGTTTCTAAATTCACTTTTTTTTTTTTTTTTTGCATGTGGATGTCTAGTTATTCCAACATTGTTTGTTGAAAAGACTATCTTTGTTCATCATATTGCCTCTGTTCTTTTGTCAAAATCAGTTGACTGTATTTGTCTTGGTCTGTTTCTGGGCTTCCTATTCAGTTCCATTGATCTATTTGTCTATTCTTTTGCCCATACCACACTGTCTTGATTACTGTTAACTTTATAGTAAGTCTTGATTTTGGGTAATGTTAATCCTCCAACTTTGTTCTCTCCCTTCAATACTGTGTCAGCCATTCTGGGTTTTTATAAACTTTAGAATCAGTTTGTCAATATCCACAAGATCACTTGGGATTTTGATTGGGATTAATTAAATCTGTAGATCAAGTTGGGAAGAACTGACATCTTAACAATTTTGATCATCCTATACATGACCATGTAGTGTCCCTCCATTTTTTAAAATTATTTGATTTCTTTCATCACAGGTTTGTAGTCTTTCCTTATATAGATATGACACATATTTTCTTAGTTTTATACCTAAGTATTTCATTTTTGGGTGTTAATGTAAATGATATTGTGTTTTTTAATTTCAAAACCCAGTTGTACATTGCTGGTGTACAGGGAAGCAATTAATTTGTATATGTGAAAAATGTATCCTGCAACCTTGCTATAATTGCTTATTAGTTCTCAAAGTTTTTTGTTGATTCTGTGAGATTGCCTACATAGATGATCGTGTCATCTACAAAAACAGTTTTATTTCTTCCTTTCCAATTTATATACTTTTAATTTCCTTTTTTTGTCTAATTAGATTAGCTGTGAATTCTAGGACAATGTTGAAAAAATGTGTTGAGGCGATATCCTTGCCTTGTTCTTTTTTATTTATTTATTTATTTATTTATTTTTGGCTGTGTTGGGTCTTCGTTTCTGTGAGGGCTTTCTCTGGTTGCGGCAAGCGGGGGCCACTCTTCATCGCGGTGCGTGGGCCCCTCACTATCGTTGCCTCTCTTGTTGCGGAGCACAGGCTCCAGGCGCGCAGGCTCAGTAGTTGTGGCTCACGGGCCTAGCTGCTCCGTGGCATGTGGGATCTTCCCAGACCAGGGCTCGATCCCGTATCCCCTGCATTAGCAGGCAGATTCTCAACGACCGCGCCACCAGGGAAGCCCCCTTGCCTTGTTCTTAATCTTAGTGAGAAAGCATCTAGTTTCTCACTAATAAATATTATATTAGCTGTAGGTGTTTTGTAAATTCTCATTATTAAGTTGCAATAGTTCCCTTCTATTTCTAGTTTACTGAAAGTTTTTGTCATGAATGAATGCTGGATTTGTCAAATGCTTTTTCTGGATCTATTAATAGGACCATATAGTTTTTCTTCTTTAACCTGTTTATATGATGAATTACACTAGTTGGTTTTCTTATGTTGAACCAGCCTTGTATACCTGGAATAAATCCCACTTGCCCATGGTGTATAATTCTGTTCATACATAGTTGGATTTGATTGACTAATATTCTGTTCAGGATTTTTGCAACTATATTCATTTGTCTGAATTTTTCCTTTTTTTTGTAATGCTTTGTATGCTTTTGGTGTTAGGATAATGCTGGTTTCCTAGAATGAGTTAGAAAGTATTTATTCTAGTTCTATTTTTAGAGAATAAGCATACATTTTCCCTAAAATATTTGTTAAAATTCACCAGTGAACCAATCTGGCCCTAGTGCTTTCTTTTTGGCAGGTTATTAATTATAGTTTCAAATCCTTTAATAGATATAGGCCTATTGAGATTGTCTGTTTCTCCGTGTGTAATTTTGGTGCTGGAACAACTGGACAGCTACATGCAAAAAAAAAAAAAATGAATCTAGACAAAGACCTTACACTTTTCATATACATTAAATGGATCATAGAACTCAATATAAAATGCAACAGGACTTCATTAAAATAAAATAGTAATAAAATAAAATGTGATGCCCCCGGTAAGCCTTTTTAGATTCTTCAATCATGTGTTTCTTCCTAATTATGCCTTAATTTCACCTGGTTTATACCTCTGCAGTATTTATAAAAGAAATCTTGCATGTTATATGTACATGCCTATCAACTCCATTGGACTGTGACCTCGTTGAGGGCTGGTAGGATGTGTCATTCATCTTTGGTGCCAGTTCAACATTTGTTCTGGTACAAAATAGTAAGTAGAACATATCCTTTGAATTGAACAATGCAGAGTTTTGGTTAATTTAAAATTCAGTTTCACAGGCCTACAATTACTAAATGGTATAGGGACACAAAACTCTTTATAACTAAAACATTCACGAGTCCATTTATGAAATCAGTGTCCTCTCAGCTCTCCTTTGCTCATCGTAGTGGAATTGATCCCCACCCACCAGGTCAGGTGTTTGATTAGTTCTTTTTGATAGGGGAATGGTGCCAATCACCACTAATCTAAACAATTGCAATGAAGTTGATTGCAAGGGAAATAGTCCCATCCAAGGAGTATGATTAGACTTGGTAAAAGAGGGGCAAAGGGAAGGGAGAAGGAAAAGCAGAAGTGTACAAGCAATCTCCCCAAGTAAGGGGGAAGACCAAAAAGAAGGAAGAGTGGGGCAGTGGTGGAGGTTCTCCCCAGGGTTCTCTCCAGGCAGACAGCGGGAACAAGCAGGGCAGGGAGGTGGTGGTGAGTAAGGACACCTCAGTGTTGGAGGTGTAAGGACACCTACAGTATGGAGCTGCAGGCTTAAACTTTCCAGAATAAATCTCAGCTTTGGATAGGAGCCTGTTATCAGACCCACCCTCAAATCACTAGGCACTAACTATCCTATGGAAAAGGGCAGAGTCCAAAATTTTGATTAAAAATAATATATGAGCTTAAAACAAATATAAGCCTACATATTTTTAACAGAGAAACTTAACATATCTACTAGATATTGGGAAATCTGAGCTCTTATGAACCCAAATAAAAGCAGGGAAAAGATAGCAGAGATACTGTTTGAAAGTGACCAGTTTTTTTGGTGTGTATGTCCATGCAGGTAGCCCTTACTTTGTGTGCCCATGGTTTGTTGACTGGTGCACATTGTGCTACTCACAATTGCTCCTTGTCAAAGTATCATTTTCATAAATTAAACTCATGACTCTCATGCAAATGTTAAATGAGTATATGGCACAGATTTAATGAACCCATTAATAAGAGAACTGGCATGATGGTAGTGCTGATTCAAAAGAACTAAATGGGGTAGAAGATTTTATAGTAGCTGGAAGAATTCCTAAATAGGATTACTGATTTTAGATAAAAAAATAGCTCATGTTCTGTAGGGAAAATCAGCTAACATTCTGAATTTTGGAAATTGTATTTTCCATCAGAAAGGAATCATTTGCATCCCTACTGAACAGACATTATTTGTATTGCTATCTGACAGAAATCAAGGTACAAATCAACATCAACCCCTTCAGAATTACACCATACCTTTATCAATAGTAAATAACAAGTTAAACAAAGATGCAAAGGTACATGCCTAGAGATTCAGATAATCCGCAGGCAGGCCTGATAATCAAACCCTAGCATAACTAAGAAAGAACAGGCAAACGTCCCTTTAGATTTTTTCAGGCTTTTGGATAATTTTCCTTAACGCCATTTTACAAAGGTTTTTCTCTTCCGTATCTTACTGATGTCAAGGAGACTAGAATTACTGGGAAGGGTATTCTCAGATATATTATCAAGTTATCCCATTGTAAAAAATACCAAAAACCAAAAAACTCATCTTGAAGCTATCCACAGGATTAAAGAAAAACTATACAATTTTGAGTGAGAGCAGAAACTGCTCTTAGAAAGCATAGTATTAGTGAGTTCTTACAGGCTCCCAGGTAGCTACATCATCAGAGAGAAGGAAGCACCAGAAGAGGTATTTTACCCATGTTTGGTCAATACGAGGGAGTGCAGAATTGCTTTTGACACAGTCTAGAGGCTGACATTGATACCATGCCAGAGACCCGTAAGCATGTTGTGCTTTCTCAAAGGTCTTCTCTGTGAGCTGAGCTGCCTTCGAACTTAGAACATGAATTGTATGGTTTTACCTTGAACAAGATTCTGGAAATAGTTTATAAAATAATATCTGCATATAGGCCTCACCTTGGAGAGAGCTCATTACATTCCTGGGCACTGCAGTGCTACCAGATATCATGAGAAATAGAGGCAGGACAAGAATACCAAGGGAGGGTTGCTCAGCATAGATGACTGATGTGACCATTGTGATGATTTGACCAACTCCAAAGTTCATTCCCATGTCACCACTAAAACATTTTTTTCCCCTTCATTGCTAATGTCTGAGAGGAAATTTCTTTCCTCTACCCTCTTAGGTTTATTCGTAGGGGCCTGCAAAGTAAACTGACAAACGACAGAATGATGGAAGAAAAAACATAAATTATTTTAATTAATATTTTCTGTGTGAAAGAGTCCAAGAGGAAGGAAGTGAAACTCAAAGAAGTAGTTAGACTTGGGGGCTTATATTCCATTTTTAAGAAAGGAAAGGGGGTTTGGAGGAAAGTGAGTAGGAAATATATGGGGAAACTGATGGGAGAGAAGCGCTATTTTCATAAGGTTTGTTTATGTAGACTCACCTCAGTGCCCATTCTCCACCTTTGGTGACAAGAGTCACTCTCTTCTTCCTGGTTCGGGAGAGGGGGCCCCGGTCTCAGGGAAAATTCATGCCCTGCTTTTAGGGAGAAAAGGGGAGGGAAGATTTCTTCCTGCATCTGCTGATTTTCAACTGCTTTCAGCTGAAAACCATATTTATGCCAAAGTGGCATTTTTTGAGGTGGCATTTTTTTTTTTTAATTTATTTATTTTTGGCTGTGTTGGGTCTTCGTTTCTGTGCGAGGGCTTTCTCCAGTTGCGGCAAGTGGGGGCCACTCTTCATCGCAGTGCGCGGGCCTCTTATTATCGTGGCCTCTCTTGTTGCGGAGCACAGGCTCCAGACGCGCAGGCTCAGTAGTTGTGGCTCACGGGCCCAGTTGCTCCGCGGCATGTGGGATCTTCCCAGACCAGGGCTCGAACCCGTGTCCCCTGCATTGGCAGGCAGATTCTCAACCACTGCGCCACCAGGGAAGCCCTACTGCTTATGTTTTTGAACTCCCATTTTTCAGTTACATTTCTATTTGGAATAGTGTGGTAAAGTAGATGTCAATGGATTCAATGTTTTTCTAGAGTTTCTGTATTCCTTTTTAAAAACAGCTTTGAGATATAATTCACCTACTGTACAATTCACCTACTTAAAGTGTCCAATTCAATTGTTTTTTTGTATATTCACAGAGTTGTGCATTCATCTCCACAATCTATTTTATCCATTTTATTGATAAAAAAAATTTTGGAAATTTTATCAATTTCCAAAACAAGAAATCTTTCTTTTCCTAGCCTACAAGGCTCCCATCTCCCACAGCCCCAAGCAAACACTCATCTACTTTCTGTCTCTATAGGTTTGTCCTTTCTGACATTTCATATCAATGGGCTCATATAATATATGGTTCCTTATGACTGACTAATTTCACTCAGAGTATTTTCAAGATTCCTGTACATTGGAGTACTTCATTCATCAGTACTTCAGCCTAAAACAATATCACTGGAATTATGGAATAAACTTAATCCTTACGGGTGTATTTTTTTAATTATCCAGCACTATTACAAGTTCTCAGTCTTGTTTTCAATTTAAAAAGACTTTTAATGATAATCATTAAAATGCTTATGGTTGAATTTAGATTCAATTCTGTGCAATAAAATCAAATTGGTTATAACACAATAAAGGCCGTATATGAGAAGCCCATAGCTGATGTCATACTCTGCGCTTTTCCTCTAAGATCAGGAATAAGAGAAAGATGCCCACTCTCGCCACTTTTATTCAACGTAGTATTAGAAGTCCTAGTCAGAGTAATTAGGCAAAAAAAAAAAAAAAAAAAGAAATCAGCAGCACCCAGCTGGAAAGGAAGAAGTAAAATTGTCAATATTTGCAGATGACATGATATTATATATAGAAAACCCTAAAGACTCCACCAAAAAAACACTGTTAGAACTAATAAACAACTTTAGTACTGTTGCAGAATACAAAATCAATATACAAACATTGGTTGCATTTCTATATGCTAGTAATAAAACAATACCACTTACAATTGCATCAAAAGAATAAAATACCTATGAATAAATTTAACCATGGAGGTGAAAGACCTGTACATTGAAAACTGTAAGACACTGATGAAAGTAACTGAAGAAGACACAAATAAATGGAAAGATATTCTGTGGCTCATAGGTTAGAAGAATTAATATTGTTAAACTGTCCATACTACCAGAAGCAATCTACAGATTCAATTCAATCCCTATCAAAATTCCAATGGCATTTTACACAGAAACAGAGCAAAAAAATCCTAAAATGTGTAAGGAACCACAAAACACCCTGAGTAACCAAAGCAATCTTCAGAGAGAACAAAGCTGGAAGCATCATGCTTCCTGATTTTAAGTTATATTACAAAACTATGGTATGGTATTGGTATAAAAACAGGCACATGGATGAATGGAGCAGAATAGAGAGCTCAGAAATAAACGCACACATATATGGTCACTTAATTGATCACAAAGGAGCCAAGAATATACAATGGGGAAAGGACAGTCTGTTCAACACATGGTGTTGGCAAAACTGGACAGCCACATGCAAAAGAATAAAACTAGACTACTACCTTACACCATACAGAAATTAACTCAAAATGGAATAAAGACTTGAATTTAAGACCTGAAATCATAAAACTCCTAGAAGAAAACATATACGGTAAGCTCCTGGACATTGGTCATGGCCATGATTTTTTGGATATGACACCAAAAGCAAAGGCAATAAAAGTAAAAATAAACAAGTGAGACTACATCAAACTAAAAAGCTTTTGTACAGTAAAGGAAACCATCCACAAAATGAAAAGGCAACCAATTGAATGGGAGAAATATTTGCAAATCATGTATCTGATAATGGGCTAATAGCTAATATATATAAAGATCTCGCACAACTCAATAGCAAACAAACGATCTAATTAAAAATGGGCAAAGGATCTGAATAGACATTTTTCCAAAGAACACATACAGTTGACCAACAGGTATAGGAAAAGATGCTCAACGTCACTAATCATCAGGGGAATGCAAATCGAAACCACAATGAGCTATCACTTCACACCTGTTTGTATGATTAGCATCAAAAGATAAGAAATAACAAGTGTTGGCAAGGATGTGGAGAGAAGGAGACACTTGTGCACTCTTGGTGGGAATGTAAATTGGTACAGACAGTATGGAAAATAGCATGGAGTTTCCTCAAAAGATCAAAACTGGGACTACCATATGATCCAGCAATTTCACTTCTGTGTATTTGTACAAAGAAAATGAAAACACTAACTCCAAAAGATATATGCACACCCATGTTTATTACAGAATTATTTACAAGAGTTGAGACATGGGAACAACTTCAGTGTTCATTGATGGGTGAATGGCTAAAAAAATGTGATACACACACTGGAATACTATTGAGCCATTAAGAAAAAGGAAATTTTGCCATTTGTGACAACATGGAGGGACTTCGAGAGCATTATGCTAAGTGAAATAAGTTAGAGAAAGATAACCTATGGTCTCACTTATATGAGTAATCTTAAAAAGAGAAAAAAGGAGCTCATAAATACAGAGAAGAGATAGTTGGTTGCCAGACTGCGGGGATGGGGATGGGGGTGGGAAGTAGGTGACATGAGTGAAGGGGGTTCAAAAGGTACAAATTTCCAGTTATAAAATAAATAAGCCACAGGGATGTAATGTATAGCATGGTGAATATAGTTATTAATACTGTATTGCATATTTACAAGTTGCTGCAAGTAAATCTTAAAAGTTCTCATCACAAGAAGAAAGAAAAAAATCTGTGACTGTGTATGGTGATTGATGGTAACCAGACTTACTGTGATGTTCATTTTGCAATACACACAAATGTCAAATCATTGAATTGTACACCTGAAACTAATATAGTGTTCTATGTCAATTATACCTCAATAGAAAAATTCTTAGGTCAAGATCAGATGTTGATTTTAATTTTAAATTAGAAAAGGACTTTTAAGGATACACTCAACTCTGCCTCCCTCTTCCTACCCCAAAGAAGTAAAGAAAAACTGTGACCTTTTATGCCTTTCATAAAATTAGAAATTTTGTTTAAAGGGTATAATATATCTCAATTTAAAAAGTTAAAAAAAAAAAAAGAATTTTTTTTCCTGGACACTCATGTAGTTGATTCTGTGAATTTATCCTTCTTTGTGATATGATAGAAGGAAGTTCTCGAATCTCCCTTTTCTCTATATGTATGCACCTCAGCTGCTGCCATCAGTGGACATGTGTGCAAGATGATATTGGAGACTGTGGTGCTTGAATTGGGTAGAATGCTGGACAGCTGACTCTGCACTTCATTTTAACGTTAAGCCTCTCTGATTCTACTTGTGCCAGAATGTCAGGAAAAGTGTGTTGTTTATGCGCAATCCTGTGAAATGTTTATTAAGCACTTTTGGAAATACCATGCAGTATTGCTTTTATACTTCAAGTTCTTAGTTGTGGTTTGTTCTGTCTTAGATACCAGTGTTTGTTAGTCCCCAAAAGTCCTCCTGGGTTGAAATGGGCTGAATTGGAAAGAAATATTATAAGCAGATAAGGTAGGGGGTCTATGGAGAAAGAAAACCAGGCATGGCTTTCTGGCCATAAGAGAACACCTATTCATTTAGTACAAGCCATTTCGTGATCTAAGCCTGGCCAGAGCGCTTGCCCTTGAACAGGTCTCAGTAATTAAGGATCTTAAGGGAAAACAAGAATGCTGACTGTTATCAGGCAAGAGAAGTAGCACTAGTAATAATGTATCAGTTGTAAAGACTTCCAGTTCTGTTTCCATGGTAGGGATTAGCCTGAAACAGACAATCACCCCATCCCCCTCAAGAATTTTTTAAAAATCAGGTTGTAGGGAGTAAGGCAAGCTCTTATGCATTTCAAGAAAGTGCTAGTAGGCATGTTAGAAACCGACCTTGCTGCTGGGGGTGGGGTGGGCTGGGGAACTCTGCCCTTACCAGAAGTTTGTGCTAAAGTGAAAAGCATATTGTACAAATAGTTACCCTTCCAGCATTCATCCAGATATGCCCCGAGGCTGTGATAAGTTTGTGTTGTCATCATTTAGTGTCAGCTCATTTAATGCCATATTATATGAGTCACTCCTGAAAATGAGCCTTAGTCTCCTTTAAGAAAATACTGCCCCGTGTTTCAGACGGAATTTTAATTTAACTTTGGGCACAATTTCCATGAATTAATTAAAATGGGGGCATTTACATGAAATCCTTAGGTCCTGCAGTAAAGCATTTATCACTTTGCTAAGAAATTAAAAATGTAGTACTAAATGATTTGCTAGTATAAAAGAATTGTAGAATAATTTAACATAGTACACTGAGGTGCAATTAAAAAGTCACCAGAGGTCACTCTTACTTAAAGGAAACATGGCTTCAAAAATCCTTCCCTTAGAAGAGAAGCAGAGTGCTGTGCTGCCTTTCTTGTCTCCTTAGTTGTGATTACAGGATATTGCAAGATCAGTTATTTTGATATTTCTTTATTTTCTGTTTGTATTTTATTCCCTGAAATCCACAGAGGTATCATGTTCTTCATACTGAACATCTTTTTTAAGAGTCACATGCTCTGAGGTGCTCCATGTCTGAATATCCAGGCAGATAGCCTTTTCTGAATTGAATATATCTCTAAGCTCAGTTCGTCTGGGTCTCTGGCTGACTCTTCAAATGTCAATGCTAGTTTTCACTTTTCAGCCTCTGTTTTATTTAGATGTGCTTAGTACTCTGATTAAAAGTTCAGTAAGTTTAAAGTACCTATGTAAATTTGCATGGCTAAGAACATTTTAGATACTATAGAGTCCTTGATCACTGCAAAGATGGCTACTATAGTTGTTCAAGTGTCAAGTATATATTTAAATGTCTTTGCAGACTTAAAGATTCATAGAGGGTACACAAACTGTGTTTGATCATTGCTTGCTAATCTCATTTGACAGTACCCTTTGTAGCAGTAGAAGTAATGGTGAATGAATCTTATTATAGTCTAGATTAGCTAATTTGACCAATTGGATTTTTCCTTAACTCTCGAATATTTGGGAGGTGTTTGTTTGTATGTGTAGATGTATATAGAAGCAAGGTATTTCAAACCCATATTTGAAATTTGTTAGTACGTAAATCAAGGTAGAGGGTTCTTTTAGTCCTGTCCCATCATTTGAGAAATTCTAAAGAGGAGTTTGCCAGCAGGATGGGATTTAGGCTACCAACAAGAAATCACGAACACCAGCATTTGCTCAAGTCTTTTGATCGCTAACCTTTTATTCCTAAGAAGTGTTTTAAGAACTCAAGTAATCTTTTCAGACAAGACTTTAAAACTAACAAAAATGAAATATTCTTAAGCCCTGATAAAATAATGAGAACTGTATGTAAATTTTTAAAAAGGTAAAGATCTTCTCCCCAAAAGGATACAGTGACATTTTTCCTCTATTTACAACTGGTTCTCAGTAGTAAAGTAGTCAGACGGGGGGGGGGGGGTGGGGGGGGTGGGGGGTGGGGTGGTCAACCTGGGTGAGGTTCTGGCATAAGACATACTCTCATACAGGACTTGGTTGAAACATTTGACATCTCAGAAATTATCCATGTTTTGACATGAATCTTTATAAGTAATGGGAAATTTTAAGTCAGGAGGAGTCTACACAGGGCGAGAGTAATGTTTCTAAATAGCCAAAAACGTGGGCTTTTTTTTTTTTTTCTCTTATTTTCTGTCTTTTTGAAGATAAAAGAAGTTGAATGGACAACATCCTCTAGGACCTGATATTTAAAAATTGTGCATCTCTACTTGGTCTGCCTTCTAGAACTCTTTGTATTTAGTCAAGATGAAAGTGTTATTCTAATGGAGTTATCCTCTTAAATGGAACTTGCCCAAGTTCCACAGCTTCTGTGAAAAGCTAATTTTCAAAGTAAACATTTTAGTGCTATTTGACTTTTTAAACTATGTGCCTCTATTAATTTTGTGACTAAAATTTTAAAATTCCAATTGAATAGAGATTTTTTGCTTCCATTATATTTTTTTCTGGAAAAGATATTATTAAGTTTGCCCCCAAATACCACTGAATTATAAAGTTGTTTTTTACAGTTATACATCCCAAACTTAATGCAAAATTGAGATCTAAAGATAATAGGCAATATTTTCTATTGGTGTTTGTAATATCAGGGCACAAACTTTTAGAAGTGACTTTGTTAGCCAGCCCTCCTGTAACTAAATCTATTTGGAAATCTCAGCCTATTATCTTAAGGTGTCTTTAAAATGAATTATCAGAGTGGCTGGGTACATCTGTACTTAAAACACTATTTGTCTAATTGCTTCTACTTAAGTAAACATTACGTATTACTAGAGATTTCAAGTTGATTTTAAATTAAATAAGATCTAGTAAAACAAAGATCAACATAAACTGTTTTAACTTGCCGCTTGCTTTTGTTGTTTTGTTTTGTTTTGTTCTTCTTCTCAAAGAGTTTCTTACTGATTTCTTCAAAGGAAATCAGGAAACTCTACATGTTTAGATAAAGTTCTATCTATATCATAAGACCCAGGACTTCAGATGAAAAAGGTTTTATAGATAATCCTCCTCGTCTTGAAATATTTATAATAATCCAGGACATACCTTCTGGTCAATCATATCATCTAGATAAATACTATGTTTAGTTTTTATTACTTATTCAGTACCTATGGAGTAGTACGTAATGCAGTGTAGTCCAATTTATATATAAAATACAAATTTAAATAACAGAATTTGGTGTATAGTGCACCTTTATTTCTTTTAAACATAGACATGTTTTAAGAGGTGAACTTTATCAACTTTACATGGACATATCGTTTTGGAAGTGGAGTATTAAGTTTGAATAGAATAAAGGTTTCCAAATGGATATTGGCTAATATATGCATTTATATATATATATATGTTATAAAAATAATTTTGTTTTATTCTCTAAAACATCACATACATGTTTTCACCCTGGGAATCATTCCTATGTAAGTCAGTGCCTTAAAATATATATGCTAATAAACAATATTCAATGTGCTACAAAAATAATTTAGTTAAATTTTTAAATGAACTTACCTTCTAGTGACCTCATTTCAATATTTATAGATTATAGGAATGAAGTACAGGAAACTGAATTTTACCTTATAGGGAACTTGCATTCAGGAGCACCATCAATTTTAGCCTGCAATGATTGTGCAAATATGTCTAAGAAAAGAAGCATGCACTTAGATGCAGAAATTCTTCCATCTTACAGCTTACAGTGTTTAAGAAGTTGATCTATATGCATATATAATAAGAAAGCTTTGAAAAATACGCCTTTGAAATTCAGTTGTTTATACAAATATTTTTAGGACAATAAGTTTGAAGAATATGACAAGAATTTAGAGCACCAAAGTGTTTTTGTTTTTTTTTTTTAATTGCCATGTGGTTAAACATCTTTGTCATAAAGCTACAGTAAAGGCACTCATGTGAAATGTACATGTGTGAGGTGTAAGAAGGGATCTCCTCTCTTGGTTACACTATTGCCAATAGCTATTTCAGTCTCGTGAATTCAAACATAATTGGTGGATGCTCCAAGCTTAGAGTCCAAAATCATCCACAGGTTTTTGATTGAAATCTCCCAAGATCTTAGATAATACTAAAACAAGGGTGGGAAGATGTTATATGGAGAACAAATGGAGCACAAGTACCATGAAATGTGATTTTTCACTTGATGAAACAGAGGTGAATTAGAAACTATAGAAGAGAGTGTACAAAATACCCCAAATAACAGCGATCTAAAGTCCCTATTAAAAGCTAGCTTTTCATAGGATATTTTAAAAGAATCAAAAAAATCATTTTTTTTGGTTTTAGTTCTTCAGCATTTTTTTTTTTTTTTTGGTTCCTCTGTATGTGTTGTGTCTTTTATTTTCTGGATATTTTAAAGATTTTCTCCTTATCTTTACTCATCAGTAATCTGAGTATGATGTGCCCAGGCTTGGTTTTCTTTGTATTGATATTTATCATGTTTGGGGTTTTCTTTTTTTTTTTTTTTTAATTAATTAATTAATGTATTTATTTTTGGCTGTGTTGGTTCTTCGTTTCTGTGCGAGGGCTTACTCTAGTTGCGGCGAGCCGGGGCCCCTCTTCATCGCGGTGCGCGGGCCTCTCACTATCGTGGCCTCTCTTGTTGCGGAGCACAGGCTCCAGACGCGCAGGCTCAGTAATTGTGGCTCACGGGCCCAGTTGCTCCGCGGCATGTGGGATCTTCCCAGACCAGGGCTCGAACCCATGTTCCCTGCATTAGCAGGCAGGATGTAAACCACGGTGCCACCAGGGAAGCCCCCGAGTTCTTCAGCTTTTTTATAAGATAGCCTCAATTGAAAATAATTACACTCATTAGTTTCACTCAGTAAGAGAATGCGATTCTGTGCAATCAGTTTGTCAGACATATATCACAAAAGAAAACAACCGAATAAAATAATGGAGCATCCCTTCTCCAAACCGTCTTCCTCTCTGTTGCTCTCATGTTCCCTCTTTCTAACACCTAATTTCTATTCGTGGCAAGCCCTCCACCTCGGGTGACGCTTACTGTGTGAGTCCCCAGAAACCAGACGTCCATCTGTTCTTTCTTTCTTTCGATTACTTCCGATGATAAAGCCACTCCTCTGTTACTGAGGTGGTGGCAACAACGGATATTTGTAGTGCGCTCCATCTTTTGTATGCCCTTCATTGAAGGCTGCTGAGTTGGTAGCTTCACGAAGGAGGATGCACTCTTCGGCATTTGTACGTGTGTGTTTGGGGAAGAGGGTTTTGTAATCGTTTTCATTCAGAAAGAAATGCTGACAGCTTCACTCCAAATTAATAGTGTATACTTTTCCGTGTCGTCAATATTGACATTTGGAAATCTTATTCATTAGTCTGTGATCTGGAAGGAAACTATTTTAATGGCTCTTGGCCCTTGCATCTGTGATTCTCTTGTCATTGAAATCTGTAAAAAACTGATATTAACTCTGAAATTTTATACTTTTAAACATTATTGACTTCCTGGGAAGAAGTCATATGTTAGAACCTTACAGCATACACTTCAGCTATAGAAAAACTATTAAGTGCTGTTTATTTAATTTAATAACACAGATCTAGGCCATTTAATTTTTTAGCCAGATTTATTAAGATATAATTCACATATGATTATAACTCATCCATTTAGAGTGTAAAATTCAGTCGTTTTTAGTATATTCACAGATAGGTGCAGTGATCACGACGGTTAATTTTAAAACATTTTTGTCACCTCAAGAAGAAATCCCATACCTATCACCCTACTATCCCCTCAAGCCTCCTAGCCCTAAGCAATCACTTACTGCATTTTTGTTAAATCTCTAAAACCTTCATGAATCAGCACTTTGCTACAAATCTACAACTCTCTCTGCCACCCTTTCTTTAATTAGAAACGTTTTTTTGAGCAGTGTTAGGTTTACAGAAATATTAAGCAGATATAGAGACTCCATTTATTCTATTCTCCTGCCAACGCCCCATTCCCTTTTCCCCAATTATTAACATTTTGCATTAGTGGTACATTTTTACAATTGATGAACCAATACTGATAGATTGTTGTTAACTAAGTTTTACATTAGAGTTCACTATTTGTGTTGTACGTTCTATAGGTTTGGATAAATGTATAATGACATGTATTGACCATTACAATCTCATACATAATAGTTTCACTGCCCTAAAAATTCTTGTAATCTACCTGTTCATCATTCCTTCTCTTGTCCCTAATTCCTGGCAACCCCTAATCTTTTTAGTGTCTCCATAATTTTGCCTTTTCCAGAGTGTTGTAGAGTTGGAAGATTTTCTTCCATGTTATCTTCCAGAAGTTTTATAGCTTTGTGTTTTATATTTAGGTCTGTGCTCTATTTTAACTTAATGTTCGTGAAAGGTGTAAGGTTTGTTTCTAAATTCACTTTTTTTTTTTTTTTTTGCATGTGGATGTCTAGTTATTCCAACATTGTTTGTTGAAAAGACTATCTTTGTTCATCATATTGCCTCTGTTCTTTTGTCAAAATCAGTTGACTGTATTTGTCTTGGTCTGTTTCTGGGCTTCCTATTCAGTTCCATTGATCTATTTGTCTATTCTTTTGCCCATACCACACTGTCTTGATTACTGTTAACTTTATAGTAAGTCTTGATTTTGGGTAATGTTAATCCTCCAACTTTGTTCTCTCCCTTCAATACTGTGTCAGCCATTCTGGGTTTTTATAAACTTTAGAATCAGTTTGTCAATATCCACAAGATCACTTGGGATTTTGATTGGGATTAATTAAATCTGTAGATCAAGTTGGGAAGAACTGACATCTTAACAATTTTGATCATCCTATACATGACCATGTAGTGTCCCTCCATTTTTTAAAATTATTTGATTTCTTTCATCACAGGTTTGTAGTCTTTCCTTATATAGATATGACACATATTTTCTTAGTTTTATACCTAAGTATTTCATTTTTGGGTGTTAATGTAAATGATATTGTGTTTTTTAATTTCAAAACCCAGTTGTACATTGCTGGTGTACAGGGAAGCAATTAATTTGTATATGTGAAAAATGTATCCTGCAACCTTGCTATAATTGCTTATTAGTTCTCAAAGTTTTTTGTTGATTCTGTGAGATTGCCTACATAGATGATCGTGTCATCTACAAAAACAGTTTTATTTCTTCCTTTCCAATTTATATACTTTTAATTTCCTTTTTTTGTCTAATTAGATTAGCTGTGAATTCTAGGACAATGTTGAAAAAATGTGTTGAGGCGATATCCTTGCCTTGTTCTTTTTTATTTATTTATTTATTTATTTATTTTTGGCTGTGTTGGGTCTTCGTTTCTGTGAGGGCTTTCTCTGGTTGCGGCAAGCGGGGGCCACTCTTCATCGCGGTGCGTGGGCCCCTCACTATCGTTGCCTCTCTTGTTGCGGAGCACAGGCTCCAGGCGCGCAGGCTCAGTAGTTGTGGCTCACGGGCCTAGCTGCTCCGTGGCATGTGGGATCTTCCCAGACCAGGGCTCGATCCCGTATCCCCTGCATTAGCAGGCAGATTCTCAACGACCGCGCCACCAGGGAAGCCCCCTTGCCTTGTTCTTAATCTTAGTGAGAAAGCATCTAGTTTCTCACTAATAAATATTATATTAGCTGTAGGTGTTTTGTAAATTCTCATTATTAAGTTGCAATAGTTCCCTTCTATTTCTAGTTTACTGAAAGTTTTTGTCATGAATGAATGCTGGATTTGTCAAATGCTTTTTCTGGATCTATTAATAGGACCATATAGTTTTTCTTCTTTAACCTGTTTATATGATGAATTACACTAGTTGGTTTTCTTATGTTGAACCAGCCTTGTATACCTGGAATAAATCCCACTTGCCCATGGTGTATAATTCTGTTCATACATAGTTGGATTTGATTGACTAATATTCTGTTCAGGATTTTTGCAACTATATTCATTTGTCTGAATTTTTCCTTTTTTTTGTAATGCTTTGTATGCTTTTGGTGTTAGGATAATGCTGGTTTCCTAGAATGAGTTAGAAAGTATTTATTCTAGTTCTATTTTTAGAGAATAAGCATACATTTTCCCTAAAATATTTGTTAAAATTCACCAGTGAACCAATCTGGCCCTAGTGCTTTCTTTTTGGCAGGTTATTAATTATAGTTTCAAATCCTTTAATAGATATAGGCCTATTGAGATTGTCTGTTTCTCCGTGTGTAATTTTGGTGCTGGAACAACTGGACAGCTACATGCAAAAAAAAAAAAAATGAATCTAGACAAAGACCTTACACTTTTCATATACATTAAATGGATCATAGAACTCAATATAAAATGCAACAGGACTTCATTAAAATAAAATAGTAATAAAATAAAATGTGATGCCCCCGGTAAGCCTTTTTAGATTCTTCAATCATGTGTTTCTTCCTAATTATGCCTTAATTTCACCTGGTTTATACCTCTGCAGTATTTATAAAAGAAATCTTGCATGTTATATGTACATGCCTATCAACTCCATTGGACTGTGACCTCGTTGAGGGCTGGTAGGATGTGTCATTCATCTTTGGTGCCAGTTCAACATTTGTTCTGGTACAAAATAGTAAGTAGAACATATCCTTTGAATTGAACAATGCAGAGTTTTGGTTAATTTAAAATTCAGTTTCACAGGCCTACAATTACTAAATGGTATAGGGACACAAAACTCTTTATAACTAAAACATTCACGAGTCCATTTATGAAATCAGTGTCCTCTCAGCTCTCCTTTGCTCATCGTAGTGGAATTGATCCCCACCCACCAGGTCAGGTGTTTGATTAGTTCTTTTTGATAGGGGAATGGTGCCAATCACCACTAATCTAAACAATTGCAATGAAGTTGATTGCAAGGGAAATAGTCCCATCCAAGGAGTATGATTAGACTTGGTAAAAGAGGGGCAAAGGGAAGGGAGAAGGAAAAGCAGAAGTGTACAAGCAATCTCCCCAAGTAAGGGGGAAGACCAAAAAGAAGGAAGAGTGGGGCAGTGGTGGAGGTTCTCCCCAGGGTTCTCTCCAGGCAGACAGCGGGAACAAGCAGGGCAGGGAGGTGGTGGTGAGTAAGGACACCTCAGTGTTGGAGGTGTAAGGACACCTACAGTATGGAGCTGCAGGCTTAAACTTTCCAGAATAAATCTCAGCTTTGGATAGGAGCCTGTTATCAGACCCACCCTCAAATCACTAGGCACTAACTATCCTATGGAAAAGGGCAGAGTCCAAAATTTTGATTAAAAATAATATATGAGCTTAAAACAAATATAAGCCTACATATTTTTAACAGAGAAACTTAAGATATCTACTAGATATTGGGAAATCTGAGCTCTTATGAACCCAAATAAAAGCAGGGAAAAGATAGCAGAGATACTGTTTGAAAGTGACCAGTTTTTTTGGTGTGTATGTCCATGCAGGTAGCCCTTACTTTGTGTGCCCATGGTTTGTTGACTGGTGCACATTGTGCTACTCACAATTGCTCCTTGTCAAAGTATCATTTTCATAAATTAAACTCATGACTCTCATGCAAATGTTAAATGAGTATATGGCACAGATTTAATGAACCCATTAATAAGAGAACTGGCATGATGGTAGTGCTGATTCAAAAGAACTAAATGGGGTAGAAGATTTTATAGTAGCTGGAAGAATTCCTAAATAGGATTACTGATTTTAGATAAAAAAATAGCTCATGTTCTGTAGGGAAAATCAGCTAACATTCTGAATTTTGGAAATTGTATTTTCCATCAGAAAGGAATCATTTGCATCCCTACTGAACAGACATTATTTGTATTGCTATCTGACAGAAATCAAGGTACAAATCAACATCAACCCCTTCAGAATTACACCATACCTTTATCAATAGTAAATAACAAGTTAAACAAAGATGCAAAGGTACATGCCTAGAGATTCAGATAATCCGCAGGCAGGCCTGATAATCAAACCCTAGCATAACTAAGAAAGAACAGGCAAACGTCCCTTTAGATTTTTTCAGGCTTTTGGATAATTTTCCTTAACGCCATTTTACAAAGGTTTTTCTCTTCCGTATCTTACTGATGTCAAGGAGACTAGAATTACTGGGAAGGGTATTCTCAGATATATTATCAAGTTATCCCATTGTAAAAAATACCAAAAACCAAAAAACTCATCTTGAAGCTATCCACAGGATTAAAGAAAAACTATACAATTTTGAGTGAGAGCAGAAACTGCTCTTAGAAAGCATAGTATTAGTGAGTTCTTACAGGCTCCCAGGTAGCTACATCATCAGAGAGAAGGAAGCACCAGAAGAGGTATTTTACCCATGTTTGGTCAATACGAGGGAGTGCAGAATTGCTTTTGACACAGTCTAGAGGCTGACATTGATACCATGCCAGAGACCCGTAAGCATGTTGTGCTTTCTCAAAGGTCTTCTCTGTGAGCTGAGCTGCCTTCGAACTTAGAACATGAATTGTATGGTTTTACCTTGAACAAGATTCTGGAAATAGTTTATAAAATAATATCTGCATATAGGCCTCACCTTGGAGAGAGCTCATTACATTCCTGGGCACTGCAGTGCTACCAGATATCATGAGAAATAGAGGCAGGACAAGAATACCAAGGGAGGGTTGCTCAGCATAGATGACTGATGTGACCATTGTGATGATTTGACCAACTCCAAAGTTCATTCCCATGTCACCACTAAAACATTTTTTTCCCCTTCATTGCTAATGTCTGAGAGGAAATTTCTTTCCTCTACCCTCTTAGGTTTATTCGTAGGGGCCTGCAAAGTAAACTGACAAACGACAGAATGATGGAAGAAAAAACATAAATTATTTTAATTAATATTTTCTGTGTGAAAGAGTCCAAGAGGAAGGAAGTGAAACTCAAAGAAGTAGTTAGACTTGGGGGCTTATATTCCATTTTTAAGAAAGGAAAGGGGGTTTGGAGGAAAGTGAGTAGGAAATATATGGGGAAACTGATGGGAGAGAAGCGCTATTTTCATAAGGTTTGTTTATGTAGACTCACCTCAGTGCCCATTCTCCACCTTTGGTGACAAGAGTCACTCTCTTCTTCCTGGTTCGGGAGAGGGGGCCCCGGTCTCAGGGAAAATTCATGCCCTGCTTTTAGGGAGAAAAGGGGAGGGAAGATTTCTTCCTGCATCTGCTGATTTTCAACTGCTTTCAGCTGAAAACCATATTTATGCCAAAGTGGCATTTTTTGAGGTGGCATTTTTTTTTTTTAATTTATTTATTTTTGGCTGTGTTGGGTCTTCGTTTCTGTGCGAGGGCTTTCTCCAGTTGCGGCAAGTGGGGGCCACTCTTCATCGCAGTGCGCGGGCCTCTTATTATCGTGGCCTCTCTTGTTGCGGAGCACAGGCTCCAGACGCGCAGGCTCAGTAGTTGTGGCTCACGGGCCCAGTTGCTCCGCGGCATGTGGGATCTTCCCAGACCAGGGCTCGAACCCGTGTCCCCTGCATTGGCAGGCAGATTCTCAACCACTGCGCCACCAGGGAAGCCCTACTGCTTATGTTTTTGAACTCCCATTTTTCAGTTACATTTCTATTTGGAATAGTGTGGTAAAGTAGATGTCAATGGATTCAATGTTTTTCTAGAGTTTCTGTATTCCTTTTTAAAAACAGCTTTGAGATATAATTCACCTACTGTACAATTCACCTACTTAAAGTGTCCAATTCAATTGTTTTTTTGTATATTCACAGAGTTGTGCATTCATCTCCACAATCTATTTTATCCATTTTATTGATAAAAAAAATTTTGGAAATTTTATCAATTTCCAAAACAAGAAATCTTTCTTTTCCTAGCCTACAAGGCTCCCATCTCCCACAGCCCCAAGCAAACACTCATCTACTTTCTGTCTCTATAGGTTTGTCCTTTCTGACATTTCATATCAATGGGCTCATATAATATATGGTTCCTTATGACTGACTAATTTCACTCAGAGTATTTTCAAGATTCCTGTACATTGGAGTACTTCATTCATCAGTACTTCAGCCTAAAAAAATATCACTGGAATTATGGAATAAACTTAATCCTTACGGGTGTATTTTTTTAATTATCCAGCACTATTACAAGTTCTCAGTCTTGTTTTCAATTTAAAAAGACTTTTAATGATAATCATTAAAATGCTTATGGTTGAATTTAGATTCAATTCTGTGCAATAAAATCAAATTGGTTATAACACAATAAAGGCCGTATATGAGAAGCCCATAGCTGATGTCATACTCTGCGCTTTTCCTCTAAGATCAGGAATAAGAGAAAGATGCCCACTCTCGCCACTTTTATTCAACGTAGTATTAGAAGTCCTAGTCAGAGTAATTAGGCAAAAAAAAAAAAAAAAAAAAGAAATCAGCAGCACCCAGCTGGAAAGGAAGAAGTAAAATTGTCAATATTTGCAGATGACATGATATTATATATAGAAAACCCTAAAGACTCCACCAAAAAAACACTGTTAGAACTAATAAACAACTTTAGTACTGTTGCAGAATACAAAATCAATATACAAACATTGGTTGCATTTCTATATGCTAGTAATAAAACAATACCACTTACAATTGCATCAAAAGAATAAAATACCTATGAATAAATTTAACCATGGAGGTGAAAGACCTGTACATTGAAAACTGTAAGACACTGATGAAAGTAACTGAAGAAGACACAAATAAATGGAAAGATATTCTGTGGCTCATAGGTTAGAAGAATTAATATTGTTAAACTGTCCATACTACCAGAAGCAATCTACAGATTCAATTCAATCCCTATCAAAATTCCAATGGCATTTTACACAGAAACAGAGCAAAAAAATCCTAAAATGTGTAAGGAACCACAAAACACCCTGAGTAACCAAAGCAATCTTCAGAGAGAACAAAGCTGGAAGCATCATGCTTCCTGATTTTAAGTTATATTACAAAACTATGGTATGGTATTGGTATAAAAACAGGCACATGGATGAATGGAGCAGAATAGAGAGCTCAGAAATAAACGCACACATATATGGTCACTTAATTGATCACAAAGGAGCCAAGAATATACAATGGGGAAAGGACAGTCTGTTCAACACATGGTGTTGGCAAAACTGGACAGCCACATGCAAAAGAATAAAACTAGACTACTACCTTACACCATACAGAAATTAACTCAAAATGGAATAAAGACTTGAATTTAAGACCTGAAATCATAAAACTCCTAGAAGAAAACATATACGGTAAGCTCCTGGACATTGGTCATGGCCATGATTTTTTGGATATGACACCAAAAGCAAAGGCAATAAAAGTAAAAATAAACAAGTGAGACTACATCAAACTAAAAAGCTTTTGTACAGTAAAGGAAACCATCCACAAAATGAAAAGGCAACCAATTGAATGGGAGAAATATTTGCAAATCATGTATCTGATAATGGGCTAATAGCTAATATATATAAAGATCTCGCACAACTCAATAGCAAACAAACGATCTAATTAAAAATGGGCAAAGGATCTGAATAGACATTTTTCCAAAGAACACATACAGTTGACCAACAGGTATAGGAAAAGATGCTCAACGTCACTAATCATCAGGGGAATGCAAATCGAAACCACAATGAGCTATCACTTCACACCTGTTTGTATGATTAGCATCAAAAGATAAGAAATAACAAGTGTTGGCAAGGATGTGGAGAGAAGGAGACACTTGTGCACTCTTGGTGGGAATGTAAATTGGTACAGACAGTATGGAAAATAGCATGGAGTTTCCTCAAAAGATCAAAACTGGGACTACCATATGATCCAGCAATTTCACTTCTGTGTATTTGTACAAAGAAAATGAAAACACTAACTCCAAAAGATATATGCACACCCATGTTTATTACAGAATTATTTACAAGAGTTGAGACATGGGAACAACTTCAGTGTTCATTGATGGGTGAATGGCTAAAAAAATGTGATACACACACTGGAATACTATTGAGCCATTAAGAAAAAGGAAATTTTGCCATTTGTGACAACATGGAGGGACTTCGAGAGCATTATGCTAAGTGAAATAAGTTAGAGAAAGATAACCTATGGTCTCACTTATATGAGTAATCTTAAAAAGAGAAAAAAGGAGCTCATAAATACAGAGAAGAGATAGTTGGTTGCCAGACTGCGGGGATGGGGATGGGGGTGGGAAGTAGGTGACATGAGTGAAGGGGGTTCAAAAGGTACAAATTTCCAGTTATAAAATAAATAAGCCACAGGGATGTAATGTATAGCATGGTGAATATAGTTATTAATACTGTATTGCATATTTACAAGTTGCTGCAAGTAAATCTTAAAAGTTCTCATCACAAGAAGAAAGAAAAAAATCTGTGACTGTGTATGGTGATTGATGGTAACCAGACTTACTGTGATGTTCATTTTGCAATACACACAAATGTCAAATCATTGAATTGTACACCTGAAACTAATATAGTGTTCTATGTCAATTATACCTCAATAGAAAAATTCTTAGGTCAAGATCAGATGTTGATTTTAATTTTAAATTAGAAAAGGACTTTTAAGGATACACTCAACTCTGCCTCCCTCTTCCTACCCCAAAGAAGTAAAGAAAAACTGTGACCTTTTATGCCTTTCATAAAATTAGAAATTTTGTTTAAAGGGTATAATATATCTCAATTTAAAAAGTTAAAAAAAAAAAAAGAATTTTTTTTCCTGGACACTCATGTAGTTGATTCTGTGAATTTATCCTTCTTTGTGATATGATAGAAGGAAGTTCTCGAATCTCCCTTTTCTCTATATGTATGCACCTCAGCTGCTGCCATCAGTGGACATGTGTGCAAGATGATATTGGAGACTGTGGTGCTTGAATTGGGTAGAATGCTGGACAGCTGACTCTGCACTTCATTTTAACGTTAAGCCTCTCTGATTCTACTTGTGCCAGAATGTCAGGAAAAGTGTGTTGTTTATGCGCAATCCTGTGAAATGTTTATTAAGCACTTTTGGAAATACCATGCAGTATTGCTTTTATACTTCAAGTTCTTAGTTGTGGTTTGTTCTGTCTTAGATACCAGTGTTTGTTAGTCCCCAAAAGTCCTCCTGGGTTGAAATGGGCTGAATTGGAAAGAAATATTATAAGCAGATAAGGTAGGGGGTCTATGGAGAAAGAAAACCAGGCATGGCTTTCTGGCCATAAGAGAACACCTATTCATTTAGTACAAGCCATTTCGTGATCTAAGCCTGGCCAGAGCGCTTGCCCTTGAACAGGTCTCAGTAATTAAGGATCTTAAGGGAAAACAAGAATGCTGACTGTTATCAGGCAAGAGAAGTAGCACTAGTAATAATGTATCAGTTGTAAAGACTTCCAGTTCTGTTTCCATGGTAGGGATTAGCCTGAAACAGACAATCACCCCATCCCCCTCAAGAATTTTTTAAAAATCAGGTTGTAGGGAGTAAGGCAAGCTCTTATGCATTTCAAGAAAGTGCTAGTAGGCATGTTAGAAACCGACCTTGCTGCTGGGGGTGGGGTGGGCTGGGGAACTCTGCCCTTACCAGAAGTTTGTGCTAAAGTGAAAAGCATATTGTACAAATAGTTACCCTTCCAGCATTCATCCAGATATGCCCCGAGGCTGTGATAAGTTTGTGTTGTCATCATTTAGTGTCAGCTCATTTAATGCCATATTATATGAGTCACTCCTGAAAATGAGCCTTAGTCTCCTTTAAGAAAATACTGCCCCGTGTTTCAGACGGAATTTTAATTTAACTTTGGGCACAATTTCCATGAATTAATTAAAATGGGGGCATTTACATGAAATCCTTAGGTCCTGCAGTAAAGCATTTATCACTTTGCTAAGAAATTAAAAATGTAGTACTAAATGATTTGCTAGTATAAAAGAATTGTAGAATAATTTAACATAGTACACTGAGGTGCAATTAAAAAGTCACCAGAGGTCACTCTTACTTAAAGGAAACATGGCTTCAAAAATCCTTCCCTTAGAAGAGAAGCAGAGTGCTGTGCTGCCTTTCTTGTCTCCTTAGTTGTGATTACAGGATATTGCAAGATCAGTTATTTTGATATTTCTTTATTTTCTGTTTGTATTTTATTCCCTGAAATCCACAGAGGTATCATGTTCTTCATACTGAACATCTTTTTTAAGAGTCACATGCTCTGAGGTGCTCCATGTCTGAATATCCAGGCAGATAGCCTTTTCTGAATTGAATATATCTCTAAGCTCAGTTCGTCTGGGTCTCTGGCTGACTCTTCAAATGTCAATGCTAGTTTTCACTTTTCAGCCTCTGTTTTATTTAGATGTGCTTAGTACTCTGATTAAAAGTTCAGTAAGTTTAAAGTACCTATGTAAATTTGCATGGCTAAGAACATTTTAGATACTATAGAGTCCTTGATCACTGCAAAGATGGCTACTATAGTTGTTCAAGTGTCAAGTATATATTTAAATGTCTTTGCAGACTTAAAGATTCATAGAGGGTACACAAACTGTGTTTGATCATTGCTTGCTAATCTCATTTGACAGTACCCTTTGTAGCAGTAGAAGTAATGGTGAATGAATCTTATTATAGTCTAGATTAGCTAATTTGACCAATTGGATTTTTCCTTAACTCTCGAATATTTGGGAGGTGTTTGTTTGTATGTGTAGATGTATATAGAAGCAAGGTATTTCAAACCCATATTTGAAATTTGTTAGTACGTAAATCAAGGTAGAGGGTTCTTTTAGTCCTGTCCCATCATTTGAGAAATTCTAAAGAGGAGTTTGCCAGCAGGATGGGATTTAGGCTACCAACAAGAAATCACGAACACCAGCATTTGCTCAAGTCTTTTGATCGCTAACCTTTTATTCCTAAGAAGTGTTTTAAGAACTCAAGTAATCTTTTCAGACAAGACTTTAAAACTAACAAAAATGAAATATTCTTAAGCCCTGATAAAATAATGAGAACTGTATGTAAATTTTTAAAAAGGTAAAGATCTTCTCCCCAAAAGGATACAGTGACATTTTTCCTCTATTTACAACTGGTTCTCAGTAGTAAAGTAGTCAGACGGGGGGGGGGGGTGGGGGGGGTGGGGGGTGGGGTGGTCAACCTGGGTGAGGTTCTGGCATAAGACATACTCTCATACAGGACTTGGTTGAAACATTTGACATCTCAGAAATTATCCATGTTTTGACATGAATCTTTATAAGTAATGGGAAATTTTAAGTCAGGAGGAGTCTACACAGGGCGAGAGTAATGTTTCTAAATAGCCAAAAACGTGGGCTTTTTTTTTTTTTTCTCTTATTTTCTGTCTTTTTGAAGATAAAAGAAGTTGAATGGACAACATCCTCTAGGACCTGATATTTAAAAATTGTGCATCTCTACTTGGTCTGCCTTCTAGAACTCTTTGTATTTAGTCAAGATGAAAGTGTTATTCTAATGGAGTTATCCTCTTAAATGGAACTTGCCCAAGTTCCACAGCTTCTGTGAAAAGCTAATTTTCAAAGTAAACATTTTAGTGCTATTTGACTTTTTAAACTATGTGCCTCTATTAATTTTGTGACTAAAATTTTAAAATTCCAATTGAATAGAGATTTTTTGCTTCCATTATATTTTTTTCTGGAAAAGATATTATTAAGTTTGCCCCCAAATACCACTGAATTATAAAGTTGTTTTTTACAGTTATACATCCCAAACTTAATGCAAAATTGAGATCTAAAGATAATAGGCAATATTTTCTATTGGTGTTTGTAATATCAGGGCACAAACTTTTAGAAGTGACTTTGTTAGCCAGCCCTCCTGTAACTAAATCTATTTGGAAATCTCAGCCTATTATCTTAAGGTGTCTTTAAAATGAATTATCAGAGTGGCTGGGTACATCTGTACTTAAAACACTATTTGTCTAATTGCTTCTACTTAAGTAAACATTACGTATTACTAGAGATTTCAAGTTGATTTTAAATTAAATAAGATCTAGTAAAACAAAGATCAACATAAACTGTTTTAACTTGCCGCTTGCTTTTGTTGTTTTGTTTTGTTTTGTTCTTCTTCTCAAAGAGTTTCTTACTGATTTCTTCAAAGGAAATCAGGAAACTCTACATGTTTAGATAAAGTTCTATCTATATCATAAGACCCAGGACTTCAGATGAAAAAGGTTTTATAGATAATCCTCCTCGTCTTGAAATATTTATAATAATCCAGGACATACCTTCTGGTCAATCATATCATCTAGATAAATACTATGTTTAGTTTTTATTACTTATTCAGTACCTATGGAGTAGTACGTAATGCAGTGTAGTCCAATTTATATATAAAATACAAATTTAAATAACAGAATTTGGTGTATAGTGCACCTTTATTTCTTTTAAACATAGACATGTTTTAAGAGGTGAACTTTATCAACTTTACATGGACATATCGTTTTGGAAGTGGAGTATTAAGTTTGAATAGAATAAAGGTTTCCAAATGGATATTGGCTAATATATGCATTTATATATATATATATGTTATAAAAATAATTTTGTTTTATTCTCTAAAACATCACATACATGTTTTCACCCTGGGAATCATTCCTATGTAAGTCAGTGCCTTAAAATATATATGCTAATAAACAATATTCAATGTGCTACAAAAATAATTTAGTTAAATTTTTAAATGAACTTACCTTCTAGTGACCTCATTTCAATATTTATAGATTATAGGAATGAAGTACAGGAAACTGAATTTTACCTTATAGGGAACTTGCATTCAGGAGCACCATCAATTTTAGCCTGCAATGATTGTGCAAATATGTCTAAGAAAAGAAGCATGCACTTAGATGCAGAAATTCTTCCATCTTACAGCTTACAGTGTTTAAGAAGTTGATCTATATGCATATATAATAAGAAAGCTTTGAAAAATACGCCTTTGAAATTCAGTTGTTTATACAAATATTTTTAGGACAATAAGTTTGAAGAATATGACAAGAATTTAGAGCACCAAAGTGTTTTTGTTTTTTTTTTTTAATTGCCATGTGGTTAAACATCTTTGTCATAAAGCTACAGTAAAGGCACTCATGTGAAATGTACATGTGTGAGGTGTAAGAAGGGATCTCCTCTCTTGGTTACACTATTGCCAATAGCTATTTCAGTCTCGTGAATTCAAACATAATTGGTGGATGCTCCAAGCTTAGAGTCCAAAATCATCCACAGGTTTTTGATTGAAATCTCCCAAGATCTTAGATAATACTAAAACAAGGGTGGGAAGATGTTATATGGAGAACAAATGGAGCACAAGTACCATGAAATGTGATTTTTCACTTGATGAAACAGAGGTGAATTAGAAACTATAGAAGAGAGTGTACAAAATACCCCAAATAACAGCGATCTAAAGTCCCTATTAAAAGCTAGCTTTTCATAGGATATTTTAAAAGAATCAAAAAAATCATTTTTTTTGGTTTTAGTTCTTCAGCATTTTTTTTTTTTTTTTGGTTCCTCTGTATGTGTTGTGTCTTTTATTTTCTGGATATTTTAAAGATTTTCTCCTTATCTTTACTCATCAGTAATCTGAGTATGATGTGCCCAGGCTTGGTTTTCTTTGTATTGATATTTATCATGTTTGGGGTTTTCTTTTTTTTTTTTTTTTAATTAATTAATTAATGTATTTATTTTTGGCTGTGTTGGTTCTTCGTTTCTGTGCGAGGGCTTACTCTAGTTGCGGCGAGCCGGGGCCCCTCTTCATCGCGGTGCGCGGGCCTCTCACTATCGTGGCCTCTCTTGTTGCGGAGCACAGGCTCCAGACGCGCAGGCTCAGTAATTGTGGCTCACGGGCCCAGTTGCTCCGCGGCATGTGGGATCTTCCCAGACCAGGGCTCGAACCCATGTTCCCTGCATTAGCAGGCAGGATGTAAACCACGGTGCCACCAGGGAAGCCCCCGAGTTCTTCAGCTTTTTTATAAGATAGCCTCAATTGAAAATAATTACACTCATTAGTTTCACTCAGTAAGAGAATGCGATTCTGTGCAATCAGTTTGTCAGACATATATCACAAAAGAAAACAACCGAATAAAATAATGGAGCATCCCTTCTCCAAACCGTCTTCCTCTCTGTTGCTCTCATGTTCCCTCTTTCTAACACCTAATTTCTATTCGTGGCAAGCCCTCCACCTCGGGTGACGCTTACTGTGTGAGTCCCCAGAAACCAGACGTCCATCTGTTCTTTCTTTCTTTCGATTACTTCCGATGATAAAGCCACTCCTCTGTTACTGAGGTGGTGGCAACAACGGATATTTGTAGTGCGCTCCATCTTTTGTATGCCCTTCATTGAAGGCTGCTGAGTTGGTAGCTTCACGAAGGAGGATGCACTCTTCGGCATTTGTACGTGTGTGTTTGGGGAAGAGGGTTTTGTAATCGTTTTCATTCAGAAAGAAATGCTGACAGCTTCACTCCAAATTAATAGTGTATACTTTTCCGTGTCGTCAATATTGACATTTGGAAATCTTATTCATTAGTCTGTGATCTGGAAGGAAACTATTTTAATGGCTCTTGGCCCTTGCATCTGTGATTCTCTTGTCATTGAAATCTGTAAAAAACTGATATTAACTCTGAAATTTTATACTTTTAAACATTATTGACTTCCTGGGAAGAAGTCATATGTTAGAACCTTACAGCATACACTTCAGCTATAGAAAAACTATTAAGTGCTGTTTATTTAATTTAATAACACAGATCTAGGCCATTTAATTTTTTAGCCAGATTTATTAAGATATAATTCACATATGATTATAACTCATCCATTTAGAGTGTAAAATTCAGTCGTTTTTAGTATATTCACAGATAGGTGCAGTGATCACGACGGTTAATTTTAAAACATTTTTGTCACCTCAAGAAGAAATCCCATACCTATCACCCTACTATCCCCTCAAGCCTCCTAGCCCTAAGCAATCACTTACTGCATTTTTGTTAAATCTCTAAAACCTTCATGAATCAGCACTTTGCTACAAATCTACAACTCTCTCTGCCACCCTTTCTTTAATTAGAAACGTTTTTTTGAGCAGTGTTAGGTTTACAGAAATATTAAGCAGATATAGAGACTCCATTTATTCTATTCTCCTGCCAACGCCCCATTCCCTTTTCCCCAATTATTAACATTTTGCATTAGTGGTACATTTTTACAATTGATGAACCAATACTGATAGATTGTTGTTAATTAAGTTTTACATTAGAGTTCACTATTTGTGTTGTACGTTCTATAGGTTTGGATAAATGTATAATGACATGTATTGACCATTACAATCTCATACATAATAGTTTCACTGCCCTAAAAATTCTTGTAATCTACCTGTTCATCATTCCTTCTCTTGTCCCTAATTCCTGGCAACCCCTAATCTTTTTAGTGTCTCCATAATTTTGCCTTTTCCAGAGTGTTGTAGAGTTGGAAGATTTTCTTCCATGTTATCTTCCAGAAGTTTTATAGCTTTGTGTTTTATATTTAGGTCTGTGCTCTATTTTAACTTAATGTTCGTGAAAGGTGTAAGGTTTGTTTCTAAATTCACTTTTTTTTTTTTTTTTTGCATGTGGATGTCTAGTTATTCCAACATTGTTTGTTGAAAAGACTATCTTTGTTCATCATATTGCCTCTGTTCTTTTGTCAAAATCAGTTGACTGTATTTGTCTTGGTCTGTTTCTGGGCTTCCTATTCAGTTCCATTGATCTATTTGTCTATTCTTTTGCCCATACCACACTGTCTTGATTACTGTTAACTTTATAGTAAGTCTTGATTTTGGGTAATGTTAATCCTCCAACTTTGTTCTCTCCCTTCAATACTGTGTCAGCCATTCTGGGTTTTTATAAACTTTAGAATCAGTTTGTCAATATCCACAAGATCACTTGGGATTTTGATTGGGATTAATTAAATCTGTAGATCAAGTTGGGAAGAACTGACATCTTAACAATTTTGATCATCCTATACATGACCATGTAGTGTCCCTCCATTTTTTAAAATTATTTGATTTCTTTCATCACAGGTTTGTAGTCTTTCCTTATATAGATATGACACATATTTTCTTAGTTTTATACCTAAGTATTTCATTTTTGGGTGTTAATGTAAATGATATTGTGTTTTTTAATTTCAAAACCCAGTTGTACATTGCTGGTGTACAGGGAAGCAATTAATTTGTATATGTGAAAAATGTATCCTGCAACCTTGCTATAATTGCTTATTAGTTCTCAAAGTTTTTTGTTGATTCTGTGAGATTGCCTACATAGATGATCGTGTCATCTACAAAAACAGTTTTATTTCTTCCTTTCCAATTTATATACTTTTAATTTCCTTTTTTTGTCTAATTAGATTAGCTGTGAATTCTAGGACAATGTTGAAAAAATGTGTTGAGGCGATATCCTTGCCTTGTTCTTTTTTATTTATTTATTTATTTATTTATTTTTGGCTGTGTTGGGTCTTCGTTTCTGTGAGGGCTTTCTCTGGTTGCGGCAAGCGGGGGCCACTCTTCATCGCGGTGCGTGGGCCCCTCACTATCGTTGCCTCTCTTGTTGCGGAGCACAGGCTCCAGGCGCGCAGGCTCAGTAGTTGTGGCTCACGGGCCTAGCTGCTCCGTGGCATGTGGGATCTTCCCAGACCAGGGCTCGATCCCGTATCCCCTGCATTAGCAGGCAGATTCTCAACGACCGCGCCACCAGGGAAGCCCCCTTGCCTTGTTCTTAATCTTAGTGAGAAAGCATCTAGTTTCTCACTAATAAATATTATATTAGCTGTAGGTGTTTTGTAAATTCTCATTATTAAGTTGCAATAGTTCCCTTCTATTTCTAGTTTACTGAAAGTTTTTGTCATGAATGAATGCTGGATTTGTCAAATGCTTTTTCTGGATCTATTAATAGGACCATATAGTTTTTCTTCTTTAACCTGTTTATATGATGAATTACACTAGTTGGTTTTCTTATGTTGAACCAGCCTTGTATACCTGGAATAAATCCCACTTGCCCATGGTGTATAATTCTGTTCATACATAGTTGGATTTGATTGACTAATATTCTGTTCAGGATTTTTGCAACTATATTCATTTGTCTGAATTTTTCCTTTTTTTTGTAATGCTTTGTATGCTTTTGGTGTTAGGATAATGCTGGTTTCCTAGAATGAGTTAGAAAGTATTTATTCTAGTTCTATTTTTAGAGAATAAGCATACATTTTCCCTAAAATATTTGTTAAAATTCACCAGTGAACCAATCTGGCCCTAGTGCTTTCTTTTTGGCAGGTTATTAATTATAGTTTCAAATCCTTTAATAGATATAGGCCTATTGAGATTGTCTGTTTCTCCGTGTGTAATTTTGGTGCTGGAACAACTGGACAGCTACATGCAAAAAAAAAAAAAATGAATCTAGACAAAGACCTTACACTTTTCATATACATTAAATGGATCATAGAACTCAATATAAAATGCAACAGGACTTCATTAAAATAAAATAGTAATAAAATAAAATGTGATGCCCCCGGTAAGCCTTTTTAGATTCTTCAATCATGTGTTTCTTCCTAATTATGCCTTAATTTCACCTGGTTTATACCTCTGCAGTATTTATAAAAGAAATCTTGCATGTTATATGTACATGCCTATCAACTCCATTGGACTGTGACCTCGTTGAGGGCTGGTAGGATGTGTCATTCATCTTTGGTGCCAGTTCAACATTTGTTCTGGTACAAAATAGTAAGTAGAACATATCCTTTGAATTGAACAATGCAGAGTTTTGGTTAATTTAAAATTCAGTTTCACAGGCCTACAATTACTAAATGGTATAGGGACACAAAACTCTTTATAACTAAAACATTCACGAGTCCATTTATGAAATCAGTGTCCTCTCAGCTCTCCTTTGCTCATCGTAGTGGAATTGATCCCCACCCACCAGGTCAGGTGTTTGATTAGTTCTTTTTGATAGGGGAATGGTGCCAATCACCACTAATCTAAACAATTGCAATGAAGTTGATTGCAAGGGAAATAGTCCCATCCAAGGAGTATGATTAGACTTGGTAAAAGAGGGGCAAAGGGAAGGGAGAAGGAAAAGCAGAAGTGTACAAGCAATCTCCCCAAGTAAGGGGGAAGACCAAAAAGAAGGAAGAGTGGGGCAGTGGTGGAGGTTCTCCCCAGGGTTCTCTCCAGGCAGACAGCGGGAACAAGCAGGGCAGGGAGGTGGTGGTGAGTAAGGACACCTCAGTGTTGGAGGTGTAAGGACACCTACAGTATGGAGCTGCAGGCTTAAACTTTCCAGAATAAATCTCAGCTTTGGATAGGAGCCTGTTATCAGACCCACCCTCAAATCACTAGGCACTAACTATCCTATGGAAAAGGGCAGAGTCCAAAATTTTGATTAAAAATAATATATGAGCTTAAAACAAATATAAGCCTACATATTTTTAACAGAGAAACTTAAGATATCTACTAGATATTGGGAAATCTGAGCTCTTATGAACCCAAATAAAAGCAGGGAAAAGATAGCAGAGATACTGTTTGAAAGTGACCAGTTTTTTTGGTGTGTATGTCCATGCAGGTAGCCCTTACTTTGTGTGCCCATGGTTTGTTGACTGGTGCACATTGTGCTACTCACAATTGCTCCTTGTCAAAGTATCATTTTCATAAATTAAACTCATGACTCTCATGCAAATGTTAAATGAGTATATGGCACAGATTTAATGAACCCATTAATAAGAGAACTGGCATGATGGTAGTGCTGATTCAAAAGAACTAAATGGGGTAGAAGATTTTATAGTAGCTGGAAGAATTCCTAAATAGGATTACTGATTTTAGATAAAAAAATAGCTCATGTTCTGTAGGGAAAATCAGCTAACATTCTGAATTTTGGAAATTGTATTTTCCATCAGAAAGGAATCATTTGCATCCCTACTGAACAGACATTATTTGTATTGCTATCTGACAGAAATCAAGGTACAAATCAACATCAACCCCTTCAGAATTACACCATACCTTTATCAATAGTAAATAACAAGTTAAACAAAGATGCAAAGGTACATGCCTAGAGATTCAGATAATCCGCAGGCAGGCCTGATAATCAAACCCTAGCATAACTAAGAAAGAACAGGCAAACGTCCCTTTAGATTTTTTCAGGCTTTTGGATAATTTTCCTTAACGCCATTTTACAAAGGTTTTTCTCTTCCGTATCTTACTGATGTCAAGGAGACTAGAATTACTGGGAAGGGTATTCTCAGATATATTATCAAGTTATCCCATTGTAAAAAATACCAAAAACCAAAAAACTCATCTTGAAGCTATCCACAGGATTAAAGAAAAACTATACAATTTTGAGTGAGAGCAGAAACTGCTCTTAGAAAGCATAGTATTAGTGAGTTCTTACAGGCTCCCAGGTAGCTACATCATCAGAGAGAAGGAAGCACCAGAAGAGGTATTTTACCCATGTTTGGTCAATACGAGGGAGTGCAGAATTGCTTTTGACACAGTCTAGAGGCTGACATTGATACCATGCCAGAGACCCGTAAGCATGTTGTGCTTTCTCAAAGGTCTTCTCTGTGAGCTGAGCTGCCTTCGAACTTAGAACATGAATTGTATGGTTTTACCTTGAACAAGATTCTGGAAATAGTTTATAAAATAATATCTGCATATAGGCCTCACCTTGGAGAGAGCTCATTACATTCCTGGGCACTGCAGTGCTACCAGATATCATGAGAAATAGAGGCAGGACAAGAATACCAAGGGAGGGTTGCTCAGCATAGATGACTGATGTGACCATTGTGATGATTTGACCAACTCCAAAGTTCATTCCCATGTCACCACTAAAACATTTTTTTCCCCTTCATTGCTAATGTCTGAGAGGAAATTTCTTTCCTCTACCCTCTTAGGTTTATTCGTAGGGGCCTGCAAAGTAAACTGACAAACGACAGAATGATGGAAGAAAAAACATAAATTATTTTAATTAATATTTTCTGTGTGAAAGAGTCCAAGAGGAAGGAAGTGAAACTCAAAGAAGTAGTTAGACTTGGGGGCTTATATTCCATTTTTAAGAAAGGAAAGGGGGTTTGGAGGAAAGTGAGTAGGAAATATATGGGGAAACTGATGGGAGAGAAGCGCTATTTTCATAAGGTTTGTTTATGTAGACTCACCTCAGTGCCCATTCTCCACCTTTGGTGACAAGAGTCACTCTCTTCTTCCTGGTTCGGGAGAGGGGGCCCCGGTCTCAGGGAAAATTCATGCCCTGCTTTTAGGGAGAAAAGGGGAGGGAAGATTTCTTCCTGCATCTGCTGATTTTCAACTGCTTTCAGCTGAAAACCATATTTATGCCAAAGTGGCATTTTTTGAGGTGGCATTTTTTTTTTTTAATTTATTTATTTTTGGCTGTGTTGGGTCTTCGTTTCTGTGCGAGGGCTTTCTCCAGTTGCGGCAAGTGGGGGCCACTCTTCATCGCAGTGCGCGGGCCTCTTATTATCGTGGCCTCTCTTGTTGCGGAGCACAGGCTCCAGACGCGCAGGCTCAGTAGTTGTGGCTCACGGGCCCAGTTGCTCCGCGGCATGTGGGATCTTCCCAGACCAGGGCTCGAACCCGTGTCCCCTGCATTGGCAGGCAGATTCTCAACCACTGCGCCACCAGGGAAGCCCTACTGCTTATGTTTTTGAACTCCCATTTTTCAGTTACATTTCTATTTGGAATAGTGTGGTAAAGTAGATGTCAATGGATTCAATGTTTTTCTAGAGTTTCTGTATTCCTTTTTAAAAACAGCTTTGAGATATAATTCACCTACTGTACAATTCACCTACTTAAAGTGTCCAATTCAATTGTTTTTTTGTATATTCACAGAGTTGTGCATTCATCTCCACAATCTATTTTATCCATTTTATTGATAAAAAAAATTTTGGAAATTTTATCAATTTCCAAAACAAGAAATCTTTCTTTTCCTAGCCTACAAGGCTCCCATCTCCCACAGCCCCAAGCAAACACTCATCTACTTTCTGTCTCTATAGGTTTGTCCTTTCTGACATTTCATATCAATGGGCTCATATAATATATGGTTCCTTATGACTGACTAATTTCACTCAGAGTATTTTCAAGATTCCTGTACATTGGAGTACTTCATTCATCAGTACTTCAGCCTAAAACAATATCACTGGAATTATGGAATAAACTTAATCCTTACGGGTGTATTTTTTTAATTATCCAGCACTATTACAAGTTCTCAGTCTTGTTTTCAATTTAAAAAGACTTTTAATGATAATCATTAAAATGCTTATGGTTGAATTTAGATTCAATTCTGTGCAATAAAATCAAATTGGTTATAACACAATAAAGGCCGTATATGAGAAGCCCATAGCTGATGTCATACTCTGCGCTTTTCCTCTAAGATCAGGAATAAGAGAAAGATGCCCACTCTCGCCACTTTTATTCAACGTAGTATTAGAAGTCCTAGTCAGAGTAATTAGGCAAAAAAAAAAAAAAAAAAAGAAATCAGCAGCACCCAGCTGGAAAGGAAGAAGTAAAATTGTCAATATTTGCAGATGACATGATATTATATATAGAAAACCCTAAAGACTCCACCAAAAAAACACTGTTAGAACTAATAAACAACTTTAGTACTGTTGCAGAATACAAAATCAATATACAAACATTGGTTGCATTTCTATATGCTAGTAATAAAACAATACCACTTACAATTGCATCAAAAGAATAAAATACCTATGAATAAATTTAACCATGGAGGTGAAAGACCTGTACATTGAAAACTGTAAGACACTGATGAAAGTAACTGAAGAAGACACAAATAAATGGAAAGATATTCTGTGGCTCATAGGTTAGAAGAATTAATATTGTTAAACTGTCCATACTACCAGAAGCAATCTACAGATTCAATTCAATCCCTATCAAAATTCCAATGGCATTTTACACAGAAACAGAGCAAAAAAATCCTAAAATGTGTAAGGAACCACAAAACACCCTGAGTAACCAAAGCAATCTTCAGAGAGAACAAAGCTGGAAGCATCATGCTTCCTGATTTTAAGTTATATTACAAAACTATGGTATGGTATTGGTATAAAAACAGGCACATGGATGAATGGAGCAGAATAGAGAGCTCAGAAATAAACGCACACATATATGGTCACTTAATTGATCACAAAGGAGCCAAGAATATACAATGGGGAAAGGACAGTCTGTTCAACACATGGTGTTGGCAAAACTGGACAGCCACATGCAAAAGAATAAAACTAGACTACTACCTTACACCATACAGAAATTAACTCAAAATGGAATAAAGACTTGAATTTAAGACCTGAAATCATAAAACTCCTAGAAGAAAACATATACGGTAAGCTCCTGGACATTGGTCATGGCCATGATTTTTTGGATATGACACCAAAAGCAAAGGCAATAAAAGTAAAAATAAACAAGTGAGACTACATCAAACTAAAAAGCTTTTGTACAGTAAAGGAAACCATCCACAAAATGAAAAGGCAACCAATTGAATGGGAGAAATATTTGCAAATCATGTATCTGATAATGGGCTAATAGCTAATATATATAAAGATCTCGCACAACTCAATAGCAAACAAACGATCTAATTAAAAATGGGCAAAGGATCTGAATAGACATTTTTCCAAAGAACACATACAGTTGACCAACAGGTATAGGAAAAGATGCTCAACGTCACTAATCATCAGGGGAATGCAAATCGAAACCACAATGAGCTATCACTTCACACCTGTTTGTATGATTAGCATCAAAAGATAAGAAATAACAAGTGTTGGCAAGGATGTGGAGAGAAGGAGACACTTGTGCACTCTTGGTGGGAATGTAAATTGGTACAGACAGTATGGAAAATAGCATGGAGTTTCCTCAAAAGATCAAAACTGGGACTACCATATGATCCAGCAATTTCACTTCTGTGTATTTGTACAAAGAAAATGAAAACACTAACTCCAAAAGATATATGCACACCCATGTTTATTACAGAATTATTTACAAGAGTTGAGACATGGGAACAACTTCAGTGTTCATTGATGGGTGAATGGCTAAAAAAATGTGATACACACACTGGAATACTATTGAGCCATTAAGAAAAAGGAAATTTTGCCATTTGTGACAACATGGAGGGACTTCGAGAGCATTATGCTAAGTGAAATAAGTTAGAGAAAGATAACCTATGGTCTCACTTATATGAGTAATCTTAAAAAGAGAAAAAAGGAGCTCATAAATACAGAGAAGAGATAGTTGGTTGCCAGACTGCGGGGATGGGGATGGGGGTGGGAAGTAGGTGACATGAGTGAAGGGGGTTCAAAAGGTACAAATTTCCAGTTATAAAATAAATAAGCCACAGGGATGTAATGTATAGCATGGTGAATATAGTTATTAATACTGTATTGCATATTTACAAGTTGCTGCAAGTAAATCTTAAAAGTTCTCATCACAAGAAGAAAGAAAAAAATCTGTGACTGTGTATGGTGATTGATGGTAACCAGACTTACTGTGATGTTCATTTTGCAATACACACAAATGTCAAATCATTGAATTGTACACCTGAAACTAATATAGTGTTCTATGTCAATTATACCTCAATAGAAAAATTCTTAGGTCAAGATCAGATGTTGATTTTAATTTTAAATTAGAAAAGGACTTTTAAGGATACACTCAACTCTGCCTCCCTCTTCCTACCCCAAAGAAGTAAAGAAAAACTGTGACCTTTTATGCCTTTCATAAAATTAGAAATTTTGTTTAAAGGGTATAATATATCTCAATTTAAAAAGTTAAAAAAAAAAAAAGAATTTTTTTTCCTGGACACTCATGTAGTTGATTCTGTGAATTTATCCTTCTTTGTGATATGATAGAAGGAAGTTCTCGAATCTCCCTTTTCTCTATATGTATGCACCTCAGCTGCTGCCATCAGTGGACATGTGTGCAAGATGATATTGGAGACTGTGGTGCTTGAATTGGGTAGAATGCTGGACAGCTGACTCTGCACTTCATTTTAACGTTAAGCCTCTCTGATTCTACTTGTGCCAGAATGTCAGGAAAAGTGTGTTGTTTATGCGCAATCCTGTGAAATGTTTATTAAGCACTTTTGGAAATACCATGCAGTATTGCTTTTATACTTCAAGTTCTTAGTTGTGGTTTGTTCTGTCTTAGATACCAGTGTTTGTTAGTCCCCAAAAGTCCTCCTGGGTTGAAATGGGCTGAATTGGAAAGAAATATTATAAGCAGATAAGGTAGGGGGTCTATGGAGAAAGAAAACCAGGCATGGCTTTCTGGCCATAAGAGAACACCTATTCATTTAGTACAAGCCATTTCGTGATCTAAGCCTGGCCAGAGCGCTTGCCCTTGAACAGGTCTCAGTAATTAAGGATCTTAAGGGAAAACAAGAATGCTGACTGTTATCAGGCAAGAGAAGTAGCACTAGTAATAATGTATCAGTTGTAAAGACTTCCAGTTCTGTTTCCATGGTAGGGATTAGCCTGAAACAGACAATCACCCCATCCCCCTCAAGAATTTTTTAAAAATCAGGTTGTAGGGAGTAAGGCAAGCTCTTATGCATTTCAAGAAAGTGCTAGTAGGCATGTTAGAAACCGACCTTGCTGCTGGGGGTGGGGTGGGCTGGGGAACTCTGCCCTTACCAGAAGTTTGTGCTAAAGTGAAAAGCATATTGTACAAATAGTTACCCTTCCAGCATTCATCCAGATATGCCCCGAGGCTGTGATAAGTTTGTGTTGTCATCATTTAGTGTCAGCTCATTTAATGCCATATTATATGAGTCACTCCTGAAAATGAGCCTTAGTCTCCTTTAAGAAAATACTGCCCCGTGTTTCAGACGGAATTTTAATTTAACTTTGGGCACAATTTCCATGAATTAATTAAAATGGGGGCATTTACATGAAATCCTTAGGTCCTGCAGTAAAGCATTTATCACTTTGCTAAGAAATTAAAAATGTAGTACTAAATGATTTGCTAGTATAAAAGAATTGTAGAATAATTTAACATAGTACACTGAGGTGCAATTAAAAAGTCACCAGAGGTCACTCTTACTTAAAGGAAACATGGCTTCAAAAATCCTTCCCTTAGAAGAGAAGCAGAGTGCTGTGCTGCCTTTCTTGTCTCCTTAGTTGTGATTACAGGATATTGCAAGATCAGTTATTTTGATATTTCTTTATTTTCTGTTTGTATTTTATTCCCTGAAATCCACAGAGGTATCATGTTCTTCATACTGAACATCTTTTTTAAGAGTCACATGCTCTGAGGTGCTCCATGTCTGAATATCCAGGCAGATAGCCTTTTCTGAATTGAATATATCTCTAAGCTCAGTTCGTCTGGGTCTCTGGCTGACTCTTCAAATGTCAATGCTAGTTTTCACTTTTCAGCCTCTGTTTTATTTAGATGTGCTTAGTACTCTGATTAAAAGTTCAGTAAGTTTAAAGTACCTATGTAAATTTGCATGGCTAAGAACATTTTAGATACTATAGAGTCCTTGATCACTGCAAAGATGGCTACTATAGTTGTTCAAGTGTCAAGTATATATTTAAATGTCTTTGCAGACTTAAAGATTCATAGAGGGTACACAAACTGTGTTTGATCATTGCTTGCTAATCTCATTTGACAGTATCCTTTGTAGCAGTAGAAGTAATGGTGAATGAATCTTATTATAGTCTAGATTAGCTAATTTGACCAATTGGATTTTTCCTTAACTCTCGAATATTTGGGAGGTGTTTGTTTGTATGTGTAGATGTATATAGAAGCAAGGTATTTCAAACCCATATTTGAAATTTGTTAGTACGTAAATCAAGGTAGAGGGTTCTTTTAGTCCTGTCCCATCATTTGAGAAATTCTAAAGAGGAGTTTGCCAGCAGGATGGGATTTAGGCTACCAACAAGAAATCACGAACACCAGCATTTGCTCAAGTCTTTTGATCGCTAACCTTTTATTCCTAAGAAGTGTTTTAAGAACTCAAGTAATCTTTTCAGACAAGACTTTAAAACTAACAAAAATGAAATATTCTTAAGCCCTGATAAAATAATGAGAACTGTATGTAAATTTTTAAAAAGGTAAAGATCTTCTCCCCAAAAGGATACAGTGACATTTTTCCTCTATTTACAACTGGTTCTCAGTAGTAAAGTAGTCAGACGGGGGGGGGGGGGTGGGGGGGGTGGGGGGTGGGGTGGTCAACCTGGGTGAGGTTCTGGCATAAGACATACTCTCATACAGGACTTGGTTGAAACATTTGACATCTCAGAAATTATCCATGTTTTGACCTGAATCTTTATAAGTAATGGGAAATTTTAAGTCAGGAGGAGTCTACACAGGGCGAGAGTAATGTTTCTAAATAGCCAAAAACGTGGGCTTTTTTTTTTTTTTTCTCTTATTTTCTGTCTTTTTGAAGATAAAAGAAGTTGAATGGACAACATCCTCTAGGACCTGATATTTAAAAATTGTGCATCTCTACTTGGTCTGCCTTCTAGAACTCTTTGTATTTAGTCAAGATGAAAGTGTTATTCTAATGGAGTTATCCTCTTAAATGGAACTTGCCCAAGTTCCACAGCTTCTGTGAAAAGCTAATTTTCAAAGTAAACATTTTAGTGCTATTTGACTTTTTAAACTATGTGCCTCTATTAATTTTGTGACTAAAATTTTAAAATTCCAATTGAATAGAGATTTTTTGCTTCCATTATATTTTTTTCTGGAAAAGATATTATTAAGTTTGCCCCCAAATACCACTGAATTATAAAGTTGTTTTTTACAGTTATACATCCCAAACTTAATGCAAAATTGAGATCTAAAGATAATAGGCAATATTTTCTATTGGTGTTTGTAATATCAGGGCACAAACTTTTAGAAGTGACTTTGTTAGCCAGCCCTCCTGTAACTAAATCTATTTGGAAATCTCAGCCTATTATCTTAAGGTGTCTTTAAAATGAATTATCAGAGTGGCTGGGTACATCTGTACTTAAAACACTATTTGTCTAATTGCTTCTACTTAAGTAAACATTACGTATTACTAGAGATTTCAAGTTGATTTTAAATTAAATAAGATCTAGTAAAACAAAGAGCAACATAAACTGTTTTAACTTGCCGCTTGCTTTTGTTGTTTTGTTTTGTTTTGTTCTTCTTCTCAAAGAGTTTCTTACTGATTTCTTCAAAGGAAATCAGGAAACTCTACATGTTTAGATAAAGTTCTATCTATATCATAAGACCCAGGACTTCAGATGAAAAAGGTTTTATAGATAATCCTCCTCGTCTTGAAATATTTATAATAATCCAGGACATACCTTCTGGTCAATCATATCATCTAGATAAATACTATGTTTAGTTTTTATTACTTATTCAGTACCTATGGAGTAGTACGTAATGCAGTGTAGTCCAATTTATATATAAAATACAAATTTAAATAACAGAATTTGGTGTATAGTGCACCTTTATTTCTTTTAAACATAGACATGTTTTAAGAGGTGAACTTTATCAACTTTACATGGACATATCGTTTTGGAAGTGGAGTATTAAGTTTGAATAGAATAAAGGTTTCCAAATGGATATTGGCTAATATATGCATTTATATATATATATATGTTATAAAAATAATTTTGTTTTATTCTCTAAAACATCACATACATGTTTTCACCCTGGGAATCATTCCTATGTAAGTCAGTGCCTTAAAATATATATGCTAATAAACAATATTCAATGTGCTACAAAAATAATTTAGTTAAATTTTTAAATGAACTTACCTTCTAGTGACCTCATTTCAATATTTATAGATTATAGGAATGAAGTACAGGAAACTGAATTTTACCTTATAGGGAACTTGCATTCAGGAGCACCATCAATTTTAGCCTGCAATGATTGTGCAAATATGTCTAAGAAAAGAAGCATGCACTTAGATGCAGAAATTCTTCCATCTTACAGCTTACAGTGTTTAAGAAGTTGATCTATATGCATATATAATAAGAAAGCTTTGAAAAATACGCCTTTGAAATTCAGTTGTTTATACAAATATTTTTAGGACAATAAGTTTGAAGAATATGACAAGAATTTAGAGCACCAAAGTGTTTTTGTTTTTTTTTTTTAATTGCCATGTGGTTAAACATCTTTGTCATAAAGCTACAGTAAAGGCACTCATGTGAAATGTACATGTGTGAGGTGTAAGAAGGGATCTCCTCTCTTGGTTACACTATTGCCAATAGCTATTTCAGTCTCGTGAATTCAAACATAATTGGTGGATGCTCCAAGCTTAGAGTCCAAAATCATCCACAGGTTTTTGATTGAAATCTCCCAAGATCTTAGATAATACTAAAACAAGGGTGGGAAGATGTTATATGGAGAACAAATGGAGCACAAGTACCATGAAATGTGATTTTTCACTTGATGAAACAGAGGTGAATTAGAAACTATAGAAGAGAGTGTACAAAATACCCCAAATAACAGCGATCTAAAGTCCCTATTAAAAGCTAGCTTTTCATAGGATATTTTAAAAGAATCAAAAAAATCATTTTTTTTGGTTTTAGTTCTTCAGCATTTTTTTTTTTTTTTTGGTTCCTCTGTATGTGTTGTGTCTTTTATTTTCTGGATATTTTAAAGATTTTCTCCTTATCTTTACTCATCAGTAATCTGAGTATGATGTGCCCAGGCTTGGTTTTCTTTGTATTGATATTTATCATGTTTGGGGTTTTCTTTTTTTTTTTTTTTTAATTAATTAATTAATGTATTTATTTTTGGCTGTGTTGGTTCTTCGTTTCTGTGCGAGGGCTTACTCTAGTTGCGGCGAGCCGGGGCCCCTCTTCATCGCGGTGCGCGGGCCTCTCACTATCGTGGCCTCTCTTGTTGCGGAGCACAGGCTCCAGACGCGCAGGCTCAGTAATTGTGGCTCACGGGCCCAGTTGCTCCGCGGCATGTGGGATCTTCCCAGACCAGGGCTCGAACCCATGTTCCCTGCATTAGCAGGCAGGATGTAAACCACGGTGCCACCAGGGAAGCCCCCGAGTTCTTCAGCTTTTTTATAAGATAGCCTCAATTGAAAATAATTACACTCATTAGTTTCACTCAGTAAGAGAATGCGATTCTGTGCAATCAGTTTGTCAGACATATATCACAAAAGAAAACAACCGAATAAAATAATGGAGCATCCCTTCTCCAAACCGTCTTCCTCTCTGTTGCTCTCATGTTCCCTCTTTCTAACACCTAATTTCTATTCGTGGCAAGCCCTCCACCTCGGGTGACGCTTACTGTGTGAGTCCCCAGAAACCAGACGTCCATCTGTTCTTTCTTTCTTTCGATTACTTCCGATGATAAAGCCACTCCTCTGTTACTGAGGTGGTGGCAACAACGGATATTTGTAGTGCGCTCCATCTTTTGTATGCCCTTCATTGAAGGCTGCTGAGTTGGTAGCTTCACGAAGGAGGATGCACTCTTCGGCATTTGTACGTGTGTGTTTGGGGAAGAGGGTTTTGTAATCGTTTTCATTCAGAAAGAAATGCTGACAGCTTCACTCCAAATTAATAGTGTATACTTTTCCGTGTCGTCAATATTGACATTTGGAAATCTTATTCATTAGTCTGTGATCTGGAAGGAAACTATTTTAATGGCTCTTGGCCCTTGCATCTGTGATTCTCTTGTCATTGAAATCTGTAAAAAACTGATATTAACTCTGAAATTTTATACTTTTAAACATTATTGACTTCCTGGGAAGAAGTCATATGTTAGAACCTTACAGCATACACTTCAGCTATAGAAAAACTATTAAGTGCTGTTTATTTAATTTAATAACACAGATCTAGGCCATTTAATTTTTTAGCCAGATTTATTAAGATATAATTCACATATGATTATAACTCATCCATTTAGAGTGTAAAATTCAGTCGTTTTTAGTATATTCACAGATAGGTGCAGTGATCACGACGGTTAATTTTAAAACATTTTTGTCACCTCAAGAAGAAATCCCATACCTATCACCCTACTATCCCCTCAAGCCTCCTAGCCCTAAGCAATCACTTACTGCATTTTTGTTAAATCTCTAAAACCTTCATGAATCAGCACTTTGCTACAAATCTACAACTCTCTCTGCCACCCTTTCTTTAATTAGAAACGTTTTTTTGAGCAGTGTTAGGTTTACAGAAATATTAAGCAGATATAGAGACTCCATTTATTCTATTCTCCTGCCAACGCCCCATTCCCTTTTCCCCAATTATTAACATTTTGCATTAGTGGTACATTTTTACAATTGATGAACCAATACTGATAGATTGTTGTTAATTAAGTTTTACATTAGAGTTCACTATTTGTGTTGTACGTTCTATAGGTTTGGATAAATGTATAATGACATGTATTGACCATTACAATCTCATACATAATAGTTTCACTGCCCTAAAAATTCTTGTAATCTACCTGTTCATCATTCCTTCTCTTGTCCCTAATTCCTGGCAACCCCTAATCTTTTTAGTGTCTCCATAATTTTGCCTTTTCCAGAGTGTTGTAGAGTTGGAAGATTTTCTTCCATGTTATCTTCCAGAAGTTTTATAGCTTTGTGTTTTATATTTAGGTCTGTGCTCTATTTTAACTTAATGTTCGTGAAAGGTGTAAGGTTTGTTTCTAAATTCACTTTTTTTTTTTTTTTTTGCATGTGGATGTCTAGTTATTCCAACATTGTTTGTTGAAAAGACTATCTTTGTTCATCATATTGCCTCTGTTCTTTTGTCAAAATCAGTTGACTGTATTTGTCTTGGTCTGTTTCTGGGCTTCCTATTCAGTTCCATTGATCTATTTGTCTATTCTTTTGCCCATACCACACTGTCTTGATTACTGTTAACTTTATAGTAAGTCTTGATTTTGGGTAATGTTAATCCTCCAACTTTGTTCTCTCCCTTCAATACTGTGTCAGCCATTCTGGGTTTTTATAAACTTTAGAATCAGTTTGTCAATATCCACAAGATCACTTGGGATTTTGATTGGGATTAATTAAATCTGTAGATCAAGTTGGGAAGAACTGACATCTTAACAATTTTGATCATCCTATACATGACCATGTAGTGTCCCTCCATTTTTTAAAATTATTTGATTTCTTTCATCACAGGTTTGTAGTCTTTCCTTATATAGATATGACACATATTTTCTTAGTTTTATACCTAAGTATTTCATTTTTGGGTGTTAATGTAAATGATATTGTGTTTTTTAATTTCAAAACCCAGTTGTACATTGCTGGTGTACAGGGAAGCAATTAATTTGTATATGTGAAAAATGTATCCTGCAACCTTGCTATAATTGCTTATTAGTTCTCAAAGTTTTTTGTTGATTCTGTGAGATTGCCTACATAGATGATCGTGTCATCTACAAAAACAGTTTTATTTCTTCCTTTCCAATTTATATACTTTTAATTTCCTTTTTTTGTCTAATTAGATTAGCTGTGAATTCTAGGACAATGTTGAAAAAATGTGTTGAGGCGATATCCTTGCCTTGTTCTTTTTTATTTATTTATTTATTTATTTATTTTTGGCTGTGTTGGGTCTTCGTTTCTGTGAGGGCTTTCTCTGGTTGCGGCAAGCGGGGGCCACTCTTCATCGCGGTGCGTGGGCCCCTCACTATCGTTGCCTCTCTTGTTGCGGAGCACAGGCTCCAGGCGCGCAGGCTCAGTAGTTGTGGCTCACGGGCCTAGCTGCTCCGTGGCATGTGGGATCTTCCCAGACCAGGGCTCGATCCCGTATCCCCTGCATTAGCAGGCAGATTCTCAACGACCGCGCCACCAGGGAAGCCCCCTTGCCTTGTTCTTAATCTTAGTGAGAAAGCATCTAGTTTCTCACTAATAAATATTATATTAGCTGTAGGTGTTTTGTAAATTCTCATTATTAAGTTGCAATAGTTCCCTTCTATTTCTAGTTTACTGAAAGTTTTTGTCATGAATGAATGCTGGATTTGTCAAATGCTTTTTCTGGATCTATTAATAGGACCATATAGTTTTTCTTCTTTAACCTGTTTATATGATGAATTACACTAGTTGGTTTTCTTATGTTGAACCAGCCTTGTATACCTGGAATAAATCCCACTTGCCCATGGTGTATAATTCTGTTCATACATAGTTGGATTTGATTGACTAATATTCTGTTCAGGATTTTTGCAACTATATTCATTTGTCTGAATTTTTCCTTTTTTTTGTAATGCTTTGTATGCTTTTGGTGTTAGGATAATGCTGGTTTCCTAGAATGAGTTAGAAAGTATTTATTCTAGTTCTATTTTTAGAGAATAAGCATACATTTTCCCTAAAATATTTGTTAAAATTCACCAGTGAACCAATCTGGCCCTAGTGCTTTCTTTTTGGCAGGTTATTAATTATAGTTTCAAATCCTTTAATAGATATAGGCCTATTGAGATTGTCTGTTTCTCCGTGTGTAATTTTGGTGCTGGAACAACTGGACAGCTACATGCAAAAAAAAAAAAAATGAATCTAGACAAAGACCTTACACTTTTCATATACATTAAATGGATCATAGAACTCAATATAAAATGCAACAGGACTTCATTAAAATAAAATAGTAATAAAATAAAATGTGATGCCCCCGGTAAGCCTTTTTAGATTCTTCAATCATGTGTTTCTTCCTAATTATGCCTTAATTTCACCTGGTTTATACCTCTGCAGTATTTATAAAAGAAATCTTGCATGTTATATGTACATGCCTATCAACTCCATTGGACTGTGACCTCGTTGAGGGCTGGTAGGATGTGTCATTCATCTTTGGTGCCAGTTCAACATTTGTTCTGGTACAAAATAGTAAGTAGAACATATCCTTTGAATTGAACAATGCAGAGTTTTGGTTAATTTAAAATTCAGTTTCACAGGCCTACAATTACTAAATGGTATAGGGACACAAAACTCTTTATAACTAAAACATTCACGAGTCCATTTATGAAATCAGTGTCCTCTCAGCTCTCCTTTGCTCATCGTAGTGGAATTGATCCCCACCCACCAGGTCAGGTGTTTGATTAGTTCTTTTTGATAGGGGAATGGTGCCAATCACCACTAATCTAAACAATTGCAATGAAGTTGATTGCAAGGGAAATAGTCCCATCCAAGGAGTATGATTAGACTTGGTAAAAGAGGGGCAAAGGGAAGGGAGAAGGAAAAGCAGAAGTGTACAAGCAATCTCCCCAAGTAAGGGGGAAGACCAAAAAGAAGGAAGAGTGGGGCAGTGGTGGAGGTTCTCCCCAGGGTTCTCTCCAGGCAGACAGCGGGAACAAGCAGGGCAGGGAGGTGGTGGTGAGTAAGGACACCTCAGTGTTGGAGGTGTAAGGACACCTACAGTATGGAGCTGCAGGCTTAAACTTTCCAGAATAAATCTCAGCTTTGGATAGGAGCCTGTTATCAGACCCACCCTCAAATCACTAGGCACTAACTATCCTATGGAAAAGGGCAGAGTCCAAAATTTTGATTAAAAATAATATATGAGCTTAAAACAAATATAAGCCTACATATTTTTAACAGAGAAACTTAACATATCTACTAGATATTGGGAAATCTGAGCTCTTATGAACCCAAATAAAAGCAGGGAAAAGATAGCAGAGATACTGTTTGAAAGTGACCAGTTTTTTTGGTGTGTATGTCCATGCAGGTAGCCCTTACTTTGTGTGCCCATGGTTTGTTGACTGGTGCACATTGTGCTACTCACAATTGCTCCTTGTCAAAGTATCATTTTCATAAATTAAACTCATGACTCTCATGCAAATGTTAAATGAGTATATGGCACAGATTTAATGAACCCATTAATAAGAGAACTGGCATGATGGTAGTGCTGATTCAAAAGAACTAAATGGGGTAGAAGATTTTATAGTAGCTGGAAGAATTCCTAAATAGGATTACTGATTTTAGATAAAAAAATAGCTCATGTTCTGTAGGGAAAATCAGCTAACATTCTGAATTTTGGAAATTGTATTTTCCATCAGAAAGGAATCATTTGCATCCCTACTGAACAGACATTATTTGTATTGCTATCTGACAGAAATCAAGGTACAAATCAACATCAACCCCTTCAGAATTACACCATACCTTTATCAATAGTAAATAACAAGTTAAACAAAGATGCAAAGGTACATGCCTAGAGATTCAGATAATCCGCAGGCAGGCCTGATAATCAAACCCTAGCATAACTAAGAAAGAACAGGCAAACGTCCCTTTAGATTTTTTCAGGCTTTTGGATAATTTTCCTTAACGCCATTTTACAAAGGTTTTTCTCTTCCGTATCTTACTGATGTCAAGGAGACTAGAATTACTGGGAAGGGTATTCTCAGATATATTATCAAGTTATCCCATTGTAAAAAATACGAAAAACCAAAACACTAATCTTGAAGCTATCCACAGGATTAAAGAAAAACTATACAATTTTGAGTGAGAGCAGAAACTGCTCTTAGAAAGCATAGTATTAGTGAGTTCTTACAGGCTCCCAGGTAGCTACATCATCAGAGAGAAGGAAGCACCAGAAGAGGTATTTTACCCATGTTTGGTCAATACGAGGGAGTGCAGAATTGCTTTTGACACAGTCTAGAGGCTGACATTGATACCATGCCAGAGACCCGTAAGCATGTTGTGCTTTCTCAAAGGTCTTCTCTGTGAGCTGAGCTGCCTTCGAACTTAGAACATGAATTGTATGGTTTTACCTTGAACAAGATTCTGGAAATAGTTTATAAAATAATATCTGCATATAGGCCTCACCTTGGAGAGAGCTCATTACATTCCTGGGCACTGCAGTGCTACCAGATATCATGAGAAATAGAGGCAGGACAAGAATACCAAGGGAGGGTTGCTCAGCATAGATGACTGATGTGACCATTGTGATGATTTGACCAACTCCAAAGTTCATTCCCATGTCACCACTAAAACATTTTTTTCCCCTTCATTGCTAATGTCTGAGAGGAAATTTCTTTCCTCTACCCTCTTAGGTTTATTCGTAGGGGCCTGCAAAGTAAACTGACAAACGACAGAATGATGGAAGAAAAAACATAAATTATTTTAATTAATATTTTCTGTGTGAAAGAGTCCAAGAGGAAGGAAGTGAAACTCAAAGAAGTAGTTAGACTTGGGGGCTTATATTCCATTTTTAAGAAAGGAAAGGGGGTTTGGAGGAAAGTGAGTAGGAAATATATGGGGAAACTGATGGGAGAGAAGCGCTATTTTCATAAGGTTTGTTTATGTAGACTCACCTCAGTGCCCATTCTCCACCTTTGGTGACAAGAGTCACTCTCTTCTTCCTGGTTCGGGAGAGGGGGCCCCGGTCTCAGGGAAAATTCATGCCCTGCTTTTAGGGAGAAAAGGGGAGGGAAGATTTCTTCCTGCATCTGCTGATTTTCAACTGCTTTCAGCTGAAAACCATATTTATGCCAAAGTGGCATTTTTTGAGGTGGCATTTTTTTTTTTTAATTTATTTATTTTTGGCTGTGTTGGGTCTTCGTTTCTGTGCGAGGGCTTTCTCCAGTTGCGGCAAGTGGGGGCCACTCTTCATCGCAGTGCGCGGGCCTCTTATTATCGTGGCCTCTCTTGTTGCGGAGCACAGGCTCCAGACGCGCAGGCTCAGTAGTTGTGGCTCACGGGCCCAGTTGCTCCGCGGCATGTGGGATCTTCCCAGACCAGGGCTCGAACCCGTGTCCCCTGCATTGGCAGGCAGATTCTCAACCACTGCGCCACCAGGGAAGCCCTACTGCTTATGTTTTTGAACTCCCATTTTTCAGTTACATTTCTATTTGGAATAGTGTGGTAAAGTAGATGTCAATGGATTCAATGTTTTTCTAGAGTTTCTGTATTCCTTTTTAAAAACAGCTTTGAGATATAATTCACCTACTGTACAATTCACCTACTTAAAGTGTCCAATTCAATTGTTTTTTTGTATATTCACAGAGTTGTGCATTCATCTCCACAATCTATTTTATCCATTTTATTGATAAAAAAAATTTTGGAAATTTTATCAATTTCCAAAACAAGAAATCTTTCTTTTCCTAGCCTACAAGGCTCCCATCTCCCACAGCCCCAAGCAAACACTCATCTACTTTCTGTCTCTATAGGTTTGTCCTTTCTGACATTTCATATCAATGGGCTCATATAATATATGGTTCCTTATGACTGACTAATTTCACTCAGAGTATTTTCAAGATTCCTGTACATTGGAGTACTTCATTCATCAGTACTTCAGCCTAAAACAATATCACTGGAATTATGGAATAAACTTAATCCTTACGGGTGTATTTTTTTAATTATCCAGCACTATTACAAGTTCTCAGTCTTGTTTTCAATTTAAAAAGACTTTTAATGATAATCATTAAAATGCTTATGGTTGAATTTAGATTCAATTCTGTGCAATAAAATCAAATTGGTTATAACACAATAAAGGCCGTATATGAGAAGCCCATAGCTGATGTCATACTCTGCGCTTTTCCTCTAAGATCAGGAATAAGAGAAAGATGCCCACTCTCGCCACTTTTATTCAACGTAGTATTAGAAGTCCTAGTCAGAGTAATTAGGCAAAAAAAAAAAAAAAAAAAGAAATCAGCAGCACCCAGCTGGAAAGGAAGAAGTAAAATTGTCAATATTTGCAGATGACATGATATTATATATAGAAAACCCTAAAGACTCCACCAAAAAAACACTGTTAGAACTAATAAACAACTTTAGTACTGTTGCAGAATACAAAATCAATATACAAACATTGGTTGCATTTCTATATGCTAGTAATAAAACAATACCACTTACAATTGCATCAAAAGAATAAAATACCTATGAATAAATTTAACCATGGAGGTGAAAGACCTGTACATTGAAAACTGTAAGACACTGATGAAAGTAACTGAAGAAGACACAAATAAATGGAAAGATATTCTGTGGCTCATAGGTTAGAAGAATTAATATTGTTAAACTGTCCATACTACCAGAAGCAATCTACAGATTCAATTCAATCCCTATCAAAATTCCAATGGCATTTTACACAGAAACAGAGCAAAAAAATCCTAAAATGTGTAAGGAACCACAAAACACCCTGAGTAACCAAAGCAATCTTCAGAGAGAACAAAGCTGGAAGCATCATGCTTCCTGATTTTAAGTTATATTACAAAACTATGGTATGGTATTGGTATAAAAACAGGCACATGGATGAATGGAGCAGAATAGAGAGCTCAGAAATAAACGCACACATATATGGTCACTTAATTGATCACAAAGGAGCCAAGAATATACAATGGGGAAAGGACAGTCTGTTCAACACATGGTGTTGGCAAAACTGGACAGCCACATGCAAAAGAATAAAACTAGACTACTACCTTACACCATACAGAAATTAACTCAAAATGGAATAAAGACTTGAATTTAAGACCTGAAATCATAAAACTCCTAGAAGAAAACATATACGGTAAGCTCCTGGACATTGGTCATGGCCATGATTTTTTGGATATGACACCAAAAGCAAAGGCAATAAAAGTAAAAATAAACAAGTGAGACTACATCAAACTAAAAAGCTTTTGTACAGTAAAGGAAACCATCCACAAAATGAAAAGGCAACCAATTGAATGGGAGAAATATTTGCAAATCATGTATCTGATAATGGGCTAATAGCTAATATATATAAAGATCTCGCACAACTCAATAGCAAACAAACGATCTAATTAAAAATGGGCAAAGGATCTGAATAGACATTTTTCCAAAGAACACATACAGTTGACCAACAGGTATAGGAAAAGATGCTCAACGTCACTAATCATCAGGGGAATGCAAATCGAAACCACAATGAGCTATCACTTCACACCTGTTTGTATGATTAGCATCAAAAGATAAGAAATAACAAGTGTTGGCAAGGATGTGGAGAGAAGGAGACACTTGTGCACTCTTGGTGGGAATGTAAATTGGTACAGACAGTATGGAAAATAGCATGGAGTTTCCTCAAAAGATCAAAACTGGGACTACCATATGATCCAGCAATTTCACTTCTGTGTATTTGTACAAAGAAAATGAAAACACTAACTCCAAAAGATATATGCACACCCATGTTTATTACAGAATTATTTACAAGAGTTGAGACATGGGAACAACTTCAGTGTTCATTGATGGGTGAATGGCTAAAAAAATGTGATACACACACTGGAATACTATTGAGCCATTAAGAAAAAGGAAATTTTGCCATTTGTGACAACATGGAGGGACTTCGAGAGCATTATGCTAAGTGAAATAAGTTAGAGAAAGATAACCTATGGTCTCACTTATATGAGTAATCTTAAAAAGAGAAAAAAGGAGCTCATAAATACAGAGAAGAGATAGTTGGTTGCCAGACTGCGGGGATGGGGATGGGGGTGGGAAGTAGGTGACATGAGTGAAGGGGGTTCAAAAGGTACAAATTTCCAGTTATAAAATAAATAAGCCACAGGGATGTAATGTATAGCATGGTGAATATAGTTATTAATACTGTATTGCATATTTACAAGTTGCTGCAAGTAAATCTTAAAAGTTCTCATCACAAGAAGAAAGAAAAAAATCTGTGACTGTGTATGGTGATTGATGGTAACCAGACTTACTGTGATGTTCATTTTGCAATACACACAAATGTCAAATCATTGAATTGTACACCTGAAACTAATATAGTGTTCTATGTCAATTATACCTCAATAGAAAAATTCTTAGGTCAAGATCAGATGTTGATTTTAATTTTAAATTAGAAAAGGACTTTTAAGGATACACTCAACTCTGCCTCCCTCTTCCTACCCCAAAGAAGTAAAGAAAAACTGTGACCTTTTATGCCTTTCATAAAATTAGAAATTTTGTTTAAAGGGTATAATATATCTCAATTTAAAAAGTTAAAAAAAAAAAAAGAATTTTTTTTCCTGGACACTCATGTAGTTGATTCTGTGAATTTATCCTTCTTTGTGATATGATAGAAGGAAGTTCTCGAATCTCCCTTTTCTCTATATGTATGCACCTCAGCTGCTGCCATCAGTGGACATGTGTGCAAGATGATATTGGAGACTGTGGTGCTTGAATTGGGTAGAATGCTGGACAGCTGACTCTGCACTTCATTTTAACGTTAAGCCTCTCTGATTCTACTTGTGCCAGAATGTCAGGAAAAGTGTGTTGTTTATGCGCAATCCTGTGAAATGTTTATTAAGCACTTTTGGAAATACCATGCAGTATTGCTTTTATACTTCAAGTTCTTAGTTGTGGTTTGTTCTGTCTTAGATACCAGTGTTTGTTAGTCCCCAAAAGTCCTCCTGGGTTGAAATGGGCTGAATTGGAAAGAAATATTATAAGCAGATAAGGTAGGGGGTCTATGGAGAAAGAAAACCAGGCATGGCTTTCTGGCCATAAGAGAACACCTATTCATTTAGTACAAGCCATTTCGTGATCTAAGCCTGGCCAGAGCGCTTGCCCTTGAACAGGTCTCAGTAATTAAGGATCTTAAGGGAAAACAAGAATGCTGACTGTTATCAGGCAAGAGAAGTAGCACTAGTAATAATGTATCAGTTGTAAAGACTTCCAGTTCTGTTTCCATGGTAGGGATTAGCCTGAAACAGACAATCACCCCATCCCCCTCAAGAATTTTTTAAAAATCAGGTTGTAGGGAGTAAGGCAAGCTCTTATGCATTTCAAGAAAGTGCTAGTAGGCATGTTAGAAACCGACCTTGCTGCTGGGGGTGGGGTGGGCTGGGGAACTCTGCCCTTACCAGAAGTTTGTGCTAAAGTGAAAAGCATATTGTACAAATAGTTACCCTTCCAGCATTCATCCAGATATGCCCCGAGGCTGTGATAAGTTTGTGTTGTCATCATTTAGTGTCAGCTCATTTAATGCCATATTATATGAGTCACTCCTGAAAATGAGCCTTAGTCTCCTTTAAGAAAATACTGCCCCGTGTTTCAGACGGAATTTTAATTTAACTTTGGGCACAATTTCCATGAATTAATTAAAATGGGGGCATTTACATGAAATCCTTAGGTCCTGCAGTAAAGCATTTATCACTTTGCTAAGAAATTAAAAATGTAGTACTAAATGATTTGCTAGTATAAAAGAATTGTAGAATAATTTAACATAGTACACTGAGGTGCAATTAAAAAGTCACCAGAGGTCACTCTTACTTAAAGGAAACATGGCTTCAAAAATCCTTCCCTTAGAAGAGAAGCAGAGTGCTGTGCTGCCTTTCTTGTCTCCTTAGTTGTGATTACAGGATATTGCAAGATCAGTTATTTTGATATTTCTTTATTTTCTGTTTGTATTTTATTCCCTGAAATCCACAGAGGTATCATGTTCTTCATACTGAACATCTTTTTTAAGAGTCACATGCTCTGAGGTGCTCCATGTCTGAATATCCAGGCAGATAGCCTTTTCTGAATTGAATATATCTCTAAGCTCAGTTCGTCTGGGTCTCTGGCTGACTCTTCAAATGTCAATGCTAGTTTTCACTTTTCAGCCTCTGTTTTATTTAGATGTGCTTAGTACTCTGATTAAAAGTTCAGTAAGTTTAAAGTACCTATGTAAATTTGCATGGCTAAGAACATTTTAGATACTATAGAGTCCTTGATCACTGCAAAGATGGCTACTATAGTTGTTCAAGTGTCAAGTATATATTTAAATGTCTTTGCAGACTTAAAGATTCATAGAGGGTACACAAACTGTGTTTGATCATTGCTTGCTAATCTCATTTGACAGTATCCTTTGTAGCAGTAGAAGTAATGGTGAATGAATCTTATTATAGTCTAGATTAGCTAATTTGACCAATTGGATTTTTCCTTAACTCTCGAATATTTGGGAGGTGTTTGTTTGTATGTGTAGATGTATATAGAAGCAAGGTATTTCAAACCCATATTTGAAATTTGTTAGTACGTAAATCAAGGTAGAGGGTTCTTTTAGTCCTGTCCCATCATTTGAGAAATTCTAAAGAGGAGTTTGCCAGCAGGATGGGATTTAGGCTACCAACAAGAAATCACGAACACCAGCATTTGCTCAAGTCTTTTGATCGCTAACCTTTTATTCCTAAGAAGTGTTTTAAGAACTCAAGTAATCTTTTCAGACAAGACTTTAAAACTAACAAAAATGAAATATTCTTAAGCCCTGATAAAATAATGAGAACTGTATGTAAATTTTTAAAAAGGTAAAGATCTTCTCCCCAAAAGGATACAGTGACATTTTTCCTCTATTTACAACTGGTTCTCAGTAGTAAAGTAGTCAGACGGGGGGGGGGGGGGTGGGGGGGGTGGGGGGTGGGGTGGTCAACCTGGGTGAGGTTCTGGCATAAGACATACTCTCATACAGGACTTGGTTGAAACATTTGACATCTCAGAAATTATCCATGTTTTGACCTGAATCTTTATAAGTAATGGGAAATTTTAAGTCAGGAGGAGTCTACACAGGGCGAGAGTAATGTTTCTAAATAGCCAAAAACGTGGGCTTTTTTTTTTTTTTCTCTTATTTTCTGTCTTTTTGAAGATAAAAGAAGTTGAATGGACAACATCCTCTAGGACCTGATATTTAAAAATTGTGCATCTCTACTTGGTCTGCCTTCTAGAACTCTTTGTATTTAGTCAAGATGAAAGTGTTATTCTAATGGAGTTATCCTCTTAAATGGAACTTGCCCAAGTTCCACAGCTTCTGTGAAAAGCTAATTTTCAAAGTAAACATTTTAGTGCTATTTGACTTTTTAAACTATGTGCCTCTATTAATTTTGTGACTAAAATTTTAAAATTCCAATTGAATAGAGATTTTTTGCTTCCATTATATTTTTTTCTGGAAAAGATATTATTAAGTTTGCCCCCAAATACCACTGAATTATAAAGTTGTTTTTTACAGTTATACATCCCAAACTTAATGCAAAATTGAGATCTAAAGATAATAGGCAATATTTTCTATTGGTGTTTGTAATATCAGGGCACAAACTTTTAGAAGTGACTTTGTTAGCCAGCCCTCCTGTAACTAAATCTATTTGGAAATCTCAGCCTATTATCTTAAGGTGTCTTTAAAATGAATTATCAGAGTGGCTGGGTACATCTGTACTTAAAACACTATTTGTCTAATTGCTTCTACTTAAGTAAACATTACGTATTACTAGAGATTTCAAGTTGATTTTAAATTAAATAAGATCTAGTAAAACAAAGATCAACATAAACTGTTTTAACTTGCCGCTTGCTTTTGTTGTTTTGTTTTGTTTTGTTCTTCTTCTCAAAGAGTTTCTTACTGATTTCTTCAAAGGAAATCAGGAAACTCTACATGTTTAGATAAAGTTCTATCTATATCATAAGACCCAGGACTTCAGATGAAAAAGGTTTTATAGATAATCCTCCTCGTCTTGAAATATTTATAATAATCCAGGACATACCTTCTGGTCAATCATATCATCTAGATAAATACTATGTTTAGTTTTTATTACTTATTCAGTACCTATGGAGTAGTACGTAATGCAGTGTAGTCCAATTTATATATAAAATACAAATTTAAATAACAGAATTTGGTGTATAGTGCACCTTTATTTCTTTTAAACATAGACATGTTTTAAGAGGTGAACTTTATCAACTTTACATGGACATATCGTTTTGGAAGTGGAGTATTAAGTTTGAATAGAATAAAGGTTTCCAAATGGATATTGGCTAATATATGCATTTATATATATATATATGTTATAAAAATAATTTTGTTTTATTCTCTAAAACATCACATACATGTTTTCACCCTGGGAATCATTCCTATGTAAGTCAGTGCCTTAAAATATATATGCTAATAAACAATATTCAATGTGCTACAAAAATAATTTAGTTAAATTTTTAAATGAACTTACCTTCTAGTGACCTCATTTCAATATTTATAGATTATAGGAATGAAGTACAGGAAACTGAATTTTACCTTATAGGGAACTTGCATTCAGGAGCACCATCAATTTTAGCCTGCAATGATTGTGCAAATATGTCTAAGAAAAGAAGCATGCACTTAGATGCAGAAATTCTTCCATCTTACAGCTTACAGTGTTTAAGAAGTTGATCTATATGCATATATAATAAGAAAGCTTTGAAAAATACGCCTTTGAAATTCAGTTGTTTATACAAATATTTTTAGGACAATAAGTTTGAAGAATATGACAAGAATTTAGAGCACCAAAGTGTTTTTGTTTTTTTTTTTTAATTGCCATGTGGTTAAACATCTTTGTCATAAAGCTACAGTAAAGGCACTCATGTGAAATGTACATGTGTGAGGTGTAAGAAGGGATCTCCTCTCTTGGTTACACTATTGCCAATAGCTATTTCAGTCTCGTGAATTCAAACATAATTGGTGGATGCTCCAAGCTTAGAGTCCAAAATCATCCACAGGTTTTTGATTGAAATCTCCCAAGATCTTAGATAATACTAAAACAAGGGTGGGAAGATGTTATATGGAGAACAAATGGAGCACAAGTACCATGAAATGTGATTTTTCACTTGATGAAACAGAGGTGAATTAGAAACTATAGAAGAGAGTGTACAAAATACCCCAAATAACAGCGATCTAAAGTCCCTATTAAAAGCTAGCTTTTCATAGGATATTTTAAAAGAATCAAAAAAATCATTTTTTTTGGTTTTAGTTCTTCAGCATTTTTTTTTTTTTTTTGGTTCCTCTGTATGTGTTGTGTCTTTTATTTTCTGGATATTTTAAAGATTTTCTCCTTATCTTTACTCATCAGTAATCTGAGTATGATGTGCCCAGGCTTGGTTTTCTTTGTATTGATATTTATCATGTTTGGGGTTTTCTTTTTTTTTTTTTTTTAATTAATTAATTAATGTATTTATTTTTGGCTGTGTTGGTTCTTCGTTTCTGTGCGAGGGCTTACTCTAGTTGCGGCGAGCCGGGGCCCCTCTTCATCGCGGTGCGCGGGCCTCTCACTATCGTGGCCTCTCTTGTTGCGGAGCACAGGCTCCAGACGCGCAGGCTCAGTAATTGTGGCTCACGGGCCCAGTTGCTCCGCGGCATGTGGGATCTTCCCAGACCAGGGCTCGAACCCATGTTCCCTGCATTAGCAGGCAGGATGTAAACCACGGTGCCACCAGGGAAGCCCCCGAGTTCTTCAGCTTTTTTATAAGATAGCCTCAATTGAAAATAATTACACTCATTAGTTTCACTCAGTAAGAGAATGCGATTCTGTGCAATCAGTTTGTCAGACATATATCACAAAAGAAAACAACCGAATAAAATAATGGAGCATCCCTTCTCCAAACCGTCTTCCTCTCTGTTGCTCTCATGTTCCCTCTTTCTAACACCTAATTTCTATTCGTGGCAAGCCCTCCACCTCGGGTGACGCTTACTGTGTGAGTCCCCAGAAACCAGACGTCCATCTGTTCTTTCTTTCTTTCGATTACTTCCGATGATAAAGCCACTCCTCTGTTACTGAGGTGGTGGCAACAACGGATATTTGTAGTGCGCTCCATCTTTTGTATGCCCTTCATTGAAGGCTGCTGAGTTGGTAGCTTCACGAAGGAGGATGCACTCTTCGGCATTTGTACGTGTGTGTTTGGGGAAGAGGGTTTTGTAATCGTTTTCATTCAGAAAGAAATGCTGACAGCTTCACTCCAAATTAATAGTGTATACTTTTCCGTGTCGTCAATATTGACATTTGGAAATCTTATTCATTAGTCTGTGATCTGGAAGGAAACTATTTTAATGGCTCTTGGCCCTTGCATCTGTGATTCTCTTGTCATTGAAATCTGTAAAAAACTGATATTAACTCTGAAATTTTATACTTTTAAACATTATTGACTTCCTGGGAAGAAGTCATATGTTAGAACCTTACAGCATACACTTCAGCTATAGAAAAACTATTAAGTGCTGTTTATTTAATTTAATAACACAGATCTAGGCCATTTAATTTTTTAGCCAGATTTATTAAGATATAATTCACATATGATTATAACTCATCCATTTAGAGTGTAAAATTCAGTCGTTTTTAGTATATTCACAGATAGGTGCAGTGATCACGACGGTTAATTTTAAAACATTTTTGTCACCTCAAGAAGAAATCCCATACCTATCACCCTACTATCCCCTCAAGCCTCCTAGCCCTAAGCAATCACTTACTGCATTTTTGTTAAATCTCTAAAACCTTCATGAATCAGCACTTTGCTACAAATCTACAACTCTCTCTGCCACCCTTTCTTTAATTAGAAACGTTTTTTTGAGCAGTGTTAGGTTTACAGAAATATTAAGCAGATATAGAGACTCCATTTATTCTATTCTCCTGCCAACGCCCCATTCCCTTTTCCCCAATTATTAACATTTTGCATTAGTGGTACATTTTTACAATTGATGAACCAATACTGATAGATTGTTGTTAATTAAGTTTTACATTAGAGTTCACTATTTGTGTTGTACGTTCTATAGGTTTGGATAAATGTATAATGACATGTATTGACCATTACAATCTCATACATAATAGTTTCACTGCCCTAAAAATTCTTGTAATCTACCTGTTCATCATTCCTTCTCTTGTCCCTAATTCCTGGCAACCCCTAATCTTTTTAGTGTCTCCATAATTTTGCCTTTTCCAGAGTGTTGTAGAGTTGGAAGATTTTCTTCCATGTTATCTTCCAGAAGTTTTATAGCTTTGTGTTTTATATTTAGGTCTGTGCTCTATTTTAACTTAATGTTCGTGAAAGGTGTAAGGTTTGTTTCTAAATTCACTTTTTTTTTTTTTTTTTGCATGTGGATGTCTAGTTATTCCAACATTGTTTGTTGAAAAGACTATCTTTGTTCATCATATTGCCTCTGTTCTTTTGTCAAAATCAGTTGACTGTATTTGTCTTGGTCTGTTTCTGGGCTTCCTATTCAGTTCCATTGATCTATTTGTCTATTCTTTTGCCCATACCACACTGTCTTGATTACTGTTAACTTTATAGTAAGTCTTGATTTTGGGTAATGTTAATCCTCCAACTTTGTTCTCTCCCTTCAATACTGTGTCAGCCATTCTGGGTTTTTATAAACTTTAGAATCAGTTTGTCAATATCCACAAGATCACTTGGGATTTTGATTGGGATTAATTAAATCTGTAGATCAAGTTGGGAAGAACTGACATCTTAACAATTTTGATCATCCTATACATGACCATGTAGTGTCCCTCCATTTTTTAAAATTATTTGATTTCTTTCATCACAGGTTTGTAGTCTTTCCTTATATAGATATGACACATATTTTCTTAGTTTTATACCTAAGTATTTCATTTTTGGGTGTTAATGTAAATGATATTGTGTTTTTTAATTTCAAAACCCAGTTGTACATTGCTGGTGTACAGGGAAGCAATTAATTTGTATATGTGAAAAATGTATCCTGCAACCTTGCTATAATTGCTTATTAGTTCTCAAAGTTTTTTGTTGATTCTGTGAGATTGCCTACATAGATGATCGTGTCATCTACAAAAACAGTTTTATTTCTTCCTTTCCAATTTATATACTTTTAATTTCCTTTTTTTGTCTAATTAGATTAGCTGTGAATTCTAGGACAATGTTGAAAAAATGTGTTGAGGCGATATCCTTGCCTTGTTCTTTTTTATTTATTTATTTATTTATTTATTTTTGGCTGTGTTGGGTCTTCGTTTCTGTGAGGGCTTTCTCTGGTTGCGGCAAGCGGGGGCCACTCTTCATCGCGGTGCGTGGGCCCCTCACTATCGTTGCCTCTCTTGTTGCGGAGCACAGGCTCCAGGCGCGCAGGCTCAGTAGTTGTGGCTCACGGGCCTAGCTGCTCCGTGGCATGTGGGATCTTCCCAGACCAGGGCTCGATCCCGTATCCCCTGCATTAGCAGGCAGATTCTCAACGACCGCGCCACCAGGGAAGCCCCCTTGCCTTGTTCTTAATCTTAGTGAGAAAGCATCTAGTTTCTCACTAATAAATATTATATTAGCTGTAGGTGTTTTGTAAATTCTCATTATTAAGTTGCAATAGTTCCCTTCTATTTCTAGTTTACTGAAAGTTTTTGTCATGAATGAATGCTGGATTTGTCAAATGCTTTTTCTGGATCTATTAATAGGACCATATAGTTTTTCTTCTTTAACCTGTTTATATGATGAATTACACTAGTTGGTTTTCTTATGTTGAACCAGCCTTGTATACCTGGAATAAATCCCACTTGCCCATGGTGTATAATTCTGTTCATACATAGTTGGATTTGATTGACTAATATTCTGTTCAGGATTTTTGCAACTATATTCATTTGTCTGAATTTTTCCTTTTTTTTGTAATGCTTTGTATGCTTTTGGTGTTAGGATAATGCTGGTTTCCTAGAATGAGTTAGAAAGTATTTATTCTAGTTCTATTTTTAGAGAATAAGCATACATTTTCCCTAAAATATTTGTTAAAATTCACCAGTGAACCAATCTGGCCCTAGTGCTTTCTTTTTGGCAGGTTATTAATTATAGTTTCAAATCCTTTAATAGATATAGGCCTATTGAGATTGTCTGTTTCTCCGTGTGTAATTTTGGTGCTGGAACAACTGGACAGCTACATGCAAAAAAAAAAAAAATGAATCTAGACAAAGACCTTACACTTTTCATATACATTAAATGGATCATAGAACTCAATATAAAATGCAACAGGACTTCATTAAAATAAAATAGTAATAAAATAAAATGTGATGCCCCCGGTAAGCCTTTTTAGATTCTTCAATCATGTGTTTCTTCCTAATTATGCCTTAATTTCACCTGGTTTATACCTCTGCAGTATTTATAAAAGAAATCTTGCATGTTATATGTACATGCCTATCAACTCCATTGGACTGTGACCTCGTTGAGGGCTGGTAGGATGTGTCATTCATCTTTGGTGCCAGTTCAACATTTGTTCTGGTACAAAATAGTAAGTAGAACATATCCTTTGAATTGAACAATGCAGAGTTTTGGTTAATTTAAAATTCAGTTTCACAGGCCTACAATTACTAAATGGTATAGGGACACAAAACTCTTTATAACTAAAACATTCACGAGTCCATTTATGAAATCAGTGTCCTCTCAGCTCTCCTTTGCTCATCGTAGTGGAATTGATCCCCACCCACCAGGTCAGGTGTTTGATTAGTTCTTTTTGATAGGGGAATGGTGCCAATCACCACTAATCTAAACAATTGCAATGAAGTTGATTGCAAGGGAAATAGTCCCATCCAAGGAGTATGATTAGACTTGGTAAAAGAGGGGCAAAGGGAAGGGAGAAGGAAAAGCAGAAGTGTACAAGCAATCTCCCCAAGTAAGGGGGAAGACCAAAAAGAAGGAAGAGTGGGGCAGTGGTGGAGGTTCTCCCCAGGGTTCTCTCCAGGCAGACAGCGGGAACAAGCAGGGCAGGGAGGTGGTGGTGAGTAAGGACACCTCAGTGTTGGAGGTGTAAGGACACCTACAGTATGGAGCTGCAGGCTTAAACTTTCCAGAATAAATCTCAGCTTTGGATAGGAGCCTGTTATCAGACCCACCCTCAAATCACTAGGCACTAACTATCCTATGGAAAAGGGCAGAGTCCAAAATTTTGATTAAAAATAATATATGAGCTTAAAACAAATATAAGCCTACATATTTTTAACAGAGAAACTTAACATATCTACTAGATATTGGGAAATCTGAGCTCTTATGAACCCAAATAAAAGCAGGGAAAAGATAGCAGAGATACTGTTTGAAAGTGACCAGTTTTTTTGGTGTGTATGTCCATGCAGGTAGCCCTTACTTTGTGTGCCCATGGTTTGTTGACTGGTGCACATTGTGCTACTCACAATTGCTCCTTGTCAAAGTATCATTTTCATAAATTAAACTCATGACTCTCATGCAAATGTTAAATGAGTATATGGCACAGATTTAATGAACCCATTAATAAGAGAACTGGCATGATGGTAGTGCTGATTCAAAAGAACTAAATGGGGTAGAAGATTTTATAGTAGCTGGAAGAATTCCTAAATAGGATTACTGATTTTAGATAAAAAAATAGCTCATGTTCTGTAGGGAAAATCAGCTAACATTCTGAATTTTGGAAATTGTATTTTCCATCAGAAAGGAATCATTTGCATCCCTACTGAACAGACATTATTTGTATTGCTATCTGACAGAAATCAAGGTACAAATCAACATCAACCCCTTCAGAATTACACCATACCTTTATCAATAGTAAATAACAAGTTAAACAAAGATGCAAAGGTACATGCCTAGAGATTCAGATAATCCGCAGGCAGGCCTGATAATCAAACCCTAGCATAACTAAGAAAGAACAGGCAAACGTCCCTTTAGATTTTTTCAGGCTTTTGGATAATTTTCCTTAACGCCATTTTACAAAGGTTTTTCTCTTCCGTATCTTACTGATGTCAAGGAGACTAGAATTACTGGGAAGGGTATTCTCAGATATATTATCAAGTTATCCCATTGTAAAAAATACCAAAAACCAAAAAACTCATCTTGAAGCTATCCACAGGATTAAAGAAAAACTATACAATTTTGAGTGAGAGCAGAAACTGCTCTTAGAAAGCATAGTATTAGTGAGTTCTTACAGGCTCCCAGGTAGCTACATCATCAGAGAGAAGGAAGCACCAGAAGAGGTATTTTACCCATGTTTGGTCAATACGAGGGAGTGCAGAATTGCTTTTGACACAGTCTAGAGGCTGACATTGATACCATGCCAGAGACCCGTAAGCATGTTGTGCTTTCTCAAAGGTCTTCTCTGTGAGCTGAGCTGCCTTCGAACTTAGAACATGAATTGTATGGTTTTACCTTGAACAAGATTCTGGAAATAGTTTATAAAATAATATCTGCATATAGGCCTCACCTTGGAGAGAGCTCATTACATTCCTGGGCACTGCAGTGCTACCAGATATCATGAGAAATAGAGGCAGGACAAGAATACCAAGGGAGGGTTGCTCAGCATAGATGACTGATGTGACCATTGTGATGATTTGACCAACTCCAAAGTTCATTCCCATGTCACCACTAAAACATTTTTTTCCCCTTCATTGCTAATGTCTGAGAGGAAATTTCTTTCCTCTACCCTCTTAGGTTTATTCGTAGGGGCCTGCAAAGTAAACTGACAAACGACAGAATGATGGAAGAAAAAACATAAATTATTTTAATTAATATTTTCTGTGTGAAAGAGTCCAAGAGGAAGGAAGTGAAACTCAAAGAAGTAGTTAGACTTGGGGGCTTATATTCCATTTTTAAGAAAGGAAAGGGGGTTTGGAGGAAAGTGAGTAGGAAATATATGGGGAAACTGATGGGAGAGAAGCGCTATTTTCATAAGGTTTGTTTATGTAGACTCACCTCAGTGCCCATTCTCCACCTTTGGTGACAAGAGTCACTCTCTTCTTCCTGGTTCGGGAGAGGGGGCCCCGGTCTCAGGGAAAATTCATGCCCTGCTTTTAGGGAGAAAAGGGGAGGGAAGATTTCTTCCTGCATCTGCTGATTTTCAACTGCTTTCAGCTGAAAACCATATTTATGCCAAAGTGGCATTTTTTGAGGTGGCATTTTTTTTTTTTAATTTATTTATTTTTGGCTGTGTTGGGTCTTCGTTTCTGTGCGAGGGCTTTCTCCAGTTGCGGCAAGTGGGGGCCACTCTTCATCGCAGTGCGCGGGCCTCTTATTATCGTGGCCTCTCTTGTTGCGGAGCACAGGCTCCAGACGCGCAGGCTCAGTAGTTGTGGCTCACGGGCCCAGTTGCTCCGCGGCATGTGGGATCTTCCCAGACCAGGGCTCGAACCCGTGTCCCCTGCATTGGCAGGCAGATTCTCAACCACTGCGCCACCAGGGAAGCCCTACTGCTTATGTTTTTGAACTCCCATTTTTCAGTTACATTTCTATTTGGAATAGTGTGGTAAAGTAGATGTCAATGGATTCAATGTTTTTCTAGAGTTTCTGTATTCCTTTTTAAAAACAGCTTTGAGATATAATTCACCTACTGTACAATTCACCTACTTAAAGTGTCCAATTCAATTGTTTTTTTGTATATTCACAGAGTTGTGCATTCATCTCCACAATCTATTTTATCCATTTTATTGATAAAAAAAATTTTGGAAATTTTATCAATTTCCAAAACAAGAAATCTTTCTTTTCCTAGCCTACAAGGCTCCCATCTCCCACAGCCCCAAGCAAACACTCATCTACTTTCTGTCTCTATAGGTTTGTCCTTTCTGACATTTCATATCAATGGGCTCATATAATATATGGTTCCTTATGACTGACTAATTTCACTCAGAGTATTTTCAAGATTCCTGTACATTGGAGTACTTCATTCATCAGTACTTCAGCCTAAAACAATATCACTGGAATTATGGAATAAACTTAATCCTTACGGGTGTATTTTTTTAATTATCCAGCACTATTACAAGTTCTCAGTCTTGTTTTCAATTTAAAAAGACTTTTAATGATAATCATTAAAATGCTTATGGTTGAATTTAGATTCAATTCTGTGCAATAAAATCAAATTGGTTATAACACAATAAAGGCCGTATATGAGAAGCCCATAGCTGATGTCATACTCTGCGCTTTTCCTCTAAGATCAGGAATAAGAGAAAGATGCCCACTCTCGCCACTTTTATTCAACGTAGTATTAGAAGTCCTAGTCAGAGTAATTAGGCAAAAAAAAAAAAAAAAAAAGAAATCAGCAGCACCCAGCTGGAAAGGAAGAAGTAAAATTGTCAATATTTGCAGATGACATGATATTATATATAGAAAACCCTAAAGACTCCACCAAAAAAACACTGTTAGAACTAATAAACAACTTTAGTACTGTTGCAGAATACAAAATCAATATACAAACATTGGTTGCATTTCTATATGCTAGTAATAAAACAATACCACTTACAATTGCATCAAAAGAATAAAATACCTATGAATAAATTTAACCATGGAGGTGAAAGACCTGTACATTGAAAACTGTAAGACACTGATGAAAGTAACTGAAGAAGACACAAATAAATGGAAAGATATTCTGTGGCTCATAGGTTAGAAGAATTAATATTGTTAAACTGTCCATACTACCAGAAGCAATCTACAGATTCAATTCAATCCCTATCAAAATTCCAATGGCATTTTACACAGAAACAGAGCAAAAAAATCCTAAAATGTGTAAGGAACCACAAAACACCCTGAGTAACCAAAGCAATCTTCAGAGAGAACAAAGCTGGAAGCATCATGCTTCCTGATTTTAAGTTATATTACAAAACTATGGTATGGTATTGGTATAAAAACAGGCACATGGATGAATGGAGCAGAATAGAGAGCTCAGAAATAAACGCACACATATATGGTCACTTAATTGATCACAAAGGAGCCAAGAATATACAATGGGGAAAGGACAGTCTGTTCAACACATGGTGTTGGCAAAACTGGACAGCCACATGCAAAAGAATAAAACTAGACTACTACCTTACACCATACAGAAATTAACTCAAAATGGAATAAAGACTTGAATTTAAGACCTGAAATCATAAAACTCCTAGAAGAAAACATATACGGTAAGCTCCTGGACATTGGTCATGGCCATGATTTTTTGGATATGACACCAAAAGCAAAGGCAATAAAAGTAAAAATAAACAAGTGAGACTACATCAAACTAAAAAGCTTTTGTACAGTAAAGGAAACCATCCACAAAATGAAAAGGCAACCAATTGAATGGGAGAAATATTTGCAAATCATGTATCTGATAATGGGCTAATAGCTAATATATATAAAGATCTCGCACAACTCAATAGCAAACAAACGATCTAATTAAAAATGGGCAAAGGATCTGAATAGACATTTTTCCAAAGAACACATACAGTTGACCAACAGGTATAGGAAAAGATGCTCAACGTCACTAATCATCAGGGGAATGCAAATCGAAACCACAATGAGCTATCACTTCACACCTGTTTGTATGATTAGCATCAAAAGATAAGAAATAACAAGTGTTGGCAAGGATGTGGAGAGAAGGAGACACTTGTGCACTCTTGGTGGGAATGTAAATTGGTACAGACAGTATGGAAAATAGCATGGAGTTTCCTCAAAAGATCAAAACTGGGACTACCATATGATCCAGCAATTTCACTTCTGTGTATTTGTACAAAGAAAATGAAAACACTAACTCCAAAAGATATATGCACACCCATGTTTATTACAGAATTATTTACAAGAGTTGAGACATGGGAACAACTTCAGTGTTCATTGATGGGTGAATGGCTAAAAAAATGTGATACACACACTGGAATACTATTGAGCCATTAAGAAAAAGGAAATTTTGCCATTTGTGACAACATGGAGGGACTTCGAGAGCATTATGCTAAGTGAAATAAGTTAGAGAAAGATAACCTATGGTCTCACTTATATGAGTAATCTTAAAAAGAGAAAAAAGGAGCTCATAAATACAGAGAAGAGATAGTTGGTTGCCAGACTGCGGGGATGGGGATGGGGGTGGGAAGTAGGTGACATGAGTGAAGGGGGTTCAAAAGGTACAAATTTCCAGTTATAAAATAAATAAGCCACAGGGATGTAATGTATAGCATGGTGAATATAGTTATTAATACTGTATTGCATATTTACAAGTTGCTGCAAGTAAATCTTAAAAGTTCTCATCACAAGAAGAAAGAAAAAAATCTGTGACTGTGTATGGTGATTGATGGTAACCAGACTTACTGTGATGTTCATTTTGCAATACACACAAATGTCAAATCATTGAATTGTACACCTGAAACTAATATAGTGTTCTATGTCAATTATACCTCAATAGAAAAATTCTTAGGTCAAGATCAGATGTTGATTTTAATTTTAAATTAGAAAAGGACTTTTAAGGATACACTCAACTCTGCCTCCCTCTTCCTACCCCAAAGAAGTAAAGAAAAACTGTGACCTTTTATGCCTTTCATAAAATTAGAAATTTTGTTTAAAGGGTATAATATATCTCAATTTAAAAAGTTAAAAAAAAAAAAAGAATTTTTTTTCCTGGACACTCATGTAGTTGATTCTGTGAATTTATCCTTCTTTGTGATATGATAGAAGGAAGTTCTCGAATCTCCCTTTTCTCTATATGTATGCACCTCAGCTGCTGCCATCAGTGGACATGTGTGCAAGATGATATTGGAGACTGTGGTGCTTGAATTGGGTAGAATGCTGGACAGCTGACTCTGCACTTCATTTTAACGTTAAGCCTCTCTGATTCTACTTGTGCCAGAATGTCAGGAAAAGTGTGTTGTTTATGCGCAATCCTGTGAAATGTTTATTAAGCACTTTTGGAAATACCATGCAGTATTGCTTTTATACTTCAAGTTCTTAGTTGTGGTTTGTTCTGTCTTAGATACCAGTGTTTGTTAGTCCCCAAAAGTCCTCCTGGGTTGAAATGGGCTGAATTGGAAAGAAATATTATAAGCAGATAAGGTAGGGGGTCTATGGAGAAAGAAAACCAGGCATGGCTTTCTGGCCATAAGAGAACACCTATTCATTTAGTACAAGCCATTTCGTGATCTAAGCCTGGCCAGAGCGCTTGCCCTTGAACAGGTCTCAGTAATTAAGGATCTTAAGGGAAAACAAGAATGCTGACTGTTATCAGGCAAGAGAAGTAGCACTAGTAATAATGTATCAGTTGTAAAGACTTCCAGTTCTGTTTCCATGGTAGGGATTAGCCTGAAACAGACAATCACCCCATCCCCCTCAAGAATTTTTTAAAAATCAGGTTGTAGGGAGTAAGGCAAGCTCTTATGCATTTCAAGAAAGTGCTAGTAGGCATGTTAGAAACCGACCTTGCTGCTGGGGGTGGGGTGGGCTGGGGAACTCTGCCCTTACCAGAAGTTTGTGCTAAAGTGAAAAGCATATTGTACAAATAGTTACCCTTCCAGCATTCATCCAGATATGCCCCGAGGCTGTGATAAGTTTGTGTTGTCATCATTTAGTGTCAGCTCATTTAATGCCATATTATATGAGTCACTCCTGAAAATGAGCCTTAGTCTCCTTTAAGAAAATACTGCCCCGTGTTTCAGACGGAATTTTAATTTAACTTTGGGCACAATTTCCATGAATTAATTAAAATGGGGGCATTTACATGAAATCCTTAGGTCCTGCAGTAAAGCATTTATCACTTTGCTAAGAAATTAAAAATGTAGTACTAAATGATTTGCTAGTATAAAAGAATTGTAGAATAATTTAACATAGTACACTGAGGTGCAATTAAAAAGTCACCAGAGGTCACTCTTACTTAAAGGAAACATGGCTTCAAAAATCCTTCCCTTAGAAGAGAAGCAGAGTGCTGTGCTGCCTTTCTTGTCTCCTTAGTTGTGATTACAGGATATTGCAAGATCAGTTATTTTGATATTTCTTTATTTTCTGTTTGTATTTTATTCCCTGAAATCCACAGAGGTATCATGTTCTTCATACTGAACATCTTTTTTAAGAGTCACATGCTCTGAGGTGCTCCATGTCTGAATATCCAGGCAGATAGCCTTTTCTGAATTGAATATATCTCTAAGCTCAGTTCGTCTGGGTCTCTGGCTGACTCTTCAAATGTCAATGCTAGTTTTCACTTTTCAGCCTCTGTTTTATTTAGATGTGCTTAGTACTCTGATTAAAAGTTCAGTAAGTTTAAAGTACCTATGTAAATTTGCATGGCTAAGAACATTTTAGATACTATAGAGTCCTTGATCACTGCAAAGATGGCTACTATAGTTGTTCAAGTGTCAAGTATATATTTAAATGTCTTTGCAGACTTAAAGATTCATAGAGGGTACACAAACTGTGTTTGATCATTGCTTGCTAATCTCATTTGACAGTATCCTTTGTAGCAGTAGAAGTAATGGTGAATGAATCTTATTATAGTCTAGATTAGCTAATTTGACCAATTGGATTTTTCCTTAACTCTCGAATATTTGGGAGGTGTTTGTTTGTATGTGTAGATGTATATAGAAGCAAGGTATTTCAAACCCATATTTGAAATTTGTTAGTACGTAAATCAAGGTAGAGGGTTCTTTTAGTCCTGTCCCATCATTTGAGAAATTCTAAAGAGGAGTTTGCCAGCAGGATGGGATTTAGGCTACCAACAAGAAATCACGAACACCAGCATTTGCTCAAGTCTTTTGATCGCTAACCTTTTATTCCTAAGAAGTGTTTTAAGAACTCAAGTAATCTTTTCAGACAAGACTTTAAAACTAACAAAAATGAAATATTCTTAAGCCCTGATAAAATAATGAGAACTGTATGTAAATTTTTAAAAAGGTAAAGATCTTCTCCCCAAAAGGATACAGTGACATTTTTCCTCTATTTACAACTGGTTCTCAGTAGTAAGTTAGTCAGACGGGGGGGAGGGGCGGGGGGGGTGTCAACCTGGGTGAGGTTCTGGCATAAGACATACTCTCATACAGGACTTGGTTGAAACATTTGACATCTCAGAAATTGTCCATGTTTTGACATGAATCTTTATAATTAATGGGAAATTTTAAGTCAGGAGGAGTCTACACAGGGCGAGAGTAATGTTTCTAAATAGCCAAAAACATGGGCTTTTTTTTTTTTTTCTCTTATTCTCTGTCTTTTTGAAGATAAAACAAGTTGAATGGACAGCATCCTCTAGGACCTGATATTTAAAAATTGTGCATCTCTACTTGGTCTGCCTTCTAGAGCTCTTTGTATTTAGTCAAGATGAAAGTGTTATTCTAATGGAGTTATCCTCTTAAATGGAACTTGCCCAAGTTCCACAGCTTCTGTGAAAAGCTAATTTTCAAAGTAAACATTTTAGTGCTATTTGACTTTTTAAACTATGTGCCTCTATTAATTTTGTGACTAAAATTTAAAAATTCCAATTGAATAGAGATTTTTTGCTTCCATTATATTTTTTTCTGGAAAAAATATTATTAAGTTTGCCCCCAAATACCACTGAATTATAAAGTTGCTTTTTACAGTTATACATCCAAAACTTAATGCAAAATTGAGATCTAAAGATAATAGGCAATATTTTCTATTGGTGTTTGTAATATCAGGGCACAAACTTTTAGAAGTGACTTTGTTAGCCAGCCCTCCTGTAACTAAATCTATTTGGAAATCTCAGCCTATTATCTTAAGGTGTCGTTAAAATGAATTATCGGAGTGGCTGGGTACATCTGTACTTAAAACACTATTTGTCTAATTGCTTCTACTTAAGTAAACATTACATATTACTAGAGATTTCAAATTGATTTTAAATTAAATAAGATCTAGTAAAACAAAGAGCAACATAAACTGTTTTAACTTGCCGCTTGCTTTTGTTGTTTTGTTTTGTTTTCTTCTTCTTTTCAAAGAGTTTCTTACTGATTTCTTCAAAGGAAATCAGGAAACTCTACATGTTTCGATAAAGTTCTATCTATAGCATAAGACCCAGGACTTCAGATGAAAAAGGTTTTATAGATAATCCTCCTCCTCTTGAAATATTTATAATAATCCAGGACATACCTTCCGGTCAATCATATCATCTAGATAAATACTATTTTTAGTTTTTATTACTTATTCAGTACCTATGGAGTATTACGTAATGCAGTGTAGTCCAATTTATATATGAAATACAAATTTAAATAACAGAATTTGGTGTATAGTGCACCTTTATTTCTTTTAAACATAGACATGTTTTAAGAGGTGAACTTTATCAACTTTACATGGACATATCGTTTTGGAAGTGGAGTATTAAGTTTGAATAGAATAAAGGTTTCCAAATGGATATTGGCTAATATATGCATTTATATATATACATATGTTATAAAAATAATTTTGTTTTATTCTCTAAAACATCACATACATGTTTTCACCCTGGGAATCATTCCTGTGTAAGTCAGTGCCTTAAAATATATATGCTAATAAACAATATTCAATGTGCTACAAAAATAATTTAGTTAAATTTTTAAATGAACTTACCTTCTAGTGACCTCATTTCAATATTTATAGATTATAGGAATGAAGTACAGGAAACTGAATTTTACCTTATAGGGAACTTGCATTCAGGAGCACCATCAATTTTAGCCTGCAATGATTGTGCAAATATGTCTAAGAAAAGAAGCATGCACTTAGATGCAGAAATTCTTCCATCTTACAGCTTACAGTGTTTAAGAAGTTGATCTATATGCATATATAATAAGCTTTTAACAATATGCCTTTGAAATTCAGTTGTTCATACAAATATTTTTAGGACAATAAGTTTGAAGAATATGACAAGAATTTAGAGCACCAAAGTGTTTTTGTTTTTTTTTTTTAATTGCCATGTGGTTAAACATCTTTGTCATAAAGCTACAGTAAAGGCACTCATGTGAAATGTACATGTGTGAGGTGTAAGAAGGGATCTCCTCTCTTGGTTACACTATTGCCAATAGCTATTTCAGTCTCGTGAATTCAAACATAATTGGTGGATGCTCCAAGCTTAGAGTCCAAAATCATCCACATGTTTTTGATTGAAATCTCCCAAGATCTTAGATAATACTAAAACAAGGGTGGGAAGATGTTATATGGAGAACAAATGGAGCACAAGTACAATGAAATGTGATTTTTCACTTGATGAAACAGAGGTGAATTAGAAACTATAGAAGAGAGTGTACAAAATACCCCAAATAACAGCGATCTAAAGTCCCTATTAAAAGCTAGCTTTTCATAGGATATTTTAAAAGAATCAAAAGAAATCATTTTTTTTTGGTTTTAGTTCTTCAGCATTTTTTTTTTTTTTTATTTGTTCCTCTGTATGTGTTGTGTCTTTTATTTTCTGGATATTTTAAAGATTTTCTCCTTATCTTTACTCATCAGTAATCTGAGTATGATGTGCCCAGGCTTGGTTTTCTTTGTATTGATATTTATCATGTTTGGGGTTTTCTTTTTTTTTTTTTTCATTAATGTATTTATTTTTGGCTGTGTTGGTTCTTCGTTTCTGTGCGAGGGCTTACTCTAGTTGCGGCGAGCCGGGGCCCCTCTTCATCGCGGTGCGCGGGCCTCTCATCATCGTGGCCTCTCTTGTTGCGGAGCACAGGCTCCAGACGCGCAGGCTCAGTAATTGTGGCTCACGGGCCCAGTTGCTCCGCGGCATGTGGGATCTTCCCAGACCAGGGCTCGAACCCATGTTCCCTGCATTAGCAGGCAGGATGTAAACCACGGTGCCACCAGGGAAGCCCCCGTGTTCTTCAGCTTTTTTATAAGATAGCCTCAATTGAAAATAATTACACTCATTAGTTTCATTCAGTAAGAGAATGCGATTCTGGGCAATCAGTTTGTCAGACATATATCACAAAAGAAAACAACCAAATAAAATAATGGAGCATCCCTTCTCCAAACCGTCTTCCTCTCTGTTGCGCTCATGTTCCCTCTTTCTAACACCTAATTTCTATTCGTGGCAAGCCCTCCACCTCGGGTGACGCTTACTGTGTGAGTCCCCAGAAACCAGACGTCCATCTGTTCTTTCTTTCTTTCGATTACTTCCGATGATAAAGCCACTCCTCTGTTACTGAGGTGGTGGCAACAACGGATATTTGTAGTGCGCTCCATCTTTTGTATGCCCTTCATTGAAGGCTGCTGAGTTGGTAGCTTCACGAAGGAGGATGCACTCTTCGGCATTTGTACGTGTGTGTTTGGGGAAGAGGGTTTTGTAATCGTTTTCATTCAGAAAGAAATGCTGACAGCTTCACTCCAAATTAATAGTGTATACTTTTCCATGTCATCAATATTGACATTTGGAAATCTTATTCATTAGTCTGTGATCTGGAAGGAAACTATTTTAATGGCTCTTGGCCCTTGCATCTGTGATTCTCTTGTCATTGAAATCTGTAAAACACTGATATTAACTCTGAAATTTTATACTTTTAAACATTATTGACTTCCTGGGAAGAAGTCATATGTTAGAACCTTACAGCATACACTTCAGCTATAGAAAAACTATTAAGTGCTGTTTATTTAATTTAATAACACAGATCTAGGCCATTTAATTTTTTAGCCAGATTTATTAAGATATAATTCACATATGATTATAACTCATCCATTTAGAGTGTAAAATTCAGTCGTTTTTAGTATATTCACAGATAGGTGCAGTGATCACGACGGTTAATTTTAAAACATTTTTGTCACCTCAAGAAGAAATCTCATACCTATCACCCTACTATCCCCACAAGCCTCCTAGCCCTAAGCAATCACTTACTGCACTTTTGTTAAATCTCTAAAACCTTCATGAATCAGCACTTTGCTACAAATCTACAACTCTCTCTGCCACTCTTTCTTTAATTAGAAACGTTTTTTTGAGCAGTGTTAGGTTTACAGAAATATTAAGCAGATATAGAGATTCCATTTATTCTATTCTCCTGCCAACGCCCCATTCCCTTTTCCCCAATTATTAACATCTTGCATTAGTGGTACATTTTTACAATTGATGAACCAATACTGATAGATTGTTGTTAATTAAGTTTTACATTAGAGTTCACTATTTGTGTTGTACGTTCTATAGGTTTGGATAAATGTATAATGACATGTATTGACCATTACAATCTCATACATAATAGTTTCACTGCCCTAAAAATTCTTGTAATCTACCTGTTCATCATTCCTCTCTTGTCCCTAATTCCTGGCAACCCCTAATCTTTTTAGTGTCTCCATAATTTTGCCTTTTCCAGAGTGTTGTAGAGTTGGAAGATTTTCTTCCATGTTATCTTCCAGAAGTTTTATAGCTTTGTGTTTTATATTTAGGTCTGTGCTCTATTTTAACTTAATGTTTGTGAAAGGTGTAAGGTTTGTTTCTAAATTCACTCTTTTTTGTATGTGGATGTCTAGTTATTCCAACATTGTTTGTTGAAAAGACTATCTTTGTTCATCATATTGCCTCTGTTCTTTTGTCAAAATCAGTTGACTGTATTTGTCTTGGTCTGTTTCTGGGCTTTCTATTCAGTTCCACTGATCTATTTGTCTGTTCTTTTGCCCATACCACACTGTCTTGATTACTGTTAACTTTTATAGTAAGTCTTGATTTTGGGTAATGTTAATCCTCCAACTTTGTTCTCTCCCTTCAATACTGTGTCAGCCATTCTGGGTTTTTATAAACTTTAGAATCAGTTTGTCACTATCCACAAGATCACTTGGGATTTTGATTGGGATTAATTAAATCTGTAGATCAAGTTGGGAAGAACTGACATCTTAACAATTTTGATCATCCTATACATGACCATGTAGTATCTCTCCATTTGTTTAAATTATTTGATTTCTTTCATCACAGGTTTGTAGTTTTTCTTCATATAGATATTACACATATTTTCTTAGACTTATACCTAAGTATTTCATTTTTGGGTGTTAATGTAAATGATATTGTGTTTTTTAATTTCAAAACCCAGTTGTACATTGCTGGTGTACAGGGAAGCAATTAATTTGTATATGTGAAAAATGTATCCTGCAACCTTGCTATAATTGCTTATTAGTTCTCAAAGTTTTTTGTTGATTCTGTGAGATATCCTACATAGATGATCATGTCATCTACAAAAACAGTTTTATTTCTTCCTTTCCAATTTATATACTTTTAATTTCCTTTTTTTGTCTAATTAGATTAGCTGTGAATTCTAGGACAATGTTGAAAAAATGTGTTGAGGCGATATCCTTGCCTTGTTCTTTTTTATTTATTTATTTATTTATTTATTTTTGGCTGTGTTGGGTCTTCGATTCTGTGAGGGCTTTCTCTGGTTGCGGCAAGCGGGGGCCACTCTTCATCGCGGTGCGTGGGCCCCTCACTATCGTTGCCTCTCTTGTTGCGGAGCACAGGCTCCAGGCGCGCAGGCTCAGTAGTTGTGGCTCTCGGGCCTAGCTGCTCCGTGGCATGTGGGATCTTCCCAGACCAGGGCTCGAACTCGTATCCCCTGCATTAGCAGGCGGATTCTCAACCACTGCGCCACCAGGGAAGCCCCCTTGCCTTGTTCTTAATCTTAGTGAGAAAGCATCTTGTTTCTCACTAATAAATATTATATTAGCTGTAGGTGTTTTGTAAATTCTCATTATTAAGTTGCAATAGTTCCCTTCTATTTCTAGTTTACTGAACGTTTTTGTCATGAATGAATGCTGGATTTGTCAAATGCTTTTTCTGGATCTATTAATAGGACCATATAGTTTTTCTTCTTTAACCTGTTTATATGATGACTTACACTAGTTGGTTTTCTTATGTTGAACCAGCCTTGTATACCTGGAATAAATCCCACTTGCCCATGGTGTATAATTCTGTTCATACATAGTTGGATTTGATTGACTAATATTCTGTTCAGGATTTTTGCAACTGTATTCATTTGTCTGAATTTTTCCTTTTTTTTGTAATGCTTTGTATGCTTTTGGTGTTAGGATAATGCTGGTTTCCTAGAATGAGTTAGAAAGTATTCATTCTAGTTCTATTTTTAGAGAATAAGCATACATTTTCCCTAAAATATTTGTTAAAATTCACCGGTGAACCAATCTGGCCCTAGTGCTTTCTTTTTGGCAGGTTATTAATTATAGTTTCAAATCCTTTAATAGATATAGGCCTACTGAGATTGTCTGTTTCTCCGTGTGTAATTTTGGTGCTGGAACAACTGGACAGCTACATGCAAAAAAAAAAAAAATGAATCTAGACAAAGACCTTACACTTTTCATATACATTAAATGGATCATAGAACTCAATATATAATGCAATAGGACTTTATTAAAATAAAATAATAATAAAATAAAATGTAATGCCCCCGGTAAGCCTTTGTAGATTCTTCAGTCATGTGTTTCTCCCTAATTATGCCTTAATTTCACCTGGTTTATACCTCTGCAATATTTATAAAAGAAATCTTGCAAGTTATATGTACATGCCTATCAACTCCATTGGACTGTGACCTCGTTGAGGGCTGGTAGGATGTGTCATTCATCTTTGGTGCCAGTTCAACGTTTGTTCTGGTGCAAAATAGTAAGTAGAACATATCCTTTGAATTGAACAATGCAGAGTTTTTGTTAATTTAAAATTCAGTTTCACAGGCCTACAATTACTAAATGGTATAGGGACACAAAACTCTTTATAACTAAAACATTCACGAGTCCATTTATGAAATCAGTGTCCTCTCAGCTCTCCTTTGCTCATCGTAGTGGAATTCATCCCCACCCACCAGGTCAGGTGTTTGATTAGTTCTTTTTGATAGGGGAATGGTGCCAATAACCACTAATCTAAACAATTACAATGAAGTTGATTGCAAGGGAAATAGTCCCATCCAAGGAGTATGATTAGACTTGGTAAAAGAGGGGCAAAGTGAAGGGAGAAGGAAAAGCAGAAGTGTACAAGCAATCTCCCCAAGTAAGGGGGAAGACCAAAAAGAAGGAAGAGTGGGGCAGTGGTGGAGGTTCTCCCCAGGGTTCTCTCCAGGCAGACAGCGGGAACAAGCAGGGCAGGGAGGTGGTGGTGAGTAAGGACACCTCAGTGTTGTAGGTGTAAGGACACCTACAGTATGGAGCTGCAGGCTTAAACTTTCCAGAATAAATCTCAGCTTTGGATAGGAGCCTGTTATCAGACCCACCCTCAAATCACTAGGCACTAACTATCCTATGGAAAAGGGCAGAGTCCAAAATTTTGATTAAAAATTATATATGAGCTTAAAACAAATATAAGCCTACATATTTTTAACAGAGAAACTTAACATATCTACTGGATATTGGGAAATCTGAGCTCTTATGAACCCAAATAAAAGCAGGGAAAAGATAGCAGAGATACTGTTTGAAAGTGACCAGTTTTTTTGGTGTGTATGTCCATGCAGGTAGCCCTTACTTTGTGTGCCCATGGTTTGTTGACTGGTGCACATTGTGCTTCTCACAATTGCTCCTTGTCAAAGTATCATTTTCATAAATTAAACTCATGACTCTCATGCAAATGTAAAATGAGTATATGGCACAGATTTAATGAACCCATTAATAAGAGAACTGGCATGATGGTAGTGCTGATTCAAAAGAACTAAATGGGGTAGAAGCTTTTATAGTAGCTGGAAGAATTCCTAAATAGGATTACTGATTTTAGATAAAAAAATAGCTCATGTTCTGTAGGGAAAATCAGCTAACATTCTGAATTTTGGAAATTGTATTTTCCATCAGAAAGGAATCATTTGCATCCCTACTGAACAGACATTATTTGTCTTGCTATCTGACAGAAATCAAGGTACAAATCAACATCAACCCCTTCAGAATTACACCATACCTTTATCAATAGTAAATAACAAGTTAAACAAAGATGCAAAGGTACATGCCTAGAGATTCAGATAATCCGCAGGCAGGCCTGATAATCAAACCCTAGCATAACTAAGAAAGAACAGGCAAACGTCCCTTTAGATTTTTTCAGGCTTCTGGATAATTTTCCTTAACACCATTTTACAAAGGTTTTTCTCTTCCGTATCTTACTGATGTCAAGGAGACTAGAATTACTGGGAAGGGTATTCTCAGATATATTATCAAGTTATCCCATTGTAAAAAATACGAAAAACCAAAACACTAATCTTGAAGCTATCCACATGATTAAAGAAAAACTATACAATTTTGAGTGAGAGCAGAAACTGCTCTTAGAAAGCATAGTATTAGTGAGTTCTTACAGGCTCCCAGGTAGCTACATCATCAGAGAGAAGGAAGCACCAGAAGAGGTATTTTACCCATGTTTGGTCAATACGAGGGAGTGCAGAATTGCTTTTGACACAGTCTAGAGGCTGACATTGATACCATGCCAGAGACCCGTAAGCATGTTGTGCTTTCTCAAAGGTCTTCTCTGTGAGCTGAGCTGCCTTCGAACTTAGAACATGAATTGTATGGTTTTACCTTGAACAAGATTCTGGAAATAGTTTATAAAATAATATCTGCATATAGGCCTCACCTTGGAGAGAGCTCATTACATTCCTGGGCACTGCAGTGCTACCAGATATCATGAGAAATAGAGGCAGGACAAGAATACCAAGGGAGGGTTGCTCAGCATAGATGACTGATGTGACCATTGTGATGATTTGACCAACTCCAAAGTTCATTCCCATGTCACCACTAAAACATTTTTTTCCCCTTCATTGCTAATGTCTGAGAGGAAATTTCTTTCCTCTACCCTCTTAGGTTTATTCGTAGGGGCCTGCAAAGTAAACTGACAAACGACAGAATGATGGAAGAAAAAACATAAATTATTTTAATTAATATTTTCTGTGTGAAAGAGTCCAAGAGGAAGGAAGTGAAACTCAAAGAAGTAGTTAGACTTGGGGGCTTATATTCCATTTTTAAGAAAGGAAAGGGGGTTTGGAGGAAAGTGAGTAGGAAATATATGGGGAAACTGATGGGAGAGAAGCGCTATTTTCATAAGGTTTGTTTATGTAGACTCACCTCAGTGCCCATTCTCCACCTTTGGTGACAAGAGTCACTCTCTTCTTCCTGGTTCGGGAGAGGGGGCCCCGGTCTCAGGGAAAATTCATGCCCTGCTTTTAGGGAGAAAAGGGGAGGGAAGATTTCTTCCTGCATCTGCTGATTTTCAACTGCTTTCAGCTGAAAACCATATTTATGCCAAAGTGGCATTTTTTGAGGTGGCATTTTTTTTTTTTAATTTATTTATTTTTGGCTGTGTTGGGTCTTCGTTTCTGTGCGAGGGCTTTCTCCAGTTGCGGCAAGTGGGGGCCACTCTTCATCGCAGTGCGCGGGCCTCTTATTATCGTGGCCTCTCTTGTTGCGGAGCACAGGCTCCAGACGCGCAGGCTCAGTAGTTGTGGCTCACGGGCCCAGTTGCTCCGCGGCATGTGGGATCTTCCCAGACCAGGGCTCGAACCCGTGTCCCCTGCATTGGCAGGCAGATTCTCAACCACTGCGCCACCAGGGAAGCCCTACTGCTTATGTTTTTGAACTCCCATTTTTCAGTTACATTTCTATTTGGAATAGTGTGGTAAAGTAGATGTCAATGGATTCAATGTTTTTCTAGAGTTTCTGTATTCCTTTTTAAAAACAGCTTTGAGATATAATTCACCTACTGTACAATTCACCTACTTAAAGTGTCCAATTCAATTGTTTTTTTGTATATTCACAGAGTTGTGCATTCATCTCCACAATCTATTTTATCCATTTTATTGATAAAAAAAATTTTGGAAATTTTATCAATTTCCAAAACAAGAAATCTTTCTTTTCCTAGCCTACAAGGCTCCCATCTCCCACAGCCCCAAGCAAACACTCATCTACTTTCTGTCTCTATAGGTTTGTCCTTTCTGACATTTCATATCAATGGGCTCATATAATATATGGTTCCTTATGACTGACTAATTTCACTCAGAGTATTTTCAAGATTCCTGTACATTGGAGTACTTCATTCATCAGTACTTCAGCCTAAAACAATATCACTGGAATTATGGAATAAACTTAATCCTTACGGGTGTATTTTTTTAATTATCCAGCACTATTACAAGTTCTCAGTCTTGTTTTCAATTTAAAAAGACTTTTAATGATAATCATTAAAATGCTTATGGTTGAATTTAGATTCAATTCTGTGCAATAAAATCAAATTGGTTATAACACAATAAAGGCCGTATATGAGAAGCCCATAGCTGATGTCATACTCTGCGCTTTTCCTCTAAGATCAGGAATAAGAGAAAGATGCCCACTCTCGCCACTTTTATTCAACGTAGTATTAGAAGTCCTAGTCAGAGTAATTAGGCAAAAAAAAAAAAAAAAAAAGAAATCAGCAGCACCCAGCTGGAAAGGAAGAAGTAAAATTGTCAATATTTGCAGATGACATGATATTATATATAGAAAACCCTAAAGACTCCACCAAAAAAACACTGTTAGAACTAATAAACAACTTTAGTACTGTTGCAGAATACAAAATCAATATACAAACATTGGTTGCATTTCTATATGCTAGTAATAAAACAATACCACTTACAATTGCATCAAAAGAATAAAATACCTATGAATAAATTTAACCATGGAGGTGAAAGACCTGTACATTGAAAACTGTAAGACACTGATGAAAGTAACTGAAGAAGACACAAATAAATGGAAAGATATTCTGTGGCTCATAGGTTAGAAGAATTAATATTGTTAAACTGTCCATACTACCAGAAGCAATCTACAGATTCAATTCAATCCCTATCAAAATTCCAATGGCATTTTACACAGAAACAGAGCAAAAAAATCCTAAAATGTGTAAGGAACCACAAAACACCCTGAGTAACCAAAGCAATCTTCAGAGAGAACAAAGCTGGAAGCATCATGCTTCCTGATTTTAAGTTATATTACAAAACTATGGTATGGTATTGGTATAAAAACAGGCACATGGATGAATGGAGCAGAATAGAGAGCTCAGAAATAAACGCACACATATATGGTCACTTAATTGATCACAAAGGAGCCAAGAATATACAATGGGGAAAGGACAGTCTGTTCAACACATGGTGTTGGCAAAACTGGACAGCCACATGCAAAAGAATAAAACTAGACTACTACCTTACACCATACAGAAATTAACTCAAAATGGAATAAAGACTTGAATTTAAGACCTGAAATCATAAAACTCCTAGAAGAAAACATATACGGTAAGCTCCTGGACATTGGTCATGGCCATGATTTTTTGGATATGACACCAAAAGCAAAGGCAATAAAAGTAAAAATAAACAAGTGAGACTACATCAAACTAAAAAGCTTTTGTACAGTAAAGGAAACCATCCACAAAATGAAAAGGCAACCAATTGAATGGGAGAAATATTTGCAAATCATGTATCTGATAATGGGCTAATAGCTAATATATATAAAGATCTCGCACAACTCAATAGCAAACAAACGATCTAATTAAAAATGGGCAAAGGATCTGAATAGACATTTTTCCAAAGAACACATACAGTTGACCAACAGGTATAGGAAAAGATGCTCAACGTCACTAATCATCAGGGGAATGCAAATCGAAACCACAATGAGCTATCACTTCACACCTGTTTGTATGATTAGCATCAAAAGATAAGAAATAACAAGTGTTGGCAAGGATGTGGAGAGAAGGAGACACTTGTGCACTCTTGGTGGGAATGTAAATTGGTACAGACAGTATGGAAAATAGCATGGAGTTTCCTCAAAAGATCAAAACTGGGACTACCATATGATCCAGCAATTTCACTTCTGTGTATTTGTACAAAGAAAATGAAAACACTAACTCCAAAAGATATATGCACACCCATGTTTATTACAGAATTATTTACAAGAGTTGAGACATGGGAACAACTTCAGTGTTCATTGATGGGTGAATGGCTAAAAAAATGTGATACACACACTGGAATACTATTGAGCCATTAAGAAAAAGGAAATTTTGCCATTTGTGACAACATGGAGGGACTTCGAGAGCATTATGCTAAGTGAAATAAGTTAGAGAAAGATAACCTATGGTCTCACTTATATGAGTAATCTTAAAAAGAGAAAAAAGGAGCTCATAAATACAGAGAAGAGATAGTTGGTTGCCAGACTGCGGGGATGGGGATGGGGGTGGGAAGTAGGTGACATGAGTGAAGGGGGTTCAAAAGGTACAAATTTCCAGTTATAAAATAAATAAGCCACAGGGATGTAATGTATAGCATGGTGAATATAGTTATTAATACTGTATTGCATATTTACAAGTTGCTGCAAGTAAATCTTAAAAGTTCTCATCACAAGAAGAAAGAAAAAAATCTGTGACTGTGTATGGTGATTGATGGTAACCAGACTTACTGTGATGTTCATTTTGCAATACACACAAATGTCAAATCATTGAATTGTACACCTGAAACTAATATAGTGTTCTATGTCAATTATACCTCAATAGAAAAATTCTTAGGTCAAGATCAGATGTTGATTTTAATTTTAAATTAGAAAAGGACTTTTAAGGATACACTCAACTCTGCCTCCCTCTTCCTACCCCAAAGAAGTAAAGAAAAACTGTGACCTTTTATGCCTTTCATAAAATTAGAAATTTTGTTTAAAGGGTATAATATATCTCAATTTAAAAAGTTAAAAAAAAAAAAAGAATTTTTTTTCCTGGACACTCATGTAGTTGATTCTGTGAATTTATCCTTCTTTGTGATATGATAGAAGGAAGTTCTCGAATCTCCCTTTTCTCTATATGTATGCACCTCAGCTGCTGCCATCAGTGGACATGTGTGCAAGATGATATTGGAGACTGTGGTGCTTGAATTGGGTAGAATGCTGGACAGCTGACTCTGCACTTCATTTTAACGTTAAGCCTCTCTGATTCTACTTGTGCCAGAATGTCAGGAAAAGTGTGTTGTTTATGCGCAATCCTGTGAAATGTTTATTAAGCACTTTTGGAAATACCATGCAGTATTGCTTTTATACTTCAAGTTCTTAGTTGTGGTTTGTTCTGTCTTAGATACCAGTGTTTGTTAGTCCCCAAAAGTCCTCCTGGGTTGAAATGGGCTGAATTGGAAAGAAATATTATAAGCAGATAAGGTAGGGGGTCTATGGAGAAAGAAAACCAGGCATGGCTTTCTGGCCATAAGAGAACACCTATTCATTTAGTACAAGCCATTTCGTGATCTAAGCCTGGCCAGAGCGCTTGCCCTTGAACAGGTCTCAGTAATTAAGGATCTTAAGGGAAAACAAGAATGCTGACTGTTATCAGGCAAGAGAAGTAGCACTAGTAATAATGTATCAGTTGTAAAGACTTCCAGTTCTGTTTCCATGGTAGGGATTAGCCTGAAACAGACAATCACCCCATCCCCCTCAAGAATTTTTTAAAAATCAGGTTGTAGGGAGTAAGGCAAGCTCTTATGCATTTCAAGAAAGTGCTAGTAGGCATGTTAGAAACCGACCTTGCTGCTGGGGGTGGGGTGGGCTGGGGAACTCTGCCCTTACCAGAAGTTTGTGCTAAAGTGAAAAGCATATTGTACAAATAGTTACCCTTCCAGCATTCATCCAGATATGCCCCGAGGCTGTGATAAGTTTGTGTTGTCATCATTTAGTGTCAGCTCATTTAATGCCATATTATATGAGTCACTCCTGAAAATGAGCCTTAGTCTCCTTTAAGAAAATACTGCCCCGTGTTTCAGACGGAATTTTAATTTAACTTTGGGCACAATTTCCATGAATTAATTAAAATGGGGGCATTTACATGAAATCCTTAGGTCCTGCAGTAAAGCATTTATCACTTTGCTAAGAAATTAAAAATGTAGTACTAAATGATTTGCTAGTATAAAAGAATTGTAGAATAATTTAACATAGTACACTGAGGTGCAATTAAAAAGTCACCAGAGGTCACTCTTACTTAAAGGAAACATGGCTTCAAAAATCCTTCCCTTAGAAGAGAAGCAGAGTGCTGTGCTGCCTTTCTTGTCTCCTTAGTTGTGATTACAGGATATTGCAAGATCAGTTATTTTGATATTTCTTTATTTTCTGTTTGTATTTTATTCCCTGAAATCCACAGAGGTATCATGTTCTTCATACTGAACATCTTTTTTAAGAGTCACATGCTCTGAGGTGCTCCATGTCTGAATATCCAGGCAGATAGCCTTTTCTGAATTGAATATATCTCTAAGCTCAGTTCGTCTGGGTCTCTGGCTGACTCTTCAAATGTCAATGCTAGTTTTCACTTTTCAGCCTCTGTTTTATTTAGATGTGCTTAGTACTCTGATTAAAAGTTCAGTAAGTTTAAAGTACCTATGTAAATTTGCATGGCTAAGAACATTTTAGATACTATAGAGTCCTTGATCACTGCAAAGATGGCTACTATAGTTGTTCAAGTGTCAAGTATATATTTAAATGTCTTTGCAGACTTAAAGATTCATAGAGGGTACACAAACTGTGTTTGATCATTGCTTGCTAATCTCATTTGACAGTATCCTTTGTAGCAGTAGAAGTAATGGTGAATGAATCTTATTATAGTCTAGATTAGCTAATTTGACCAATTGGATTTTTCCTTAACTCTCGAATATTTGGGAGGTGTTTGTTTGTATGTGTAGATGTATATAGAAGCAAGGTATTTCAAACCCATATTTGAAATTTGTTAGTACGTAAATCAAGGTAGAGGGTTCTTTTAGTCCTGTCCCATCATTTGAGAAATTCTAAAGAGGAGTTTGCCAGCAGGATGGGATTTAGGCTACCAACAAGAAATCACGAACACCAGCATTTGCTCAAGTCTTTTGATCGCTAACCTTTTATTCCTAAGAAGTGTTTTAAGAACTCAAGTAATCTTTTCAGACAAGACTTTAAAACTAACAAAAATGAAATATTCTTAAGCCCTGATAAAATAATGAGAACTGTATGTAAATTTTTAAAAAGGTAAAGATCTTCTCCCCAAAAGGATACAGTGACATTTTTCCTCTATTTACAACTGGTTCTCAGTAGTAAGTTAGTCAGACGGGGGGGAGGGGCGGGGGGGGTGTCAACCTGGGTGAGGTTCTGGCATAAGACATACTCTCATACAGGACTTGGTTGAAACATTTGACATCTCAGAAATTGTCCATGTTTTGACATGAATCTTTATAATTAATGGGAAATTTTAAGTCAGGAGGAGTCTACACAGGGCGAGAGTAATGTTTCTAAATAGCCAAAAACATGGGCTTTTTTTTTTTTTTCTCTTATTCTCTGTCTTTTTGAAGATAAAACAAGTTGAATGGACAGCATCCTCTAGGACCTGATATTTAAAAATTGTGCATCTCTACTTGGTCTGCCTTCTAGAGCTCTTTGTATTTAGTCAAGATGAAAGTGTTATTCTAATGGAGTTATCCTCTTAAATGGAACTTGCCCAAGTTCCACAGCTTCTGTGAAAAGCTAATTTTCAAAGTAAACATTTTAGTGCTATTTGACTTTTTAAACTATGTGCCTCTATTAATTTTGTGACTAAAATTTAAAAATTCCAATTGAATAGAGATTTTTTGCTTCCATTATATTTTTTTCTGGAAAAAATATTATTAAGTTTGCCCCCAAATACCACTGAATTATAAAGTTGCTTTTTACAGTTATACATCCAAAACTTAATGCAAAATTGAGATCTAAAGATAATAGGCAATATTTTCTATTGGTGTTTGTAATATCAGGGCACAAACTTTTAGAAGTGACTTTGTTAGCCAGCCCTCCTGTAACTAAATCTATTTGGAAATCTCAGCCTATTATCTTAAGGTGTCGTTAAAATGAATTATCGGAGTGGCTGCGTACATCTGTACTTAAAACACTATTTGTCTAATTGCTTCTACTTAAGTAAACATTACATATTACTAGAGATTTCAAATTGATTTTAAATTAAATAAGATCTAGTAAAACAAAGAGCAACATAAACTGTTTTAACTTGCCGCTTGCTTTTGTTGTTTTGTTTTGTTTTCTTCTTCTTTTCAAAGAGTTTCTTACTGATTTCTTCAAAGGAAATCAGGAAACTCTACGTTTCGATAAAGTTCTATCTATAGCATAAGACCCAGGACTTCAGATGAAAAAGGTTTTATAGATAATCCTCCTCCTCTTGAAATATTTATAATAATCCAGGACATACCTTCCGGTCAATCATATCATCTAGATAAATACTATTTTTAGTTTTTATTACTTATTCAGTACCTATGGAGTATTACGTAATGCAGTGTAGTCCAATTTATATATGAAATACAAATTTAAATAACAGAATTTGGTGTATAGTGCACCTTTATTTCTTTTAAACATAGACATGTTTTAAGAGGTGAACTTTATCAACTTTACATGGACATATCGTTTTGGAAGTGGAGTATTAAGTTTGAATAGAATAAAGGTTTCCAAATGGATATTGGCTAATATATGCATTTATATATATACATATGTTATAAAAATAATTTTGTTTTATTCTCTAAAACATCACATACATGTTTTCACCCTGGGAATCATTCCTGTGTAAGTCAGTGCCTTAAAATATATATGCTAATAAACAATATTCAATGTGCTACAAAAATAATTTAGTTAAATTTTTAAATGAACTTACCTTCTAGTGACCTCATTTCAATATTTATAGATTATAGGAATGAAGTACAGGAAACTGAATTTTACCTTATAGGGAACTTGCATTCAGGAGCACCATCAATTTTAGCCTGCAATGATTGTGCAAATATGTCTAAGAAAAGAAGCATGCACTTAGATGCAGAAATTCTTCCATCTTACAGCTTACAGTGTTTAAGAAGTTGATCTATATGCATATATAATAAGCTTTTAACAATATGCCTTTGAAATTCAGTTGTTCATACAAATATTTTTAGGACAATAAGTTTGAAGAATATGACAAGAATTTAGAGCACCAAAGTGTTTTTGTTTTTTTTTTTTAATTGCCATGTGGTTAAACATCTTTGTCATAAAGCTACAGTAAAGGCACTCATGTGAAATGTACATGTGTGAGGTGTAAGAAGGGATCTCCTCTCTTGGTTACACTATTGCCAATAGCTATTTCAGTCTCGTGAATTCAAACATAATTGGTGGATGCTCCAAGCTTAGAGTCCAAAATCATCCACATGTTTTTGATTGAAATCTCCCAAGATCTTAGATAATACTAAAACAAGGGTGGGAAGATGTTATATGGAGAACAAATGGAGCACAAGTACAATGAAATGTGATTTTTCACTTGATGAAACAGAGGTGAATTAGAAACTATAGAAGAGAGTGTACAAAATACCCCAAATAACAGCGATCTAAAGTCCCTATTAAAAGCTAGCTTTTCATAGGATATTTTAAAAGAATCAAAAGAAATCATTTTTTTTTGGTTTTAGTTCTTCAGCATTTTTTTTTTTTTTTATTTGTTCCTCTGTATGTGTTGTGTCTTTTATTTTCTGGATATTTTAAAGATTTTCTCCTTATCTTTACTCATCAGTAATCTGAGTATGATGTGCCCAGGCTTGGTTTTCTTTGTATTGATATTTATCATGTTTGGGGTTTTCTTTTTTTTTTTTTTCATTAATGTATTTATTTTTGGCTGTGTTGGTTCTTCGTTTCTGTGCGAGGGCTTACTCTAGTTGCGGCGAGCCGGGGCCCCTCTTCATCGCGGTGCGCGGGCCTCTCATCATCGTGGCCTCTCTTGTTGCGGAGCACAGGCTCCAGACGCGCAGGCTCAGTAATTGTGGCTCACGGGCCCAGTTGCTCCGCGGCATGTGGGATCTTCCCAGACCAGGGCTCGAACCCATGTTCCCTGCATTAGCAGGCAGGATGTAAACCACGGTGCCACCAGGGAAGCCCCCGTGTTCTTCAGCTTTTTTATAAGATAGCCTCAATTGAAAATAATTACACTCATTAGTTTCATTCAGTAAGAGAATGCGATTCTGGGCAATCAGTTTGTCAGACATATATCACAAAAGAAAACAACCAAATAAAATAATGGAGCATCCCTTCTCCAAACCGTCTTCCTCTCTGTTGCGCTCATGTTCCCTCTTTCTAACACCTAATTTCTATTCGTGGCAAGCCCTCCACCTCGGGTGACGCTTACTGTGTGAGTCCCCAGAAACCAGACGTCCATCTGTTCTTTCTTTCTTTCGATTACTTCCGATGATAAAGCCACTCCTCTGTTACTGAGGTGGTGGCAACAACGGATATTTGTAGTGCGCTCCATCTTTTGTATGCCCTTCATTGAAGGCTGCTGAGTTGGTAGCTTCACGAAGGAGGATGCACTCTTCGGCATTTGTACGTGTGTGTTTGGGGAAGAGGGTTTTGTAATCGTTTTCATTCAGAAAGAAATGCTGACAGCTTCACTCCAAATTAATAGTGTATACTTTTCCATGTCATCAATATTGACATTTGGAAATCTTATTCATTAGTCTGTGATCTGGAAGGAAACTATTTTAATGGCTCTTGGCCCTTGCATCTGTGATTCTCTTGTCATTGAAATCTGTAAAACACTGATATTAACTCTGAAATTTTATACTTTTAAACATTATTGACTTCCTGGGAAGAAGTCATATGTTAGAACCTTACAGCATACACTTCAGCTATAGAAAAACTATTAAGTGCTGTTTATTTAATTTAATAACACAGATCTAGGCCATTTAATTTTTTAGCCAGATTTATTAAGATATAATTCACATATGATTATAACTCATCCATTTAGAGTGTAAAATTCAGTCGTTTTTAGTATATTCACAGATAGGTGCAGTGATCACGACGGTTAATTTTAAAACATTTTTGTCACCTCAAGAAGAAATCTCATACCTATCACCCTACTATCCCCACAAGCCTCCTAGCCCTAAGCAATCACTTACTGCACTTTTGTTAAATCTCTAAAACCTTCATGAATCAGCACTTTGCTACAAATCTACAACTCTCTCTGCCACTCTTTCTTTAATTAGAAACGTTTTTTTGAGCAGTGTTAGGTTTACAGAAATATTAAGCAGATATAGAGATTCCATTTATTCTATTCTCCTGCCAACGCCCCATTCCCTTTTCCCCAATTATTAACATCTTGCATTAGTGGTACATTTTTACAATTGATGAACCAATACTGATAGATTGTTGTTAATTAAGTTTTACATTAGAGTTCACTATTTGTGTTGTACGTTCTATAGGTTTGGATAAATGTATAATGACATGTATTGACCATTACAATCTCATACATAATAGTTTCACTGCCCTAAAAATTCTTGTAATCTACCTGTTCATCATTCCTCTCTTGTCCCTAATTCCTGGCAACCCCTAATCTTTTTAGTGTCTCCATAATTTTGCCTTTTCCAGAGTGTTGTAGAGTTGGAAGATTTTCTTCCATGTTATCTTCCAGAAGTTTTATAGCTTTGTGTTTTATATTTAGGTCTGTGCTCTATTTTAACTTAATGTTCGTGAAAGGTGTAAGGTTTGTTTCTAAATTCACTTTTTTTTTTTTTTTTTGCATGTGGATGTCTAGTTATTCCAACATTGTTTGTTGAAAAGACTATCTTTGTTCATCATATTGCCTCTGTTCTTTTGTCAAAATCAGTTGACTGTATTTGTCTTGGTCTGTTTCTGGGCTTCCTATTCAGTTCCATTGATCTATTTGTCTATTCTTTTGCCCATACCACACTGTCTTGATTACTGTTAACTTTATAGTAAGTCTTGATTTTGGGTAATGTTAATCCTCCAACTTTGTTCTCTCCCTTCAATACTGTGTCAGCCATTCTGGGTTTTTATAAACTTTAGAATCAGTTTGTCAATATCCACAAGATCACTTGGGATTTTGATTGGGATTAATTAAATCTGTAGATCAAGTTGGGAAGAACTGACATCTTAACAATTTTGATCATCCTATACATGACCATGTAGTGTCCCTCCATTTTTTAAAATTATTTGATTTCTTTCATCACAGGTTTGTAGTCTTTCCTTATATAGATATGACACATATTTTCTTAGTTTTATACCTAAGTATTTCATTTTTGGGTGTTAATGTAAATGATATTGTGTTTTTTAATTTCAAAACCCAGTTGTACATTGCTGGTGTACAGGGAAGCAATTAATTTGTATATGTGAAAAATGTATCCTGCAACCTTGCTATAATTGCTTATTAGTTCTCAAAGTTTTTTGTTGATTCTGTGAGATTGCCTACATAGATGATCGTGTCATCTACAAAAACAGTTTTATTTCTTCCTTTCCAATTTATATACTTTTAATTTCCTTTTTTTGTCTAATTAGATTAGCTGTGAATTCTAGGACAATGTTGAAAAAATGTGTTGAGGCGATATCCTTGCCTTGTTCTTTTTTATTTATTTATTTATTTATTTATTTTTGGCTGTGTTGGGTCTTCGTTTCTGTGAGGGCTTTCTCTGGTTGCGGCAAGCGGGGGCCACTCTTCATCGCGGTGCGTGGGCCCCTCACTATCGTTGCCTCTCTTGTTGCGGAGCACAGGCTCCAGGCGCGCAGGCTCAGTAGTTGTGGCTCACGGGCCTAGCTGCTCCGTGGCATGTGGGATCTTCCCAGACCAGGGCTCGATCCCGTATCCCCTGCATTAGCAGGCAGATTCTCAACGACCGCGCCACCAGGGAAGCCCCCTTGCCTTGTTCTTAATCTTAGTGAGAAAGCATCTAGTTTCTCACTAATAAATATTATATTAGCTGTAGGTGTTTTGTAAATTCTCATTATTAAGTTGCAATAGTTCCCTTCTATTTCTAGTTTACTGAAAGTTTTTGTCATGAATGAATGCTGGATTTGTCAAATGCTTTTTCTGGATCTATTAATAGGACCATATAGTTTTTCTTCTTTAACCTGTTTATATGATGAATTACACTAGTTGGTTTTCTTATGTTGAACCAGCCTTGTATACCTGGAATAAATCCCACTTGCCCATGGTGTATAATTCTGTTCATACATAGTTGGATTTGATTGACTAATATTCTGTTCAGGATTTTTGCAACTATATTCATTTGTCTGAATTTTTCCTTTTTTTTGTAATGCTTTGTATGCTTTTGGTGTTAGGATAATGCTGGTTTCCTAGAATGAGTTAGAAAGTATTTATTCTAGTTCTATTTTTAGAGAATAAGCATACATTTTCCCTAAAATATTTGTTAAAATTCACCAGTGAACCAATCTGGCCCTAGTGCTTTCTTTTTGGCAGGTTATTAATTATAGTTTCAAATCCTTTAATAGATATAGGCCTATTGAGATTGTCTGTTTCTCCGTGTGTAATTTTGGTGCTGGAACAACTGGACAGCTACATGCAAAAAAAAAAAAAATGAATCTAGACAAAGACCTTACACTTTTCATATACATTAAATGGATCATAGAACTCAATATAAAATGCAACAGGACTTCATTAAAATAAAATAGTAATAAAATAAAATGTGATGCCCCCGGTAAGCCTTTTTAGATTCTTCAATCATGTGTTTCTTCCTAATTATGCCTTAATTTCACCTGGTTTATACCTCTGCAGTATTTATAAAAGAAATCTTGCATGTTATATGTACATGCCTATCAACTCCATTGGACTGTGACCTCGTTGAGGGCTGGTAGGATGTGTCATTCATCTTTGGTGCCAGTTCAACATTTGTTCTGGTACAAAATAGTAAGTAGAACATATCCTTTGAATTGAACAATGCAGAGTTTTGGTTAATTTAAAATTCAGTTTCACAGGCCTACAATTACTAAATGGTATAGGGACACAAAACTCTTTATAACTAAAACATTCACGAGTCCATTTATGAAATCAGTGTCCTCTCAGCTCTCCTTTGCTCATCGTAGTGGAATTGATCCCCACCCACCAGGTCAGGTGTTTGATTAGTTCTTTTTGATAGGGGAATGGTGCCAATCACCACTAATCTAAACAATTGCAATGAAGTTGATTGCAAGGGAAATAGTCCCATCCAAGGAGTATGATTAGACTTGGTAAAAGAGGGGCAAAGGGAAGGGAGAAGGAAAAGCAGAAGTGTACAAGCAATCTCCCCAAGTAAGGGGGAAGACCAAAAAGAAGGAAGAGTGGGGCAGTGGTGGAGGTTCTCCCCAGGGTTCTCTCCAGGCAGACAGCGGGAACAAGCAGGGCAGGGAGGTGGTGGTGAGTAAGGACACCTCAGTGTTGGAGGTGTAAGGACACCTACAGTATGGAGCTGCAGGCTTAAACTTTCCAGAATAAATCTCAGCTTTGGATAGGAGCCTGTTATCAGACCCACCCTCAAATCACTAGGCACTAACTATCCTATGGAAAAGGGCAGAGTCCAAAATTTTGATTAAAAATAATATATGAGCTTAAAACAAATATAAGCCTACATATTTTTAACAGAGAAACTTAACATATCTACTAGATATTGGGAAATCTGAGCTCTTATGAACCCAAATAAAAGCAGGGAAAAGATAGCAGAGATACTGTTTGAAAGTGACCAGTTTTTTTGGTGTGTATGTCCATGCAGGTAGCCCTTACTTTGTGTGCCCATGGTTTGTTGACTGGTGCACATTGTGCTACTCACAATTGCTCCTTGTCAAAGTATCATTTTCATAAATTAAACTCATGACTCTCATGCAAATGTTAAATGAGTATATGGCACAGATTTAATGAACCCATTAATAAGAGAACTGGCATGATGGTAGTGCTGATTCAAAAGAACTAAATGGGGTAGAAGATTTTATAGTAGCTGGAAGAATTCCTAAATAGGATTACTGATTTTAGATAAAAAAATAGCTCATGTTCTGTAGGGAAAATCAGCTAACATTCTGAATTTTGGAAATTGTATTTTCCATCAGAAAGGAATCATTTGCATCCCTACTGAACAGACATTATTTGTATTGCTATCTGACAGAAATCAAGGTACAAATCAACATCAACCCCTTCAGAATTACACCATACCTTTATCAATAGTAAATAACAAGTTAAACAAAGATGCAAAGGTACATGCCTAGAGATTCAGATAATCCGCAGGCAGGCCTGATAATCAAACCCTAGCATAACTAAGAAAGAACAGGCAAACGTCCCTTTAGATTTTTTCAGGCTTTTGGATAATTTTCCTTAACGCCATTTTACAAAGGTTTTTCTCTTCCGTATCTTACTGATGTCAAGGAGACTAGAATTACTGGGAAGGGTATTCTCAGATATATTATCAAGTTATCCCATTGTAAAAAATACGAAAAACCAAAACACTAATCTTGAAGCTATCCACAGGATTAAAGAAAAACTATACAATTTTGAGTGAGAGCAGAAACTGCTCTTAGAAAGCATAGTATTAGTGAGTTCTTACAGGCTCCCAGGTAGCTACATCATCAGAGAGAAGGAAGCACCAGAAGAGGTATTTTACCCATGTTTGGTCAATACGAGGGAGTGCAGAATTGCTTTTGACACAGTCTAGAGGCTGACATTGATACCATGCCAGAGACCCGTAAGCATGTTGTGCTTTCTCAAAGGTCTTCTCTGTGAGCTGAGCTGCCTTCGAACTTAGAACATGAATTGTATGGTTTTACCTTGAACAAGATTCTGGAAATAGTTTATAAAATAATATCTGCATATAGGCCTCACCTTGGAGAGAGCTCATTACATTCCTGGGCACTGCAGTGCTACCAGATATCATGAGAAATAGAGGCAGGACAAGAATACCAAGGGAGGGTTGCTCAGCATAGATGACTGATGTGACCATTGTGATGATTTGACCAACTCCAAAGTTCATTCCCATGTCACCACTAAAACATTTTTTTCCCCTTCATTGCTAATGTCTGAGAGGAAATTTCTTTCCTCTACCCTCTTAGGTTTATTCGTAGGGGCCTGCAAAGTAAACTGACAAACGACAGAATGATGGAAGAAAAAACATAAATTATTTTAATTAATATTTTCTGTGTGAAAGAGTCCAAGAGGAAGGAAGTGAAACTCAAAGAAGTAGTTAGACTTGGGGGCTTATATTCCATTTTTAAGAAAGGAAAGGGGGTTTGGAGGAAAGTGAGTAGGAAATATATGGGGAAACTGATGGGAGAGAAGCGCTATTTTCATAAGGTTTGTTTATGTAGACTCACCTCAGTGCCCATTCTCCACCTTTGGTGACAAGAGTCACTCTCTTCTTCCTGGTTCGGGAGAGGGGGCCCCGGTCTCAGGGAAAATTCATGCCCTGCTTTTAGGGAGAAAAGGGGAGGGAAGATTTCTTCCTGCATCTGCTGATTTTCAACTGCTTTCAGCTGAAAACCATATTTATGCCAAAGTGGCATTTTTTGAGGTGGCATTTTTTTTTTTTAATTTATTTATTTTTGGCTGTGTTGGGTCTTCGTTTCTGTGCGAGGGCTTTCTCCAGTTGCGGCAAGTGGGGGCCACTCTTCATCGCAGTGCGCGGGCCTCTTATTATCGTGGCCTCTCTTGTTGCGGAGCACAGGCTCCAGACGCGCAGGCTCAGTAGTTGTGGCTCACGGGCCCAGTTGCTCCGCGGCATGTGGGATCTTCCCAGACCAGGGCTCGAACCCGTGTCCCCTGCATTGGCAGGCAGATTCTCAACCACTGCGCCACCAGGGAAGCCCTACTGCTTATGTTTTTGAACTCCCATTTTTCAGTTACATTTCTATTTGGAATAGTGTGGTAAAGTAGATGTCAATGGATTCAATGTTTTTCTAGAGTTTCTGTATTCCTTTTTAAAAACAGCTTTGAGATATAATTCACCTACTGTACAATTCACCTACTTAAAGTGTCCAATTCAATTGTTTTTTTGTATATTCACAGAGTTGTGCATTCATCTCCACAATCTATTTTATCCATTTTATTGATAAAAAAAATTTTGGAAATTTTATCAATTTCCAAAACAAGAAATCTTTCTTTTCCTAGCCTACAAGGCTCCCATCTCCCACAGCCCCAAGCAAACACTCATCTACTTTCTGTCTCTATAGGTTTGTCCTTTCTGACATTTCATATCAATGGGCTCATATAATATATGGTTCCTTATGACTGACTAATTTCACTCAGAGTATTTTCAAGATTCCTGTACATTGGAGTACTTCATTCATCAGTACTTCAGCCTAAAACAATATCACTGGAATTATGGAATAAACTTAATCCTTACGGGTGTATTTTTTTAATTATCCAGCACTATTACAAGTTCTCAGTCTTGTTTTCAATTTAAAAAGACTTTTAATGATAATCATTAAAATGCTTATGGTTGAATTTAGATTCAATTCTGTGCAATAAAATCAAATTGGTTATAACACAATAAAGGCCGTATATGAGAAGCCCATAGCTGATGTCATACTCTGCGCTTTTCCTCTAAGATCAGGAATAAGAGAAAGATGCCCACTCTCGCCACTTTTATTCAACGTAGTATTAGAAGTCCTAGTCAGAGTAATTAGGCAAAAAAAAAAAAAAAAAAAGAAATCAGCAGCACCCAGCTGGAAAGGAAGAAGTAAAATTGTCAATATTTGCAGATGACATGATATTATATATAGAAAACCCTAAAGACTCCACCAAAAAAACACTGTTAGAACTAATAAACAACTTTAGTACTGTTGCAGAATACAAAATCAATATACAAACATTGGTTGCATTTCTATATGCTAGTAATAAAACAATACCACTTACAATTGCATCAAAAGAATAAAATACCTATGAATAAATTTAACCATGGAGGTGAAAGACCTGTACATTGAAAACTGTAAGACACTGATGAAAGTAACTGAAGAAGACACAAATAAATGGAAAGATATTCTGTGGCTCATAGGTTAGAAGAATTAATATTGTTAAACTGTCCATACTACCAGAAGCAATCTACAGATTCAATTCAATCCCTATCAAAATTCCAATGGCATTTTACACAGAAACAGAGCAAAAAAATCCTAAAATGTGTAAGGAACCACAAAACACCCTGAGTAACCAAAGCAATCTTCAGAGAGAACAAAGCTGGAAGCATCATGCTTCCTGATTTTAAGTTATATTACAAAACTATGGTATGGTATTGGTATAAAAACAGGCACATGGATGAATGGAGCAGAATAGAGAGCTCAGAAATAAACGCACACATATATGGTCACTTAATTGATCACAAAGGAGCCAAGAATATACAATGGGGAAAGGACAGTCTGTTCAACACATGGTGTTGGCAAAACTGGACAGCCACATGCAAAAGAATAAAACTAGACTACTACCTTACACCATACAGAAATTAACTCAAAATGGAATAAAGACTTGAATTTAAGACCTGAAATCATAAAACTCCTAGAAGAAAACATATACGGTAAGCTCCTGGACATTGGTCATGGCCATGATTTTTTGGATATGACACCAAAAGCAAAGGCAATAAAAGTAAAAATAAACAAGTGAGACTACATCAAACTAAAAAGCTTTTGTACAGTAAAGGAAACCATCCACAAAATGAAAAGGCAACCAATTGAATGGGAGAAATATTTGCAAATCATGTATCTGATAATGGGCTAATAGCTAATATATATAAAGATCTCGCACAACTCAATAGCAAACAAACGATCTAATTAAAAATGGGCAAAGGATCTGAATAGACATTTTTCCAAAGAACACATACAGTTGACCAACAGGTATAGGAAAAGATGCTCAACGTCACTAATCATCAGGGGAATGCAAATCGAAACCACAATGAGCTATCACTTCACACCTGTTTGTATGATTAGCATCAAAAGATAAGAAATAACAAGTGTTGGCAAGGATGTGGAGAGAAGGAGACACTTGTGCACTCTTGGTGGGAATGTAAATTGGTACAGACAGTATGGAAAATAGCATGGAGTTTCCTCAAAAGATCAAAACTGGGACTACCATATGATCCAGCAATTTCACTTCTGTGTATTTGTACAAAGAAAATGAAAACACTAACTCCAAAAGATATATGCACACCCATGTTTATTACAGAATTATTTACAAGAGTTGAGACATGGGAACAACTTCAGTGTTCATTGATGGGTGAATGGCTAAAAAAATGTGATACACACACTGGAATACTATTGAGCCATTAAGAAAAAGGAAATTTTGCCATTTGTGACAACATGGAGGGACTTCGAGAGCATTATGCTAAGTGAAATAAGTTAGAGAAAGATAACCTATGGTCTCACTTATATGAGTAATCTTAAAAAGAGAAAAAAGGAGCTCATAAATACAGAGAAGAGATAGTTGGTTGCCAGACTGCGGGGATGGGGATGGGGGTGGGAAGTAGGTGACATGAGTGAAGGGGGTTCAAAAGGTACAAATTTCCAGTTATAAAATAAATAAGCCACAGGGATGTAATGTATAGCATGGTGAATATAGTTATTAATACTGTATTGCATATTTACAAGTTGCTGCAAGTAAATCTTAAAAGTTCTCATCACAAGAAGAAAGAAAAAAATCTGTGACTGTGTATGGTGATTGATGGTAACCAGACTTACTGTGATGTTCATTTTGCAATACACACAAATGTCAAATCATTGAATTGTACACCTGAAACTAATATAGTGTTCTATGTCAATTATACCTCAATAGAAAAATTCTTAGGTCAAGATCAGATGTTGATTTTAATTTTAAATTAGAAAAGGACTTTTAAGGATACACTCAACTCTGCCTCCCTCTTCCTACCCCAAAGAAGTAAAGAAAAACTGTGACCTTTTATGCCTTTCATAAAATTAGAAATTTTGTTTAAAGGGTATAATATATCTCAATTTAAAAAGTTAAAAAAAAAAAAAGAATTTTTTTTCCTGGACACTCATGTAGTTGATTCTGTGAATTTATCCTTCTTTGTGATATGATAGAAGGAAGTTCTCGAATCTCCCTTTTCTCTATATGTATGCACCTCAGCTGCTGCCATCAGTGGACATGTGTGCAAGATGATATTGGAGACTGTGGTGCTTGAATTGGGTAGAATGCTGGACAGCTGACTCTGCACTTCATTTTAACGTTAAGCCTCTCTGATTCTACTTGTGCCAGAATGTCAGGAAAAGTGTGTTGTTTATGCGCAATCCTGTGAAATGTTTATTAAGCACTTTTGGAAATACCATGCAGTATTGCTTTTATACTTCAAGTTCTTAGTTGTGGTTTGTTCTGTCTTAGATACCAGTGTTTGTTAGTCCCCAAAAGTCCTCCTGGGTTGAAATGGGCTGAATTGGAAAGAAATATTATAAGCAGATAAGGTAGGGGGTCTATGGAGAAAGAAAACCAGGCATGGCTTTCTGGCCATAAGAGAACACCTATTCATTTAGTACAAGCCATTTCGTGATCTAAGCCTGGCCAGAGCGCTTGCCCTTGAACAGGTCTCAGTAATTAAGGATCTTAAGGGAAAACAAGAATGCTGACTGTTATCAGGCAAGAGAAGTAGCACTAGTAATAATGTATCAGTTGTAAAGACTTCCAGTTCTGTTTCCATGGTAGGGATTAGCCTGAAACAGACAATCACCCCATCCCCCTCAAGAATTTTTTAAAAATCAGGTTGTAGGGAGTAAGGCAAGCTCTTATGCATTTCAAGAAAGTGCTAGTAGGCATGTTAGAAACCGACCTTGCTGCTGGGGGTGGGGTGGGCTGGGGAACTCTGCCCTTACCAGAAGTTTGTGCTAAAGTGAAAAGCATATTGTACAAATAGTTACCCTTCCAGCATTCATCCAGATATGCCCCGAGGCTGTGATAAGTTTGTGTTGTCATCATTTAGTGTCAGCTCATTTAATGCCATATTATATGAGTCACTCCTGAAAATGAGCCTTAGTCTCCTTTAAGAAAATACTGCCCCGTGTTTCAGACGGAATTTTAATTTAACTTTGGGCACAATTTCCATGAATTAATTAAAATGGGGGCATTTACATGAAATCCTTAGGTCCTGCAGTAAAGCATTTATCACTTTGCTAAGAAATTAAAAATGTAGTACTAAATGATTTGCTAGTATAAAAGAATTGTAGAATAATTTAACATAGTACACTGAGGTGCAATTAAAAAGTCACCAGAGGTCACTCTTACTTAAAGGAAACATGGCTTCAAAAATCCTTCCCTTAGAAGAGAAGCAGAGTGCTGTGCTGCCTTTCTTGTCTCCTTAGTTGTGATTACAGGATATTGCAAGATCAGTTATTTTGATATTTCTTTATTTTCTGTTTGTATTTTATTCCCTGAAATCCACAGAGGTATCATGTTCTTCATACTGAACATCTTTTTTAAGAGTCACATGCTCTGAGGTGCTCCATGTCTGAATATCCAGGCAGATAGCCTTTTCTGAATTGAATATATCTCTAAGCTCAGTTCGTCTGGGTCTCTGGCTGACTCTTCAAATGTCAATGCTAGTTTTCACTTTTCAGCCTCTGTTTTATTTAGATGTGCTTAGTACTCTGATTAAAAGTTCAGTAAGTTTAAAGTACCTATGTAAATTTGCATGGCTAAGAACATTTTAGATACTATAGAGTCCTTGATCACTGCAAAGATGGCTACTATAGTTGTTCAAGTGTCAAGTATATATTTAAATGTCTTTGCAGACTTAAAGATTCATAGAGGGTACACAAACTGTGTTTGATCATTGCTTGCTAATCTCATTTGACAGTATCCTTTGTAGCAGTAGAAGTAATGGTGAATGAATCTTATTATAGTCTAGATTAGCTAATTTGACCAATTGGATTTTTCCTTAACTCTCGAATATTTGGGAGGTGTTTGTTTGTATGTGTAGATGTATACAGAAGCAAGGTATTTCAAACCCATATTTGAAATTTGTTAGTACGTAAATCAAGGTAGAGGGTTCTTTTAGTCCTGTCCCATCATTTGAGAAATTCTAAAGAGGAGTTTGCCAGCAGGATGGGATTTAGGCTACCAACAAGAAATCACGAACACCAGCATTTGCTCAAGTCTTTTGATCGCTAACCTTTTATTCCTAAGAAGTGTTTTAAGAACTCAAGTAATCTTTTCAGACAAGACTTTAAAACTAACAAAAATGAAATATTCTTAAGCCCTGATAAAATAATGAGAACTGTATGTAAATTTTTAAAAAGGTAAAGATCTTCTCCCCAAAAGGATACAGTGACATTTTTCCTCTATTTACAACTGGTTCTCAGTAGTAAGTTAGTCAGACGGGGGGGAGGGGCGGGGGGGGTGTCAACCTGGGTGAGGTTCTGGCATAAGACATACTCTCATACAGGACTTGGTTGAAACATTTGACATCTCAGAAATTATCCATGTTTTGACATGAATCTTTATAAGTAATGGGAAATTTTAAGTCAGGAGGAGTCTACACAGGGCGAGAGTAATGTTTCTAAATAGCCAAAAACGTGGGCTTTTTTTTTTTTTTCTCTTATTTTCTGTCTTTTTGAAGATAAAAGAAGTTGAATGGACAACATCCTCTAGGACCTGATATTTAAAAATTGTGCATCTCTACTTGGTCTGCCTTCTAGAACTCTTTGTATTTAGTCAAGATGAAAGTGTTATTCTAATGGAGTTATCCTCTTAAATGGAACTTGCCCAAGTTCCACAGCTTCTGTGAAAAGCTAATTTTCAAAGTAAACATTTTAGTGCTATTTGACTTTTTAAACTATGTGCCTCTATTAATTTTGTGACTAAAATTTTAAAATTCCAATTGAATAGAGATTTTTTGCTTCCATTATATTTTTTTCTGGAAAAGATATTATTAAGTTTGCCCCCAAATACCACTGAATTATAAAGTTGTTTTTTACAGTTATACATCCCAAACTTAATGCAAAATTGAGATCTAAAGATAATAGGCAATATTTTCTATTGGTGTTTGTAATATCAGGGCACAAACTTTTAGAAGTGACTTTGTTAGCCAGCCCTCCTGTAACTAAATCTATTTGGAAATCTCAGCCTATTATCTTAAGGTGTCTTTAAAATGAATTATCAGAGTGGCTGGGTACATCTGTACTTAAAACACTATTTGTCTAATTGCTTCTACTTAAGTAAACATTACGTATTACTAGAGATTTCAAGTTGATTTTAAATTAAATAAGATCTAGTAAAACAAAGATCAACATAAACTGTTTTAACTTGCCGCTTGCTTTTGTTGTTTTGTTTTGTTTTGTTCTTCTTCTCAAAGAGTTTCTTACTGATTTCTTCAAAGGAAATCAGGAAACTCTACATGTTTAGATAAAGTTCTATCTATATCATAAGACCCAGGACTTCAGATGAAAAAGGTTTTATAGATAATCCTCCTCGTCTTGAAATATTTATAATAATCCAGGACATACCTTCTGGTCAATCATATCATCTAGATAAATACTATGTTTAGTTTTTATTACTTATTCAGTACCTATGGAGTAGTACGTAATGCAGTGTAGTCCAATTTATATATAAAATACAAATTTAAATAACAGAATTTGGTGTATAGTGCACCTTTATTTCTTTTAAACATAGACATGTTTTAAGAGGTGAACTTTATCAACTTTACATGGACATATCGTTTTGGAAGTGGAGTATTAAGTTTGAATAGAATAAAGGTTTCCAAATGGATATTGGCTAATATATGCATTTATATATATATATATGTTATAAAAATAATTTTGTTTTATTCTCTAAAACATCACATACATGTTTTCACCCTGGGAATCATTCCTATGTAAGTCAGTGCCTTAAAATATATATGCTAATAAACAATATTCAATGTGCTACAAAAATAATTTAGTTAAATTTTTAAATGAACTTACCTTCTAGTGACCTCATTTCAATATTTATAGATTATAGGAATGAAGTACAGGAAACTGAATTTTACCTTATAGGGAACTTGCATTCAGGAGCACCATCAATTTTAGCCTGCAATGATTGTGCAAATATGTCTAAGAAAAGAAGCATGCACTTAGATGCAGAAATTCTTCCATCTTACAGCTTACAGTGTTTAAGAAGTTGATCTATATGCATATATAATAAGAAAGCTTTGAAAAATACGCCTTTGAAATTCAGTTGTTTATACAAATATTTTTAGGACAATAAGTTTGAAGAATATGACAAGAATTTAGAGCACCAAAGTGTTTTTGTTTTTTTTTTTTAATTGCCATGTGGTTAAACATCTTTGTCATAAAGCTACAGTAAAGGCACTCATGTGAAATGTACATGTGTGAGGTGTAAGAAGGGATCTCCTCTCTTGGTTACACTATTGCCAATAGCTATTTCAGTCTCGTGAATTCAAACATAATTGGTGGATGCTCCAAGCTTAGAGTCCAAAATCATCCACAGGTTTTTGATTGAAATCTCCCAAGATCTTAGATAATACTAAAACAAGGGTGGGAAGATGTTATATGGAGAACAAATGGAGCACAAGTACCATGAAATGTGATTTTTCACTTGATGAAACAGAGGTGAATTAGAAACTATAGAAGAGAGTGTACAAAATACCCCAAATAACAGCGATCTAAAGTCCCTATTAAAAGCTAGCTTTTCATAGGATATTTTAAAAGAATCAAAAAAATCATTTTTTTTGGTTTTAGTTCTTCAGCATTTTTTTTTTTTTTTTGGTTCCTCTGTATGTGTTGTGTCTTTTATTTTCTGGATATTTTAAAGATTTTCTCCTTATCTTTACTCATCAGTAATCTGAGTATGATGTGCCCAGGCTTGGTTTTCTTTGTATTGATATTTATCATGTTTGGGGTTTTCTTTTTTTTTTTTTTTTAATTAATTAATTAATGTATTTATTTTTGGCTGTGTTGGTTCTTCGTTTCTGTGCGAGGGCTTACTCTAGTTGCGGCGAGCCGGGGCCCCTCTTCATCGCGGTGCGCGGGCCTCTCACTATCGTGGCCTCTCTTGTTGCGGAGCACAGGCTCCAGACGCGCAGGCTCAGTAATTGTGGCTCACGGGCCCAGTTGCTCCGCGGCATGTGGGATCTTCCCAGACCAGGGCTCGAACCCATGTTCCCTGCATTAGCAGGCAGGATGTAAACCACGGTGCCACCAGGGAAGCCCCCGAGTTCTTCAGCTTTTTTATAAGATAGCCTCAATTGAAAATAATTACACTCATTAGTTTCACTCAGTAAGAGAATGCGATTCTGTGCAATCAGTTTGTCAGACATATATCACAAAAGAAAACAACCGAATAAAATAATGGAGCATCCCTTCTCCAAACCGTCTTCCTCTCTGTTGCTCTCATGTTCCCTCTTTCTAACACCTAATTTCTATTCGTGGCAAGCCCTCCACCTCGGGTGACGCTTACTGTGTGAGTCCCCAGAAACCAGACGTCCATCTGTTCTTTCTTTCTTTCGATTACTTCCGATGATAAAGCCACTCCTCTGTTACTGAGGTGGTGGCAACAACGGATATTTGTAGTGCGCTCCATCTTTTGTATGCCCTTCATTGAAGGCTGCTGAGTTGGTAGCTTCACGAAGGAGGATGCACTCTTCGGCATTTGTACGTGTGTGTTTGGGGAAGAGGGTTTTGTAATCGTTTTCATTCAGAAAGAAATGCTGACAGCTTCACTCCAAATTAATAGTGTATACTTTTCCGTGTCGTCAATATTGACATTTGGAAATCTTATTCATTAGTCTGTGATCTGGAAGGAAACTATTTTAATGGCTCTTGGCCCTTGCATCTGTGATTCTCTTGTCATTGAAATCTGTAAAAAACTGATATTAACTCTGAAATTTTATACTTTTAAACATTATTGACTTCCTGGGAAGAAGTCATATGTTAGAACCTTACAGCATACACTTCAGCTATAGAAAAACTATTAAGTGCTGTTTATTTAATTTAATAACACAGATCTAGGCCATTTAATTTTTTAGCCAGATTTATTAAGATATAATTCACATATGATTATAACTCATCCATTTAGAGTGTAAAATTCAGTCGTTTTTAGTATATTCACAGATAGGTGCAGTGATCACGACGGTTAATTTTAAAACATTTTTGTCACCTCAAGAAGAAATCCCATACCTATCACCCTACTATCCCCTCAAGCCTCCTAGCCCTAAGCAATCACTTACTGCATTTTTGTTAAATCTCTAAAACCTTCATGAATCAGCACTTTGCTACAAATCTACAACTCTCTCTGCCACCCTTTCTTTAATTAGAAACGTTTTTTTGAGCAGTGTTAGGTTTACAGAAATATTAAGCAGATATAGAGACTCCATTTATTCTATTCTCCTGCCAACGCCCCATTCCCTTTTCCCCAATTATTAACATTTTGCATTAGTGGTACATTTTTACAATTGATGAACCAATACTGATAGATTGTTGTTAATTAAGTTTTACATTAGAGTTCACTATTTGTGTTGTACGTTCTATAGGTTTGGATAAATGTATAATGACATGTATTGACCATTACAATCTCATACATAATAGTTTCACTGCCCTAAAAATTCTTGTAATCTACCTGTTCATCATTCCTTCTCTTGTCCCTAATTCCTGGCAACCCCTAATCTTTTTAGTGTCTCCATAATTTTGCCTTTTCCAGAGTGTTGTAGAGTTGGAAGATTTTCTTCCATGTTATCTTCCAGAAGTTTTATAGCTTTGTGTTTTATATTTAGGTCTGTGCTCTATTTTAACTTAATGTTCGTGAAAGGTGTAAGGTTTGTTTCTAAATTCACTTTTTTTTTTTTTTTTTGCATGTGGATGTCTAGTTATTCCAACATTGTTTGTTGAAAAGACTATCTTTGTTCATCATATTGCCTCTGTTCTTTTGTCAAAATCAGTTGACTGTATTTGTCTTGGTCTGTTTCTGGGCTTCCTATTCAGTTCCATTGATCTATTTGTCTATTCTTTTGCCCATACCACACTGTCTTGATTACTGTTAACTTTATAGTAAGTCTTGATTTTGGGTAATGTTAATCCTCCAACTTTGTTCTCTCCCTTCAATACTGTGTCAGCCATTCTGGGTTTTTATAAACTTTAGAATCAGTTTGTCAATATCCACAAGATCACTTGGGATTTTGATTGGGATTAATTAAATCTGTAGATCAAGTTGGGAAGAACTGACATCTTAACAATTTTGATCATCCTATACATGACCATGTAGTGTCCCTCCATTTTTTAAAATTATTTGATTTCTTTCATCACAGGTTTGTAGTCTTTCCTTATATAGATATGACACATATTTTCTTAGTTTTATACCTAAGTATTTCATTTTTGGGTGTTAATGTAAATGATATTGTGTTTTTTAATTTCAAAACCCAGTTGTACATTGCTGGTGTACAGGGAAGCAATTAATTTGTATATGTGAAAAATGTATCCTGCAACCTTGCTATAATTGCTTATTAGTTCTCAAAGTTTTTTGTTGATTCTGTGAGATTGCCTACATAGATGATCGTGTCATCTACAAAAACAGTTTTATTTCTTCCTTTCCAATTTATATACTTTTAATTTCCTTTTTTTGTCTAATTAGATTAGCTGTGAATTCTAGGACAATGTTGAAAAAATGTGTTGAGGCGATATCCTTGCCTTGTTCTTTTTTATTTATTTATTTATTTATTTATTTTTGGCTGTGTTGGGTCTTCGTTTCTGTGAGGGCTTTCTCTGGTTGCGGCAAGCGGGGGCCACTCTTCATCGCGGTGCGTGGGCCCCTCACTATCGTTGCCTCTCTTGTTGCGGAGCACAGGCTCCAGGCGCGCAGGCTCAGTAGTTGTGGCTCACGGGCCTAGCTGCTCCGTGGCATGTGGGATCTTCCCAGACCAGGGCTCGATCCCGTATCCCCTGCATTAGCAGGCAGATTCTCAACGACCGCGCCACCAGGGAAGCCCCCTTGCCTTGTTCTTAATCTTAGTGAGAAAGCATCTAGTTTCTCACTAATAAATATTATATTAGCTGTAGGTGTTTTGTAAATTCTCATTATTAAGTTGCAATAGTTCCCTTCTATTTCTAGTTTACTGAAAGTTTTTGTCATGAATGAATGCTGGATTTGTCAAATGCTTTTTCTGGATCTATTAATAGGACCATATAGTTTTTCTTCTTTAACCTGTTTATATGATGAATTACACTAGTTGGTTTTCTTATGTTGAACCAGCCTTGTATACCTGGAATAAATCCCACTTGCCCATGGTGTATAATTCTGTTCATACATAGTTGGATTTGATTGACTAATATTCTGTTCAGGATTTTTGCAACTATATTCATTTGTCTGAATTTTTCCTTTTTTTTGTAATGCTTTGTATGCTTTTGGTGTTAGGATAATGCTGGTTTCCTAGAATGAGTTAGAAAGTATTCATTCTAGTTCTATTTTTAGAGAATAAGCATACATTTTCCCTAAAATATTTGTTAAAATTCACCGGTGAACCAATCTGGCCCTAGTGCTTTCTTTTTGGCAGGTTATTAATTATAGTTTCAAATCCTTTAATAGATATAGGCCTACTGAGATTGTCTGTTTCTCCGTGTGTAATTTTGGTGCTGGAACAACTGGACAGCTACATGCAAAAAAAAAAAAAATGAATCTAGACAAAGACCTTACACTTTTCATATACATTAAATGGATCATAGAACTCAATATATAATGCAATAGGACTTTATTAAAATAAAATAATAATAAAATAAAATGTAATGCCCCCGGTAAGCCTTTGTAGATTCTTCAGTCATGTGTTTCTCCTTAATTATGCCTTAATTTCACCTGGTTTATACCTCTGCAATATTTATAAAAGAAATCTTGCAAGTTATATGTACATGCCTATCAACTCCATTGGACTGTGACCTCGTTGAGGGCTGGTAGGATGTGTCATTCATCTTTGGTGCCAGTTCAACGTTTGTTCTGGTGCAAAATAGTAAGTAGAACATATCCTTTGAATTGAACAATGCAGAGTTTTTGTTAATTTAAAATTCAGTTTCACAGGCCTACAATTACTAAATGGTATAGGGACACAAAACTCTTTATAACTAAAACATTCACGAGTCCATTTATGAAATCAGTGTCCTCTCAGCTCTCCTTTGCTCATCGTAGTGGAATTCATCCCCACCCACCAGGTCAGGTGTTTGATTAGTTCTTTTTGATAGGGGAATGGTGCCAATAACCACTAATCTAAACAATTACAATGAAGTTGATTGCAAGGGAAATAGTCCCATCCAAGGAGTATGATTAGACTTGGTAAAAGAGGGGCAAAGTGAAGGGAGAAGGAAAAGCAGAAGTGTACAAGCAATCTCCCCAAGTAAGGGGGAAGACCAAAAAGAAGGAAGAGTGGGGCAGTGGTGGAGGTTCTCCCCAGGGTTCTCTCCAGGCAGACAGCGGGAACAAGCAGGGCAGGGAGGTGGTGGTGAGTAAGGACACCTCAGTGTTGTAGGTGTAAGGACACCTACAGTATGGAGCTGCAGGCTTAAACTTTCCAGAATAAATCTCAGCTTTGGATAGGAGCCTGTTATCAGACCCACCCTCAAATCACTAGGCACTAACTATCCTATGGAAAAGGGCAGAGTCCAAAATTTTGATTAAAAATTATATATGAGCTTAAAACAAATATAAGCCTACATATTTTTAACAGAGAAACTTAACATATCTACTGGATATTGGGAAATCTGAGCTCTTATGAACCCAAATAAAAGCAGGGAAAAGATAGCAGAGATACTGTTTGAAAGTGACCAGTTTTTTTGGTGTGTATGTCCATGCAGGTAGCCCTTACTTTGTGTGCCCATGGTTTGTTGACTGGTGCACATTGTGCTTCTCACAATTGCTCCTTGTCAAAGTATCATTTTCATAAATTAAACTCATGACTCTCATGCAAATGTAAAATGAGTATATGGCACAGATTTAATGAACCCATTAATAAGAGAACTGGCATGATGGTAGTGCTGATTCAAAAGAACTAAATGGGGTAGAAGCTTTTATAGTAGCTGGAAGAATTCCTAAATAGGATTACTGATTTTAGATAAAAAAATAGCTCATGTTCTGTAGGGAAAATCAGCTAACATTCTGAATTTTGGAAATTGTATTTTCCATCAGAAAGGAATCATTTGCATCCCTACTGAACAGACATTATTTGTCTTGCTATCTGACAGAAATCAAGGTACAAATCAACATCAACCCCTTCAGAATTACACCATACCTTTATCAATAGTAAATAACAAGTTAAACAAAGATGCAAAGGTACATGCCTAGAGATTCAGATAATCCGCAGGCAGGCCTGATAATCAAACCCTAGCATAACTAAGAAAGAACAGGCAAACGTCCCTTTAGATTTTTTCAGGCTTCTGGATAATTTTCCTTAACACCATTTTACAAAGGTTTTTCTCTTCCGTATCTTACTGATGTCAAGGAGACTAGAATTACTGGGAAGGGTATTCTCAGATATATTATCAAGTTATCCCATTGTAAAAAATACGAAAAACCAAAACACTAATCTTGAAGCTATCCACATGATTAAAGAAAAACTATACAATTTTGAGTGAGAGCAGAAACTGCTCTTAGAAAGCATAGTATTAGTGAGTTCTTACAGGCTCCCAGGTAGCTACATCATCAGAGAGAAGGAAGCACCAGAAGAGGTATTTTACCCATGTTTGGTCAATACGAGGGAGTGCAGAATTGCTTTTGACACAGTCTAGAGGCTGACATTGATACCATGCCAGAGACCCGTAAGCATGTTGTGCTTTCTCAAAGGTCTTCTCTGTGAGCTGAGCTGCCTTCGAACTTAGAACATGAATTGTATGGTTTTACCTTGAACAAGATTCTGGAAATAGTTTATAAAATAATATCTGCATATAGGCCTCACCTTGGAGAGAGCTCATTACATTCCTGGGCACTGCAGTGCTACCAGATATCATGAGAAATAGAGGCAGGACAAGAATACCAAGGGAGGGTTGCTCAGCATAGATGACTGATGTGACCATTGTGATGATTTGACCAACTCCAAAGTTCATTCCCATGTCACCACTAAAACATTTTTTTCCCCTTCATTGCTAATGTCTGAGAGGAAATTTCTTTCCTCTACCCTCTTAGGTTTATTCGTAGGGGCCTGCAAAGTAAACTGACAAACGACAGAATGATGGAAGAAAAAACATAAATTATTTTAATTAATATTTTCTGTGTGAAAGAGTCCAAGAGGAAGGAAGTGAAACTCAAAGAAGTAGTTAGACTTGGGGGCTTATATTCCATTTTTAAGAAAGGAAAGGGGGTTTGGAGGAAAGTGAGTAGGAAATATATGGGGAAACTGATGGGAGAGAAGCGCTATTTTCATAAGGTTTGTTTATGTAGACTCACCTCAGTGCCCATTCTCCACCTTTGGTGACAAGAGTCACTCTCTTCTTCCTGGTTCGGGAGAGGGGGCCCCGGTCTCAGGGAAAATTCATGCCCTGCTTTTAGGGAGAAAAGGGGAGGGAAGATTTCTTCCTGCATCTGCTGATTTTCAACTGCTTTCAGCTGAAAACCATATTTATGCCAAAGTGGCATTTTTTGAGGTGGCATTTTTTTTTTTTAATTTATTTATTTTTGGCTGTGTTGGGTCTTCGTTTCTGTGCGAGGGCTTTCTCCAGTTGCGGCAAGTGGGGGCCACTCTTCATCGCAGTGCGCGGGCCTCTTATTATCGTGGCCTCTCTTGTTGCGGAGCACAGGCTCCAGACGCGCAGGCTCAGTAGTTGTGGCTCATGGGCCCAGTTGCTCCGCGGCATGTGGGATCTTCCCAGACCAGGGCTCGAACCCGTGTCCCCTGCATTGGCAGGCAGATTCTCAACCACTGCGCCACCAGGGAAGCCCTACTGCTTATGTTTTTGAACTCCCATTTTTCAGTTACATTTCTATTTGGAATAGTGTGGTAAAGTAGATGTCAATGGATTCAATGTTTTTCTAGAGTTTCTGTATTCCTTTTTAAAAACAGCTTTGAGATATAATTCACCTACTGTACAATTCACCTACTTAAAGTGTCCAATTCAATTGTTTTTTTGTATATTCACAGAGTTGTGCATTCATCTCCACAATCTATTTTATCCATTTTATTGATAAAAAAAATTTTGGAAATTTTATCAATTTCCAAAACAAGAAATCTTTCTTTTCCTAGCCTACAAGGCTCCCATCTCCCACAGCCCCAAGCAAACACTCATCTACTTTCTGTCTCTATAGGTTTGTCCTTTCTGACATTTCATATCAATGGGCTCATATAATATATGGTTCCTTATGACTGACTAATTTCACTCAGAGTATTTTCAAGATTCCTGTACATTGGAGTACTTCATTCATCAGTACTTCAGCCTAAAACAATATCACTGGAATTATGGAATAAACTTAATCCTTACGGGTGTATTTTTTTAATTATCCAGCACTATTACAAGTTCTCAGTCTTGTTTTCAATTTAAAAAGACTTTTAATGATAATCATTAAAATGCTTATGGTTGAATTTAGATTCAATTCTGTGCAATAAAATCAAATTGGTTATAACACAATAAAGGCCGTATATGAGAAGCCCATAGCTGATGTCATACTCTGCGCTTTTCCTCTAAGATCAGGAATAAGAGAAAGATGCCCACTCTCGCCACTTTTATTCAACGTAGTATTAGAAGTCCTAGTCAGAGTAATTAGGCAAAAAAAAAAAAAAAAAAAGAAATCAGCAGCACCCAGCTGGAAAGGAAGAAGTAAAATTGTCAATATTTGCAGATGACATGATATTATATATAGAAAACCCTAAAGACTCCACCAAAAAAACACTGTTAGAACTAATAAACAACTTTAGTACTGTTGCAGAATACAAAATCAATATACAAACATTGGTTGCATTTCTATATGCTAGTAATAAAACAATACCACTTACAATTGCATCAAAAGAATAAAATACCTATGAATAAATTTAACCATGGAGGTGAAAGACCTGTACATTGAAAACTGTAAGACACTGATGAAAGTAACTGAAGAAGACACAAATAAATGGAAAGATATTCTGTGGCTCATAGGTTAGAAGAATTAATATTGTTAAACTGTCCATACTACCAGAAGCAATCTACAGATTCAATTCAATCCCTATCAAAATTCCAATGGCATTTTACACAGAAACAGAGCAAAAAAATCCTAAAATGTGTAAGGAACCACAAAACACCCTGAGTAACCAAAGCAATCTTCAGAGAGAACAAAGCTGGAAGCATCATGCTTCCTGATTTTAAGTTATATTACAAAACTATGGTATGGTATTGGTATAAAAACAGGCACATGGATGAATGGAGCAGAATAGAGAGCTCAGAAATAAACGCACACATATATGGTCACTTAATTGATCACAAAGGAGCCAAGAATATACAATGGGGAAAGGACAGTCTGTTCAACACATGGTGTTGGCAAAACTGGACAGCCACATGCAAAAGAATAAAACTAGACTACTACCTTACACCATACAGAAATTAACTCAAAATGGAATAAAGACTTGAATTTAAGACCTGAAATCATAAAACTCCTAGAAGAAAACATATACGGTAAGCTCCTGGACATTGGTCATGGCCATGATTTTTTGGATATGACACCAAAAGCAAAGGCAATAAAAGTAAAAATAAACAAGTGAGACTACATCAAACTAAAAAGCTTTTGTACAGTAAAGGAAACCATCCACAAAATGAAAAGGCAACCAATTGAATGGGAGAAATATTTGCAAATCATGTATCTGATAATGGGCTAATAGCTAATATATATAAAGATCTCGCACAACTCAATAGCAAACAAACGATCTAATTAAAAATGGGCAAAGGATCTGAATAGACATTTTTCCAAAGAACACATACAGTTGACCAACAGGTATAGGAAAAGATGCTCAACGTCACTAATCATCAGGGGAATGCAAATCGAAACCACAATGAGCTATCACTTCACACCTGTTTGTATGATTAGCATCAAAAGATAAGAAATAACAAGTGTTGGCAAGGATGTGGAGAGAAGGAGACACTTGTGCACTCTTGGTGGGAATGTAAATTGGTACAGACAGTATGGAAAATAGCATGGAGTTTCCTCAAAAGATCAAAACTGGGACTACCATATGATCCAGCAATTTCACTTCTGTGTATTTGTACAAAGAAAATGAAAACACTAACTCCAAAAGATATATGCACACCCATGTTTATTACAGAATTATTTACAAGAGTTGAGACATGGGAACAACTTCAGTGTTCATTGATGGGTGAATGGCTAAAAAAATGTGATACACACACTGGAATACTATTGAGCCATTAAGAAAAAGGAAATTTTGCCATTTGTGACAACATGGAGGGACTTCGAGAGCATTATGCTAAGTGAAATAAGTTAGAGAAAGATAACCTATGGTCTCACTTATATGAGTAATCTTAAAAAGAGAAAAAAGGAGCTCATAAATACAGAGAAGAGATAGTTGGTTGCCAGACTGCGGGGATGGGGATGGGGGTGGGAAGTAGGTGACATGAGTGAAGGGGGTTCAAAAGGTACAAATTTCCAGTTATAAAATAAATAAGCCACAGGGATGTAATGTATAGCATGGTGAATATAGTTATTAATACTGTATTGCATATTTACAAGTTGCTGCAAGTAAATCTTAAAAGTTCTCATCACAAGAAGAAAGAAAAAAATCTGTGACTGTGTATGGTGATTGATGGTAACCAGACTTACTGTGATGTTCATTTTGCAATACACACAAATGTCAAATCATTGAATTGTACACCTGAAACTAATATAGTGTTCTATGTCAATTATACCTCAATAGAAAAATTCTTAGGTCAAGATCAGATGTTGATTTTAATTTTAAATTAGAAAAGGACTTTTAAGGATACACTCAACTCTGCCTCCCTCTTCCTACCCCAAAGAAGTAAAGAAAAACTGTGACCTTTTATGCCTTTCATAAAATTAGAAATTTTGTTTAAAGGGTATAATATATCTCAATTTAAAAAGTTAAAAAAAAAAAAAGAATTTTTTTTCCTGGACACTCATGTAGTTGATTCTGTGAATTTATCCTTCTTTGTGATATGATAGAAGGAAGTTCTCGAATCTCCCTTTTCTCTATATGTATGCACCTCAGCTGCTGCCATCAGTGGACATGTGTGCAAGATGATATTGGAGACTGTGGTGCTTGAATTGGGTAGAATGCTGGACAGCTGACTCTGCACTTCATTTTAACGTTAAGCCTCTCTGATTCTACTTGTGCCAGAATGTCAGGAAAAGTGTGTTGTTTATGCGCAATCCTGTGAAATGTTTATTAAGCACTTTTGGAAATACCATGCAGTATTGCTTTTATACTTCAAGTTCTTAGTTGTGGTTTGTTCTGTCTTAGATACCAGTGTTTGTTAGTCCCCAAAAGTCCTCCTGGGTTGAAATGGGCTGAATTGGAAAGAAATATTATAAGCAGATAAGGTAGGGGGTCTATGGAGAAAGAAAACCAGGCATGGCTTTCTGGCCATAAGAGAACACCTATTCATTTAGTACAAGCCATTTCGTGATCTAAGCCTGGCCAGAGCGCTTGCCCTTGAACAGGTCTCAGTAATTAAGGATCTTAAGGGAAAACAAGAATGCTGACTGTTATCAGGCAAGAGAAGTAGCACTAGTAATAATGTATCAGTTGTAAAGACTTCCAGTTCTGTTTCCATGGTAGGGATTAGCCTGAAACAGACAATCACCCCATCCCCCTCAAGAATTTTTTAAAAATCAGGTTGTAGGGAGTAAGGCAAGCTCTTATGCATTTCAAGAAAGTGCTAGTAGGCATGTTAGAAACCGACCTTGCTGCTGGGGGTGGGGTGGGCTGGGGAACTCTGCCCTTACCAGAAGTTTGTGCTAAAGTGAAAAGCATATTGTACAAATAGTTACCCTTCCAGCATTCATCCAGATATGCCCCGAGGCTGTGATAAGTTTGTGTTGTCATCATTTAGTGTCAGCTCATTTAATGCCATATTATATGAGTCACTCCTGAAAATGAGCCTTAGTCTCCTTTAAGAAAATACTGCCCCGTGTTTCAGACGGAATTTTAATTTAACTTTGGGCACAATTTCCATGAATTAATTAAAATGGGGGCATTTACATGAAATCCTTAGGTCCTGCAGTAAAGCATTTATCACTTTGCTAAGAAATTAAAAATGTAGTACTAAATGATTTGCTAGTATAAAAGAATTGTAGAATAATTTAACATAGTACACTGAGGTGCAATTAAAAAGTCACCAGAGGTCACTCTTACTTAAAGGAAACATGGCTTCAAAAATCCTTCCCTTAGAAGAGAAGCAGAGTGCTGTGCTGCCTTTCTTGTCTCCTTAGTTGTGATTACAGGATATTGCAAGATCAGTTATTTTGATATTTCTTTATTTTCTGTTTGTATTTTATTCCCTGAAATCCACAGAGGTATCATGTTCTTCATACTGAACATCTTTTTTAAGAGTCACATGCTCTGAGGTGCTCCATGTCTGAATATCCAGGCAGATAGCCTTTTCTGAATTGAATATATCTCTAAGCTCAGTTCGTCTGGGTCTCTGGCTGACTCTTCAAATGTCAATGCTAGTTTTCACTTTTCAGCCTCTGTTTTATTTAGATGTGCTTAGTACTCTGATTAAAAGTTCAGTAAGTTTAAAGTACCTATGTAAATTTGCATGGCTAAGAACATTTTAGATACTATAGAGTCCTTGATCACTGCAAAGATGGCTACTATAGTTGTTCAAGTGTCAAGTATATATTTAAATGTCTTTGCAGACTTAAAGATTCATAGAGGGTACACAAACTGTGTTTGATCATTGCTTGCTAATCTCATTTGACAGTATCCTTTGTAGCAGTAGAAGTAATGGTGAATGAATCTTATTATAGTCTAGATTAGCTAATTTGACCAATTGGATTTTTCCTTAACTCTCGAATATTTGGGAGGTGTTTGTTTGTATGTGTAGATGTATATAGAAGCAAGGTATTTCAAACCCATATTTGAAATTTGTTAGTACGTAAATCAAGGTAGAGGGTTCTTTTAGTCCTGTCCCATCATTTGAGAAATTCTAAAGAGGAGTTTGCCAGCAGGATGGGATTTAGGCTACCAACAAGAAATCACGAACACCAGCATTTGCTCAAGTCTTTTGATCGCTAACCTTTTATTCCTAAGAAGTGTTTTAAGAACTCAAGTAATCTTTTCAGACAAGACTTTAAAACTAACAAAAATGAAATATTCTTAAGCCCTGATAAAATAATGAGAACTGTATGTAAATTTTTAAAAAGGTAAAGATCTTCTCCCCAAAAGGATACAGTGACATTTTTCCTCTATTTACAACTGGTTCTCAGTAGTAAGTTAGTCAGACGGGGGGGAGGGGCGGGGGGGGTGTCAACCTGGGTGAGGTTCTGGCATAAGACATACTCTCATACAGGACTTGGTTGAAACATTTGACATCTCAGAAATTGTCCATGTTTTGACATGAATCTTTATAATTAATGGGAAATTTTAAGTCAGGAGGAGTCTACACCGGGCGAGAGTAATGTTTCTAAATAGCCAAAAACATGGGCTTTTTTTTTTTTTTCTCTTATTCTCTGTCTTTTTGAAGATAAAACAAGTTGAATGGACAGCATCCTCTAGGACCTGATATTTAAAAATTGTGCATCTCTACTTGGTCTGCCTTCTAGAGCTCTTTGTATTTAGTCAAGATGAAAGTGTTATTCTAATGGAGTTATCCTCTTAAATGGAACTTGCCCAAGTTCCACAGCTTCTGTGAAAAGCTAATTTTCAAAGTAAACATTTTAGTGCTATTTGACTTTTTAAACTATGTGCCTCTATTAATTTTGTGACTAAAATTTAAAAATTCCAATTGAATAGAGATTTTTTGCTTCCATTATATTTTTTTCTGGAAAAAATATTATTAAGTTTGCCCCCAAATACCACTGAATTATAAAGTTGCTTTTTACAGTTATACATCCAAAACTTAATGCAAAATTGAGATCTAAAGATAATAGGCAATATTTTCTATTGGTGTTTGTAATATCAGGGCACAAACTTTTAGAAGTGACTTTGTTAGCCAGCCCTCCTGTAACTAAATCTATTTGGAAATCTCAGCCTATTATCTTAAGGTGTCGTTAAAATGAATTATCGGAGTGGCTGGGTACATCTGTACTTAAAACACTATTTGTCTAATTGCTTCTACTTAAGTAAACATTACATATTACTAGAGATTTCAAATTGATTTTAAATTAAATAAGATCTAGTAAAACAAAGAGCAACATAAACTGTTTTAACTTGCCGCTTGCTTTTGTTGTTTTGTTTTGTTTTCTTCTTCTTTTCAAAGAGTTTCTTACTGATTTCTTCAAAGGAAATCAGGAAACTCTACGTTTCGATAAAGTTCTATCTATAGCATAAGACCCAGGACTTCAGATGAAAAAGGTTTTATAGATAATCCTCCTCCTCTTGAAATATTTATAATAATCCAGGACATACCTTCCGGTCAATCATATCATCTAGATAAATACTATTTTTAGTTTTTATTACTTATTCAGTACCTATGGAGTATTACGTAATGCAGTGTAGTCCAATTTATATATGAAATACAAATTTAAATAACAGAATTTGGTGTATAGTGCACCTTTATTTCTTTTAAACATAGACATGTTTTAAGAGGTGAACTTTATCAACTTTACATGGACATATCGTTTTGGAAGTGGAGTATTAAGTTTGAATAGAATAAAGGTTTCCAAATGGATATTGGCTAATATATGCATTTATATATATACATATGTTATAAAAATAATTTTGTTTTATTCTCTAAAACATCACATACATGTTTTCACCCTGGGAATCATTCCTGTGTAAGTCAGTGCCTTAAAATATATATGCTAATAAACAATATTCAATGTGCTACAAAAATAATTTAGTTAAATTTTTAAATGAACTTACCTTCTAGTGACCTCATTTCAATATTTATAGATTATAGGAATGAAGTACAGGAAACTGAATTTTACCTTATAGGGAACTTGCATTCAGGAGCACCATCAATTTTAGCCTGCAATGATTGTGCAAATATGTCTAAGAAAAGAAGCATGCACTTAGATGCAGAAATTCTTCCATCTTACAGCTTACAGTGTTTAAGAAGTTGATCTATATGCATATATAATAAGCTTTTAACAATATGCCTTTGAAATTCAGTTGTTCATACAAATATTTTTAGGACAATAAGTTTGAAGAATATGACAAGAATTTAGAGCACCAAAGTGTTTTTGTTTTTTTTTTTTAATTGCCATGTGGTTAAACATCTTTGTCATAAAGCTACAGTAAAGGCACTCATGTGAAATGTACATGTGTGAGGTGTAAGAAGGGATCTCCTCTCTTGGTTACACTATTGCCAATAGCTATTTCAGTCTCGTGAATTCAAACATAATTGGTGGATGCTCCAAGCTTAGAGTCCAAAATCATCCACATGTTTTTGATTGAAATCTCCCAAGATCTTAGATAATACTAAAACAAGGGTGGGAAGATGTTATATGGAGAACAAATGGAGCACAAGTACAATGAAATGTGATTTTTCACTTGATGAAACAGAGGTGAATTAGAAACTATAGAAGAGAGTGTACAAAATACCCCAAATAACAGCGATCTAAAGTCCCTATTAAAAGCTAGCTTTTCATAGGATATTTTAAAAGAATCAAAAGAAATCATTTTTTTTTGGTTTTAGTTCTTCAGCATTTTTTTTTTTTTTTATTTGTTCCTCTGTATGTGTTGTGTCTTTTATTTTCTGGATATTTTAAAGATTTTCTCCTTATCTTTACTCATCAGTAATCTGAGTATGATGTGCCCAGGCTTGGTTTTCTTTGTATTGATATTTATCATGTTTGGGGTTTTCTTTTTTTTTTTTTTCATTAATGTATTTATTTTTGGCTGTGTTGGTTCTTCGTTTCTGTGCGAGGGCTTACTCTAGTTGCGGCGAGCCGGGGCCCCTCTTCATCGCGGTGCGCGGGCCTCTCATCATCGTGGCCTCTCTTGTTGCGGAGCACAGGCTCCAGACGCGCAGGCTCAGTAATTGTGGCTCACGGGCCCAGTTGCTCCGCGGCATGTGGGATCTTCCCAGACCAGGGCTCGAACCCATGTTCCCTGCATTAGCAGGCAGGATGTAAACCACGGTGCCACCAGGGAAGCCCCCGTGTTCTTCAGCTTTTTTATAAGATAGCCTCAATTGAAAATAATTACACTCATTAGTTTCATTCAGTAAGAGAATGCGATTCTGGGCAATCAGTTTGTCAGACATATATCACAAAAGAAAACAACCAAATAAAATAATGGAGCATCCCTTCTCCAAACCGTCTTCCTCTCTGTTGCGCTCATGTTCCCTCTTTCTAACACCTAATTTCTATTCGTGGCAAGCCCTCCACCTCGGGTGACGCTTACTGTGTGAGTCCCCAGAAACCAGACGTCCATCTGTTCTTTCTTTCTTTCGATTACTTCCGATGATAAAGCCACTCCTCTGTTACTGAGGTGGTGGCAACAACGGATATTTGTAGTGCGCTCCATCTTTTGTATGCCCTTCATTGAAGGCTGCTGAGTTGGTAGCTTCACGAAGGAGGATGCACTCTTCGGCATTTGTACGTGTGTGTTTGGGGAAGAGGGTTTTGTAATCGTTTTCATTCAGAAAGAAATGCTGACAGCTTCACTCCAAATTAATAGTGTATACTTTTCCATGTCATCAATATTGACATTTGGAAATCTTATTCATTAGTCTGTGATCTGGAAGGAAACTATTTTAATGGCTCTTGGCCCTTGCATCTGTGATTCTCTTGTCATTGAAATCTGTAAAACACTGATATTAACTCTGAAATTTTATACTTTTAAACATTATTGACTTCCTGGGAAGAAGTCATATGTTAGAACCTTACAGCATACACTTCAGCTATAGAAAAACTATTAAGTGCTGTTTATTTAATTTAATAACACAGATCTAGGCCATTTAATTTTTTAGCCAGATTTATTAAGATATAATTCACATATGATTATAACTCATCCATTTAGAGTGTAAAATTCAGTCGTTTTTAGTATATTCACAGATAGGTGCAGTGATCACGACGGTTAATTTTAAAACATTTTTGTCACCTCAAGAAGAAATCTCATACCTATCACCCTACTATCCCCACAAGCCTCCTAGCCCTAAGCAATCACTTACTGCACTTTTGTTAAATCTCTAAAACCTTCATGAATCAGCACTTTGCTACAAATCTACAACTCTCTCTGCCACTCTTTCTTTAATTAGAAACGTTTTTTTGAGCAGTGTTAGGTTTACAGAAATATTAAGCAGATATAGAGATTCCATTTATTCTATTCTCCTGCCAACGCCCCATTCCCTTTTCCCCAATTATTAACATCTTGCATTAGTGGTACATTTTTACAATTGATGAACCAATACTGATAGATTGTTGTTAATTAAGTTTTACATTAGAGTTCACTATTTGTGTTGTACGTTCTATAGGTTTGGATAAATGTATAATGACATGTATTGACCATTACAATCTCATACATAATAGTTTCACTGCCCTAAAAATTCTTGTAATCTACCTGTTCATCATTCCTCTCTTGTCCCTAATTCCTGGCAACCCCTAATCTTTTTAGTGTCTCCATAATTTTGCCTTTTCCAGAGTGTTGTAGAGTTGGAAGATTTTCTTCCATGTTATCTTCCAGAAGTTTTATAGCTTTGTGTTTTATATTTAGGTCTGTGCTCTATTTTAACTTAATGTTTGTGAAAGGTGTAAGGTTTGTTTCTAAATTCACTCTTTTTTGTATGTGGATGTCTAGTTATTCCAACATTGTTTGTTGAAAAGACTATCTTTGTTCATCATATTGCCTCTGTTCTTTTGTCAAAATCAGTTGACTGTATTTGTCTTGGTCTGTTTCTGGGCTTTCTATTCAGTTCCACTGATCTATTTGTCTGTTCTTTTGCCCATACCACACTGTCTTGATTACTGTTAACTTTTATAGTAAGTCTTGATTTTGGGTAATGTTAATCCTCCAACTTTGTTCTCTCCCTTCAATACTGTGTCAGCCATTCTGGGTTTTTATAAACTTTAGAATCAGTTTGTCACTATCCACAAGATCACTTGGGATTTTGATTGGGATTAATTAAATCTGTAGATCAAGTTGGGAAGAACTGACATCTTAACAATTTTGATCATCCTATACATGACCATGTAGTATCTCTCCATTTGTTTAAATTATTTGATTTCTTTCATCACAGGTTTGTAGTTTTTCTTCATATAGATATTACACATATTTTCTTAGACTTATACCTAAGTATTTCATTTTTGGGTGTTAATGTAAATGATATTGTGTTTTTTAATTTCAAAACCCAGTTGTACATTGCTGGTGTACAGGGAAGCAATTAATTTGTATATGTGAAAAATGTATCCTGCAACCTTGCTATAATTGCTTATTAGTTCTCAAAGTTTTTTGTTGATTCTGTGAGATATCCTACATAGATGATCATGTCATCTACAAAAACAGTTTTATTTCTTCCTTTCCAATTTATATACTTTTAATTTCCTTTTTTTGTCTAATTAGATTAGCTGTGAATTCTAGGACAATGTTGAAAAAATGTGTTGAGGCGATATCCTTGCCTTGTTCTTTTTTATTTATTTATTTATTTATTTATTTTTGGCTGTGTTGGGTCTTCGATTCTGTGAGGGCTTTCTCTGGTTGCGGCAAGCGGGGGCCACTCTTCATCGCGGTGCGTGGGCCCCTCACTATCGTTGCCTCTCTTGTTGCGGAGCACAGGCTCCAGGCGCGCAGGCTCAGTAGTTGTGGCTCTCGGGCCTAGCTGCTCCGTGGCATGTGGGATCTTCCCAGACCAGGGCTCGAACTCGTATCCCCTGCATTAGCAGGCGGATTCTCAACCACTGAGCCACCAGGGAAGCCCCCTTGCCTTGTTCTTAATCTTAGTGAGAAAGCATCTTGTTTCTCACTAATAAATATTATATTAGCTGTAGGTGTTTTGTAAATTCTCATTATTAAGTTGCAATAGTTCCCTTCTATTTCTAGTTTACTGAACGTTTTTGTCATGAATGAATGCTGGATTTGTCAAATGCTTTTTCTGGATCTATTAATAGGACCATATAGTTTTTCTTCTTTAACCTGTTTATATGATGACTTACACTAGTTGGTTTTCTTATGTTGAACCAGCCTTGTATACCTGGAATAAATCCCACTTGCCCATGGTGTATAATTCTGTTCATACATAGTTGGATTTGATTGACTAATATTCTGTTCAGGATTTTTGCAACTGTATTCATTTGTCTGAATTTTTCCTTTTTTTTGTAATGCTTTGTATGCTTTTGGTGTTAGGATAATGCTGGTTTCCTAGAATGAGTTAGAAAGTATTCATTCTAGTTCTATTTTTAGAGAATAAGCATACCTTTTCCCTAAAATATTTGTTAAAATTCACCGGTGAACCAATCTGGCCCTAGTGCTTTCTTTTTGGCAGGTTATTAATTATAGTTTCAAATCCTTTAATAGATATAGGCCTACTGAGATTGTCTGTTTCTCCGTGTGTAATTTTGGTGCTGGAACAACTGGACAGCTACATGCAAAAAAAAAAAAAATGAATCTAGACAAAGACCTTACACTTTTCATATACATTAAATGGATCATAGAACTCAATATATAATGCAATAGGACTTTATTAAAATAAAATAATAATAAAATAAAATGTAATGCCCCCGGTAAGCCTTTGTAGATTCTTCAGTCATGTGTTTCTCCCTAATTATGCCTTAATTTCACCTGGTTTATACCTCTGCAATATTTATAAAAGAAATCTTGCAAGTTATATGTACATGCCTATCAACTCCATTGGACTGTGACCTCGTTGAGGGCTGGTAGGATGTGTCATTCATCTTTGGTGCCAGTTCAACGTTTGTTCTGGTGCAAAATAGTAAGTAGAACATATCCTTTGAATTGAACAATGCAGAGTTTTTGTTAATTTAAAATTCAGTTTCACAGGCCTACAATTACTAAATGGTATAGGGACACAAAACTCTTTATAACTAAAACATTCACGAGTCCATTTATGAAATCAGTGTCCTCTCAGCTCTCCTTTGCTCATCGTAGTGGAATTGATCCCCACCCACCAGGTCAGGTGTTTGATTAGTTCTTTTTGATAGGGGAATGGTGCCAATAACCACTAATCTAAACAATTACAATGAAGTTGATTGCAAGGGAAATAGTCCCATCCAAGGAGTATGATTAGACTTGGTAAAAGAGGGGCAAAGTGAAGGGAGAAGGAAAAGCAGAAGTGTACAAGCAATCTCCCCAAGTAAGGGGGAAGACCAAAAAGAAGGAAGAGTGGGGCAGTGGTGGAGGTTCTCCCCAGGGTTCTCTCCAGGCAGACAGCGGGAACAAGCAGGGCAGGGAGGTGGTGGTGAGTAAGGACACCTCAGTGTTGTAGGTGTAAGGACACCTACAGTATGGAGCTGCAGGCTTAAACTTTCCAGAATAAATCTCAGCTTTGGATAGGAGCCTGTTATCAGACCCACCCTCAAATCACTAGGCACTAACTATCCTATGGAAAAGGGCAGAGTCCAAAATTTTGATTAAAAATTATATATGAGCTTAAAACAAATATAAGCCTACATATTTTTAACAGAGAAACTTAACATATCTACTGGATATTGGGAAATCTGAGCTCTTATGAACCCAAATAAAAGCAGGGAAAAGATAGCAGAGATACTGTTTGAAAGTGACCAGTTTTTTTGGTGTGTATGTCCATGCAGGTAGCCCTTACTTTGTGTGCCCATGGTTTGTTGACTGGTGCACATTGTGCTTCTCACAATTGCTCCTTGTCAAAGTATCATTTTCATAAATTAAACTCATGACTCTCATGCAAATGTAAAATGAGTATATGGCACAGATTTAATGAACCCATTAATAAGAGAACTGGCATGATGGTAGTGCTGATTCAAAAGAACTAAATGGGGTAGAAGCTTTTATAGTAGCTGGAAGAATTCCTAAATAGGATTACTGATTTTAGATAAAAAAATAGCTCATGTTCTGTAGGGAAAATCAGCTAACATTCTGAATTTTGGAAATTGTATTTTCCATCAGAAAGGAATCATTTGCATCCCTACTGAACAGACATTATTTGTCTTGCTATCTGACAGAAATCAAGGTACAAATCAACATCAACCCCTTCAGAATTACACCATACCTTTATCAATAGTAAATAACAAGTTAAACAAAGATGCAAAGGTACATGCCTAGAGATTCAGATAATCCGCAGGCAGGCCTGATAATCAAACCCTAGCATAACTAAGAAAGAACAGGCAAACGTCCCTTTAGATTTTTTCAGGCTTCTGGATAATTTTCCTTAACACCATTTTACAAAGGTTTTTCTCTTCCGTATCTTACTGATGTCAAGGAGACTAGAATTACTGGGAAGGGTATTCTCAGATATATTATCAAGTTATCCCATTGTAAAAAATACGAAAAACCAAAACACTAATCTTGAAGCTATCCACATGATTAAAGAAAAACTATACAATTTTGAGTGAGAGCAGAAACTGCTCTTAGAAAGCATAGTATTAGTGAGTTCTTACAGGCTCCCAGGTAGCTACATCATCAGAGAGAAGGAAGCACCAGAAGAGGTATTTTACCCATGTTTGGTCAATACGAGGGAGTGCAGAATTGCTTTTGACACAGTCTAGAGGCTGACATTGATACCATGCCAGAGACCCGTAAGCATGTTGTGCTTTCTCAAAGGTCTTCTCTGTGAGCTGAGCTGCCTTCGAACTTAGAACATGAATTGTATGGTTTTACCTTGAACAAGATTCTGGAAATAGTTTATAAAATAATATCTGCATATAGGCCTCACCTTGGAGAGAGCTCATTACATTCCTGGGCACCGCAGTGCTACCAGATATCATGAGAAATAGAGGCAGGACAAGAATACCAAGGGAGGGTTGCTCAGCATAGATGACTGATGTGACCATTGTGATGATTTGACCAACTCCAAAGTTCATTCCCATGTCACCACTAAAACATTTTTTCCCCTTCATTGCTAATGTCTGAGAGGAAATTTCTTTCCTCCACCCTCTTAGGTTTATTCGTAGGGGCCTGCAAAGTAAACTGACAAACGACAGAATAATGGAAGAAAAAACATAAATTATTTTAATTAATATTTTCTGTGTGAAAGAGTCCAACAGGAAGGAAGTGAAACTCAAAGAAGTAGTTAGACTTGGAGGCTTATATTCCATTTTTAAGAAAGGAAAGGGGGTTTGGAGGAAAGTGAGTAGGAAATATATGGGGAAACTGATGGGAGATAAGTGCTATTTTCATAAGGTTTGTTTATGTAGACTCACCTCAGTGCCCATTCTCCACCTTTGGTGACAAGAGTCACTCTATTCTTCCTGGTTCGGGAGAGGGGGCCCCGGTCTCAGGGAAAATTCATGCCCTGCTTTTAGGGAGAAAAGGGGAGGGAAGATTTCTTCCTGCATCTGCTGATTTTCAATTGCTTTCAGCTCAAAACCATATTTATGCCAAAGTGGCATTTTTTGAGGTGGCATTTTTTTTTTTTAATTTATTTATTTTTGGCTGTGTTGGGTCTTCGTTTCTGTGCGAGGGCTTTCTCCAGTTGCGGCAAGTGGGGGCCACACTTCATCGCGGTGCGCGGGCCTCTTATTATCGTGGCCTCTCTTGTTGCGGAGCACAGGCTCCAGACGCGCAGGCTCAGTAGTTGTGGCTCACGGGCCCAGTTGCTCCGCGGCATGTGGGATCTTCCCAGACCAGGGCTCGAACCCGTGTCCCCTGCACTGGCAGGCAGATTCTCAACCACTGCGCCACCAGGGAAGCCCTACTGCTTATGTTTTTGAACTCCCATTTTTCAGTTACATTTCTATTTGGAATAGTGTGGTAATGTAGATGTCAATGGATTCAATGTTTTTCTAGAGTTTCTGTATTCCTTTTTAAAAACAGCTTTGAGATATAATTCACCTACTGTGCAATTCACCTACTTAAAGTGTCCAATTCAATTGTTTTTTTGTATATTCACAGAGTTGTGCATTCATCTCCACAATCTATTTTATCCATTTTATTGATAAAAAAAATTTTGGAAATTTTATCAATTTCCAAAACAAGAAATCTTTCTTTTTCTAGCCTACAAGTCTCCCATCTCCCACAGCCCCAAGCAAACACTCATCTACTTTCTGTCTCTATAGGTTTGTCCTTTCTGACATTTCATATCAATGGGCTCATATAAATATATGGTTCCTTATGACTGACTAATTTCACTCAGAGTATTTTCAAGATTCCTGTACATTGGAGTTCTTCATTCATCTGTACTTCAGCCTAAAAAAATATCACTGGAATTATGGAATAAACTTAATCCTTAAGGGTGTATTTTTTTAATTATCCAGCACTATTACAAGTTCTCAGTCTTGTTTTCAATTTAAAAAGACTTTTAATGATAATCATTAAAATGCTTATGGTTGAATTTAGATTCAATTCTGTGCAATAAAATCAAATTGGTTATAACACAATAAAGGCCGTATATGAGAAGCCCATAGCTGATGTCATACTCTGCGCTTTTCCTCTAAGATCAGGAATAAGAGAAAGATGCCCACTCTCGCCACCTTTATTCAACATAATATTAGAAGTCCTAGTCAGAGTAATTAGGCAAAAAAAAAAAAAAAAGAAATCAGCAGCACCCAGCTGGAAAGGAAGAAGTAAAATTGTCAATATTTGCAGATGACATGATATTATATATAGAAAACTCTAAAGACTCCACCAAAAAAACACTGTTAGAACTAATAAACAACTTTAGTACTGTTGCAGAATACAAAATCGGTTGCATTTCTATATGCTAGTAATAAAACAATACCACTTACAATTGCATCAAAAGAATAAAATACCTATGAATAAATTTAACCATGGAGGTGAAAGACCTGTACATTGAAAACTATAAGACACTGATGAAAGTAACTGAAGAAGACACAAATAAATGGAAAGATACTCTGTGGCTCATAGATTAGAAGAATTAATATTGTTAAACTGTCCATACTACCAGAAGCAATCTACAGATTCAATTCAATCCCTATCAAAATTCCAATGGCATTTTACACAGAAACAGAGCAAAAAAATCCTAAAATGTGTAAGGAGCCACAAAACACCCTGAATAACCAAAGCAATCTTCAGAGAGAACAAAGCTGGAAACATCATGCTTCCTGATTGTAAGTTATATTACAAAACTATGGTATGGTATTGGTATAAAAACAGGCACATGGATGAATGGAGCAGAATAGAGAGCTCAGAAATAAACGCACACATATATGGTCACTTAATTGATCACAAAGGAGCCAAGAATATACAATGGGGAAAGGACAGTTTGTTCAACAAATGGTGTTGGCAAAACTGGACAGCCACATGCAAAAGAATAAAACTAGACTACTACCTTACACCATCCAAAAATTAACTCAAAATGGAATAAAGACTTGAATTTAAGACCTGAAATCATAAAACTCCTAGAAGAAAACATATACGGTAAGCTCCTGGACATTGGTCATGGCCATGATTTTTTGGATATGACACCAAAAGCAAAGGCAATAAAAGTAAAAATAAACAAGTGAGACTACATCAAACTAAAAAGCTTTTGTACAGTAAAGGAAACCATCCACAAAATGAAAAGGCAACCAATTGAATGGGAGAAATATTTGCAAATCATGTATCTGATAATGGGCTAATAGCTAATATATATAAAGATCTCGCACAACTCAATAGCAAACAAACAATCTAATTAAAAATGGGCAAAGGATCTGAATAGACATTTTTCCAAAGAACACATACAGTTGACCAACAGGTATAGGAAAAGATGCTCAATGTCACTAATCATCAGGGAAATGCAAATCGAAACCACAATGAGCTATCACTTCACACCTGTTTGTATGATTAGCATCAAAAGATAAGAAATAACAAGTGTTGGCAAGGATGTGGAGAGAAGGAGACACTTGTGCACTCTTGGTGGGAAAGTAAATTGGTACAGACAGTATGGAAAATAGCATGGAGTTTCCTCAAAAGATCAAAACTGGGACTGCCATATGATCCAGCAATTTCACTTCTGTGTATTTGTACAAAGAAAATGAAAACACTAACTCCAAGAGATATATGCACACCCATGTTTATTACAGAATTATTTACAAGAGTTGAGACATGGGAACAACTTCAGTGTTCATTGATGGGTGAATGGCTAAAAAAATGTGATACACACACTGGAATACTATTGAGCCATTAAGAAAAAGGAAATTTTGCCATTTGTGACAACATGGAGGGACTTCGAGAGCATTATGCTAAGTGAAATAAGTTAGAGAAAGATAACCTATGGTCTCACTTATATGAGTAATCTTAAAAAGAAAAAAAAGGAGCTCACAAATACAGAGAATAGATAGTTGGTTGCCAGACTGGGGGGATGGGGATGGGGGTGGGAAATAGGTGACATGAGTGAAGGGGGTTCAAAAGGTACAAATTTCCAGTTATAAAATAAATAAGCCACAGGGATGTAATGTATAGCATGGTGAATATAGTTATTAATACTGTATTGCATATTTACAAGTTGCTGCAAGTAAATCTTAAAAGTTCTCATCACAAGAAGAAAGAAAAAAAATCTGTGACTGTGTATGGTGATTGATGGTAACCAGACTTACTGTGACGTTCATTTTGCAATACACACAAATGTCAAATCATTGAATTGTACACCTGAAACTAATATAGTGTTCTATGTCAATTATACCTCAATAGAAAAATTCTTAGGTCAAGATCAGATGTTGATTTTAATTTTAAATTAGAAAAGGACTTTCAAGGATACACTCAACTCTGCCTCCCTCTTCCTACCCCAAAGAAGTAAAGAAAACTTGTGACCTTTTATGCCTTTCATAAAATTAGAAATTTTGTTTAAAGGGTATAATATATCTCAATTTAAAAAGTTTAAAAAAAAAAAAAAGAATTTTTTTTTCCTGGACACTCATGTAGTTGATTCTGTGAATTTATCCTTCTTTGTGATATGATAGAAGGAAGTTCTCGAATCTCCCTTTTCTCTATATGTATGCACCTCAGCTGCTGCCATCAGTGGACATGTGTGCAAGATGATATTGGAGACTGTGGTGCTTGAATTGGGTAGAATGCTAGACAGCTGACTCTGCACTTCATTTTAACGTTAAGCCTCTCTGATTCTACTTGTGCCAGAATGTCAGGAAAAGTGTGTTGTTTATGCGCAATCCTGTGAAATGTTTATTAAGCACTTTTGGAAATACCACGCAGTATTGCTTTTATACTTCAAGTTCTTAGTTGTGGTTCGTTCTATCTTAGATACCAGTGTTTGTTAGTCCCCAAAAGTCCTCCTGGGTTGAAATGGGCTGAATTGGAAAGAAATATTATAAGCAGATAAGGTAGGGGGTCTATGGAGAAAGAAAACCAGGCATGGCTTTCTGGCCATAAGAGAACACCTATTCATTTAGTACAAGCCATTTTGTGTGATCTAAGCCTGGCCAGAGTGCTTGCCCTTGAACAGGTCTCAGTAATTAAGGATCTTAAGGGAAAACAAGAATGCTGACTGTTATCTGGCAAGAGAAGTAGCACTAGTAATAATGTATCAGTTGTAAAGACTTCCAGTTCTGTTTCCATGGTAGGGATTAGCCTGAAGCACTCAAGCACCAGGTCAAACGGAACCTAAGGGATGATGGCCTTGACCTTTTCTGATCCTCCGGATTTCAATCAACTAAAGCCTGGGCTCTGCCTACCTCCCAAGTCCTTTCATGAATATACATGTACCCTTAGCTTCAAACTTCCCCAGTTTTGCTGTTTGGGGAGACACTGCTTTGGGAAAGATCCCTGGTGTTCTACTTACTTGCTGCAAGTAACAAATCCTTCCTTCTCTCACTCTTTGTCTTGGTTGTGTCTTTTGGCTCGACACCCACCAAGAGGCGAACCTAGTTTTTCGGGTAACAATATGAGGCTGACTATTCTCTAGCTGAGATTTTATGTAATTAGATGCATAATCCTTTGGTTGTTAAAACCAGGGCTTCCAAGGGCTAGTTATAGGGAACATAGCTCATCAGAGATAACCTGCGAAGACACCGTACAGTGTGTTTTTTATCACACATGTGACAGCTCTTCTCCCTGCAGTCTGTCTCTCCATAACTGTTCTTCAGGATTTGTTGCCTGGGGGCTTATGGGAAAAATGACTCCTAATAGAAATACTATTCTATTTGATTCACAGTATTCTTTCAGAGGATTTAATGATAAATCTGTTCCCATTACAAGAGTAAAGTTAAATGTATTCCCAGATTTAGATAAAACACGCAGAAATAATTTACAGGGAGAAAACTGCTGAATAAAGAAGAAAAATGAATGGAGTCATGTTTTGATCTATGGAGAGCATTGAGAAAGGATTTCATTCGGGTGGGGTGAGTTGATCCTTCCTCTTCTCGGTGGGGAATCCTGAGTGCACAGTCTGCTCCCAGGTGAGCAGGAAAACAGATGACTTTGGTCAGGAAATGCCAAGGGTGTAGTTTCACTTAGAATATACTTTCCTAGGCAGCCTGTCTGCACTTACACATATGAGGGTCCACACACTTCTGAACATCGGAAGTTGATTTCTTGTCTTTTATTTGTGACGTGTGCTGATTTCAAGTTCTCTTTTGTGTTTGGTGTGAACTCTGCAGACACATACATATATGCGCGTGCGTGATTTGTGGGGTTTGAATCATCACTTATAGAAATGTGCAAGATTAGATCTACACATTTTCTTCACCTTTCCTTTGTTTTGATTTTTTAAAATTTAATTTAATTTTATATTGGAGTATAGCTGATTTACAATATTGTGTTAGTTTCAGTTGTACAGCAAAGTGATTCAGTTATACATATACATGTATCCATTCTTTTACAGATTCTTTTCCCATATAGATTATGACAGAATGTTGAGTAGAGTTCCCTGTGCTATACAGTAGGTCCTTGTTGATTATCTGTCATCTTTCTTACATAAAAGAGCAAAGGGCTGTGGAAACAGGTCACAGAATGCAGCGGACTGCCCCTGACCTGCAGGGATTTAGCTTGGAGGCCTTGGCGGTCCCGTTAGGCATCCTTTCTCCTCTGAGCCTGGAGCTCTAGCATCAGCCTACCTGATCCAGCGCCCTGTGGATGAGCATGGTGTTAAGTACTTGACATTCATTTTCTCCTGTAACCCTTGGATCAGTTCTCTGCTGGTAAGACTTCTATTATCTTATGAAACAGACAACGAAGCTGAGGATCACAGATGCTGAGCAGCTGCCGGGGGTCTCACGGGTGGGTACCAACTCCCAGGGCAGCTCTGGGGCTGGTACGTGGAATGCTCAGCAGTTTCCATCCCTTTGTGGGTGTTTCAGACCTGTAATTTCATAATGGCTCTATGACTGGCTATCATCACCGTTCTACAAACAAGAAAAGTGAAGCACAAAGCCACGAAGTCTCCAGCGAAAGAAGGCAGCTGGAAAGGGGTCAAAGCAGGAGTCACATCAGCTGTCTGCTAGCAAGTCCCTGCTTTGGGCCCTGCTTTGCCTGGTCTCTTCAAGCCTCCTCACCTGGGGCTGCCCTTGTCTTGGAAGATCATGTAACAGCCTCAGTGCTGTCCAGTGGTCAATGCTGTGCACTGCACAAGGACATCTGCCTGCAAATCTCAATCCCTCGTGGGCTGTTTCATCTCTGACTTGGAAAATCCCTCCTGAATGTCTGCTCAAGTAATTTACCAGCATTGTCCTTTTTGGTTTTAATTGACATCAATTATTGAGGCGCCTTCTAACCCATTTTAAATGGATTTCCCATGAACAACTGAATAGAGTTTTCACAGGTGACAACTTTTCTGTTTCAGAGACCTGAGGGCCAGTGAGAAGGGGTTTCAGAGCTCAGCTGACCTGGTCCAAGTCTGGCTTGCTTTGTGACACATCCATTAAACTCTCTGAGGTTAGTCTGTCTATCCATTAAATGGGCAGAGTAACATTTACTTCAAAGGAATGCTGTGACCATTTATTTAGATTACACACACACACACACACAGACTGTCTGCTGTATAGGCTTTAAAAAATATTAGACACTTAATGTAAATCATTAATTTATATTTGCTTTAAAAATGAGAAATACCATATTCAGGTTCTGGGACATGTATTAGGCACTAGGAAAATGTCTGACTAATAAATGAAGGTCACTCTACCGCTTGTGGCTTTTTTCAAGGTTCTAAATGCACCCTCCGAGCAAGCTTTGCTCAGTGTTTCCCGGGACTGCTGATTGATGGGGTGGGTGGGAAGAGTTCCTGATTCCCAGGGGCCCTGAGTAGGAGTGGAGAAAGCTGGAAAGTTGGGATCAGAATCTACATATTTGGGTCAAATTCTACTTGTAAATTCTGTGGCCTTGCCAAGCTATTTACATTTTCTATTCCTGTTTTTGTTTTTTACCCAGGTTGCAGAATAGAAATAATAAAAACAGCTTTTCTGCTTTGTTCTCAGGCATACAATGCCCTATTCAAGGTTAAAGTTACTTTCATATTCTGATCACTTTGGATGGTGCAAGCATGCCTGGACACTGTTCCTAAGTCTCAGCACATTTGTCATGAGTCTGGTCACAGTTTTAGGAGAGTATTGATCCTAGTGATGCCATGCTCATACCTCCTTCATTTACATCTGCTGGCAGCCTCTTTAGGAAGTAGAGGAGGCCATGTGACTTACCTCAAGGTCATGGATCTTGAAATCCTTCTTCCTCCATGGGCCATCAGGCCTCTATCTGTATACTCTGAAACAGTTTATCTATTTATCTGCCTATCTATCCATTTATTTATCTATCCATTTATTTATTTATTTAAGATGCCTTTTCTATTCCATCATTTTTCAATATGAACTTTTGGGTAATTGTATTAAAGAATTTGAATGGAAAGGAATACACATACAGTATATAGAAGTTGATTCAAAACTCTTCATTCTTCAATTAAGTGTATTCAGTTTACCTACTTAACATAAGGTCACTTCCCTGATGATATTTGGAGTAAGATTCCTTCTCCCAGGATGCCAGTTTTTAGTTTTATATATCTGCTGACCACAATTCTCAAATCTCCAAGTAGGAATATACATAATAAAATGCTGACATTATAGTAGAAGTCGGGTCGGTGTTTTAATTAATTATTTTTAAATTTTAATTTTTTCCAGCTTTCTTGAGATGTATTTTGACACATAACACTGTATATATAACCGTATATATTTCGAAATGATTACCATAATAAGGTTCTTTAGGTTTTTATTTTTAAATATGAATCATTAAATGAGTTGGGAAAACAAAAGCAGTCTTTTTTACAACAGTTCTCAGTACATGTAAATATTTTCTTCAAACCGGGTTAGTTACTTGTCCTAACTTCTTTTCAACCAAAAAAAAAGAAACTCACCTTTTTCCTAGCATCGGTGTTAATGCTCAAGCATCATCAGCGTGGTGAAGCTCGGTCTCAGACTGAAGTCCACTGAACTGCTCAGCTGTTCAGAGTGGGAAACCTGCCGGTGAAGGAGCTAGGACCGCGGATTCGGATTCGGCTTCGGAGCGAGCGCAGGTTGAAGACCTTCACCGACTTGACTCGCACTTCCTCCCGCCACCGCCAGGAGCGCCCGGGACGCGTGGAGCTCGCAGCGCGGCGGGAGCGGGTGGGGGTGGGGGTGGGGGTGGGGGTGTGGCTGCAGGTTGGGGCTCCCGCCCCGCCGGCTGCGCGGGTTCGCCGAGCCCGGAGGAGGGAGCGCTAGCTACCCCGAGCGGGAGGGAGCTTGCAGACTCCGGCTCAGAGCAGCTGTCTGGACACCTTGGGTTTTGGGGTGGGGAGCCCCGGCGACTGTGAACATGGACTCCGCCGCGGGAGCCTGTCTCAGGATGCTCTTTCTTTTGTCTGCCCAGCCCTGGAGTACATTAGCAGCAGGGAATACTTGTGAGTACAGCAAATCTTTTAAAACTTATACTGACAACTGAGAATTCGTGTTTTTTAAAAAAATAATTGAATTTTACAAATGGAATCACTGGTCTGCTTCTGAAAATGAGGCATTTAAAAAACATCGCAAAGTCCCAACGCTTGGATAGGATGGTTTACAATGGTTTTTCCACTTGTCAAGTCTGTAATACACAAAGCCTGTTTTTGACTTGTCTGTGAGCTGAATTTTGTCTGTGTGCTGTTGTTTTGAATATTCATTGAGAAAGCTCAAGTTCTAGTAAAACCTAAAATTAGCATGAGAATATTGAGGCGGAGAGAGACCTGAGAGAATAGCAGGAGATGAGGAGAGAAGAGCATGCCAATATGTCATTTATTTCTTTTTACCATGAATACATTTTGCAGGATTTATGTCAGAAAGGAAATCGTTGGCCGACCTGGCCGGGTCCTGCATTAGCGTAGATGTTTGCAGTTGGCGCCCTGCGGAATCGGGTACCAAGAACTCGGGCGCTGCAGCGGCGGGCAGGCTCCGCAGCAGAGCCCAGGCGGCAAACCTGGTTAGTCCCCAGAATTACGAGAAGGAGAGACCCCTCAGAATTAGAAGGCTGTTGCTTAAAGGAAAAACATAACCTGCCATTCAGGTTCATTTGCAAGTGCACATGCTTGTATATCGTGATGTGCTGTGTTTCTCATTTTGTTGGTTCAGTGAAGATGTATTAACCTCTCAGTTCTGGACTGGCAATGTGAGTCTGATCTAAAGATGCTAGCCAAATTGATTCAGCCGACCTCAAGGCATTTTAATCTGGAAATCGGAAAAAGTTTTCGAAGTGTTATTCAGATTGAAATTTCCATCATAGCGCTTTTCTTTCCTTGAGCGATTGGAAGAAAGCCCCCTTAGTCCTACATCCACACCCCATCCCCCTCAAGAATTTTTTTTAAATCAGGTTGTAGGGAGTAAGGCAAGCTATTATGCATTTCAAGAAAGTGCTAGTAGGCATGTTAGAAACCGACCTTGCTGCTGGGTATCCAGTTTTATCTGGGGGTGGGGTGGGCTGGGGAACTCCGCCCTTACCAGGAAGTTTGTGCTAAAGTGAAAAGCATATTGTACAAATAGTTACCCTTCCAGCACTCATCCATATATGCCCCGAGGCTGTGATAAGTTTGTGTTGTCATCATTTAGTATCAGCTCATTTAATGCCATATTATATGAGTCACTCCTGAAAATGAGCCTTAGTCTCCTTTAAGAAAATACTGCCCCCTGTTTCAGACAGAATTTTAATTTAGCTTTGGGCACAATTTCCATGAATTAATTAAAATGGAGGCATTTACATGAAATCCTTAGGTCCTGCAGTAAAGCATTTATCACTTTGCTAAGAAATTAAAAATGTAGTACTAAATGAATTGCTAGTATAAAAGAATTGTAGAATAATTTAACATAGTACACTGAGGTGCAATTAAAACGTCACCAGAGGTCACTCTTACTTAAAGGAAACATGGCTTCAAAAATCCTTCCCTTAGAAGAGAAGCAGAGTGCTGTGCTGCCTTTCTTGTCTCCTTAGTTGTGATTACAGGATATTGCAAGATCAGTTATTTTGATATTTCTTTATTTTCTGTTTGTATTTTATTCCCTGAAATCCACAGAGGTGTCATGTTCTTCATACTGAGCATCTTTTTTAAGAGTCACATGCTCTGAGGTGCTCCATGTCTGAATATCCAGGCAGATAGCCTTTTCTGAATTGAATATATCTCTAAGCTCAGTTCGTCTGGGTCTCTGGCTGACTCTTCAAATGTCAATGCTAGTTTTCACTTTTCAGCCTCTGTTTTATTTAGATGTGCTTAGTACTCTGATTAAAAGTTCAGTAAGTTCAAAGTACCTATGTAAATTTGCATGGCTAAGAACATTTTAGATACTATAGAGTCCTTGATCACTGCAAAGATGGCTACTATAGTTGTTCAAGTGTCAAGTATATATTTAAATGTCTTTGCAGACTTAAAGATTCATAGAGGGTACACAAACTGTGTTTGATCATTGCTTGCTAATCTCATTTGACAGTATCCTTTGTAGCAGTAGAAGTAATGGTGAATGAATCTTATTATAGTCTAGATTAGCTAATTTGACCAATTGGATTTTTCCTTAACTCTCGAATATTTGGGAGGTGTTTGTTTGTATGTGTAGATGTATATAGAAGCAAGGTATTTCAAACCCATATTTGAAATTTGTTACTACATAAATCAAGGTAGAGGGTTCTTTTAGTGCTGTCCCATCATTTGAGAAATTCTAAAGAGGAGTTTGCCAGCAGGATGGGATTTAGGCTACCAACAAGAAATCACGAACACCAGCATTTGCTCAAGTCTTTTGATCGCTAACCTTTTATTCCTAAGAAGTGTTTTAAGAACTCAAGTAATCTTTTCAGACAAGACTTTAAAACTAACAAAAATGAAATATTCTTAAGCCCTGATAAAATAATGAGAACTGTATGTAAATTTTTAAAAAGGTAAAGATCTTCTCCCCAAAAGGATACAGTGACATTTTTCCTCTATTTACAACTGGTTCTCAGTAGTAAAGTAGTCAGACGGGGGGGGGGGGGGGTGGGGGGGGGGTGGGGGGGGTGGGGTGGTCAACCTGGGTGAGGTTCTGGCATAAGACATACTCTCATACAGGACTTGGTTGAAACATTTGACATCTCAGAAATTATCCATGTTTTGACATGAATCTTTATAATTAATGGGAAATTTTAAGTCAGGAGGAGTCTACGCAGGGCGAGAGTAATGTTTGTAAATAGCCAAAAACGAGGGCTTTTTTTTTTTTTTCTCTTATTTTCTGTCTTTTTGAAGATAAAAGAAGTTGAATGGACAACATCCTCTAGGACCTGATATTTAAAAATTGTGCATCTCTACTTGGTCTGCCTTCTAGAACTCTTTGTATTTAGTCAAGATGAAAGTGTTATTCTAATGGAGTTATCCTCTTAAATGGAACTTGCCCAAGTTCCACAGCTTCTGTGAAAAGCTAATTTTCAAAGTAAACATTTTAGTGCTATTTGACTTTTTAAACTATGTGCCTCTATTAATTTTGTGACTAAAATTTTAAAATTCCAATTGAATAGAGATTTTTTGCTTCCATTATATTTTTTTCTGGAAAAGATATTATTAAGTTTGCCCCCAAATACCACTGAATTATAAAGTTGTTTTTTACAGTTATACATCCCAAACTTAATGCAAAATTGAGATCTAAAGATAATAGGCAATATTTTCTATTGGTGTTTGTAATATCAGGGCACAAACTTTTAGAAGTGACTTTGTTAGCCAGCCCTCCTGTAACTAAATCTATTTGGAAATCTCAGCCTATTATCTTAAGGTGTCTTTAAAATGAATTATCAGAGTGGCTGGGTACATCTGTACTTAAAACACTATTTGTCTAATTGCTTCTACTTAAGTAAACATTACGTATTACTAGAGATTTCAAGTTGATTTTAAATTAAATAAGATCTAGTAAAACAAAGAGCAACATAAACTGTTTTAACTTGCCGCTTGCTTTTGTTGTTTTGTTTTGTTTTGTTCTTCTTCTCAAAGAGTTTCTTACTGATTTCTTCAAAGGAAATCAGGAAACTCTACATGTTTAGATAAAGTTCTATCTATATCATAAGACCCAGGACTTCAGATGAAAAAGGTTTTATAGATAATCCTCCTCGTCTTGAAATATTTATAATAATCCAGGACATACCTTCCGGTCAATCATATCATCTAGATAAATACTATGTTTAGTTTTTATTACTTATTCAGTACCTATGGAGTAGTACGTAATGCAGTGTAGTCCAATTTATATATAAAATACAAATTTAAATAACAGAATTTGGTGTATAGTGCACCTTTATTTCTTTTAAACATAGACATGTTTTAAGAGGTGAACTTTATCAACTTTACATGGACATATCGTTTTGGAAGTGGAGTATTAAGTTTGAATAGAATAAAGGTTTCCAAATGGATATTGGCTAATATATGCATTTATATATATATATATGTTATAAAAATAATTTTGTTTTATTCTCTAAAACATCACATACATGTTTTCACCCTGGGAATCATTCCTATGTAAGTCAGTGCCTTAAAATATATATGCTAATAAACAATATTCAATGTGCTACAAAAATAATTTAGTTAAATTTTTAAATGAACTTACCTTCTAGTGACCTCATTTCAATATTTATAGATTATAGGAATGAAGTACAGGAAACTGAATTTTACCTTATAGGGAACTTGCATTCAGGAGCACCATCAATTTTAGCCTGCAATGATTGTGCAAATATGTCTAAGAAAAGAAGCATGCACTTAGATGCAGAAATTCTTCCATCTTACAGCTTACAGTGTTTAAGAAGTTGATCTATATGCATATATAATAAGAAAGCTTTTAACAATACGCCTTTGAAATTCAGTTGTTTATACAAATATTTTTAGGACAAGAAGTTTGAAGAATATGACAAGAATTTAGAGCACCAAAGTGTTTTTGTTTTTTTTTTTTAATTGCCATGTGGTTAAACATCTTTGTCATAAAGCTACAGTAAAGGCACTCATGTGAAATGTACATGTGTGAGGTGTAAGAAGGGATCTCCTCTCTTGGTTACACTATTGCCAATAGCTATTTCAGTCTCGTGAATTCAAACATAATTGGTGGATGCTCCAAGCTTAGAGTCCAAAATCATCCACAGGTTTTTGATTGAAATCTCCCAAGATCTTAGATAATACTAAAACAAGGGTGGGAAGATGTTATATGGAGAACAAATGGAGCACAAGTACCATGAAATGTGATTTTTCACTTGATGAAACAGAGGTGAATTAGAAACTATAGAAGAGAGTGTACAAAATACCCCAAATAACAGCGATCTAAAGTCCCTATTAAAAGCTAGCTTTTCATAGGATATTTTAAAAGAATCAAAAAAATCATTTTTTTTGGTTTTAGTTCTTCAGCATTTTTTTTTTTTTTATTTGTTCCTCTGTATGTGTTGTGTCTTTTATTTTCTGGATATTTTAAAGATTTTCTCCTTATCTTTACTCATCAGTAATCTGAGTATGATGTGCCCAGGCTTGGTTTTCTTTGTATTGATATTTATCATGTTTGGGGTTTTCTTTTTTTTTTTTTTTTAATTAATTAATTAATGTATTTATTTTTGGCTGTGTTGGTTCTTCGTTTCTGTGCGATGGCTTACTCTAGTTGCGGCGAGCCGGGGCCCCTCTTCATCGCGGTGCGCGGGCCTCTCACTATCGTGGCCTCTCTTGTTGCGGAGCACAGGCTCCAGACGCGCAGGCTCAGTAATTGTGGCTCACGGGCCCAGTTGCTCCGCGGCATGTGGGATCTTCCCAGACCAGGGCTCGAACCCATGTTCCCTGCATTAGCAGGCAGGATGTAAACCACGGTGCCACCAGGGAAGCCCCCGAGTTCTTCAGCTTTTTTATAAGATAGCCTCAATTGAAAATAATTACACTCATTAGTTTCACTCAGTAAGAGAATGCGATTCTGTGCAATCAGTTTGTCAGACATATATCACAAAAGAAAACAACCGAATAAAATAATGGAGCATCCCTTCTCCAAACCGTCTTCCTCTCTGTTGCGCTCATGTTCCCTCTTTCTAACACCTAATTTCTATTCGTGGCAAGCCCTCCACCTCGGGTGACGCTTACTGTGTGAGTCCCCAGAAACCAGACGTCCATCTGTTCTTTCTTTCTTTCGATTACTTCCGATGATAAAGCCACTCCTCTGTTACTGAGGTGGTGGCAACAACGGATATTTGTAGTGCGCTCCATCTTTTGTATGCCCTTCATTGAAGGCTGCTGAGTTGGTAGCTTCACGAAGGAGGATGCACTCTTCGGCATTTGTACGTGTGTGTTTGGGGAAGAGGGTTTTGTAATCGTTTTCATTCAGAAAGAAATGCTGACAGCTTCACTCCAAATTAATAGTGTATACTTTTCCGTGTCGTCAATATTGACATTTGGAAATCTTATTCATTAGTCTGTGATCTGGAAGGAAACTATTTTAATGGCTCTTGGCCCTTGCATCTGTGATTCTCTTGTCATTGAAATCTGTAAAAAACTGATATTAACTCTGAAATTTTATACTTTTAAACATTATTGACTTCCTGGGAAGAAGTCATATGTTAGAACCTTACAGCATACACTTCAGCTATAGAAAAACTATTAAGTGCTGTTTATTTAATTTAATAACACAGATCTAGGCCATTTAATTTTTTAGCCAGATTTATTAAGATATAATTCACATATGATTATAACTCATCCATTTAGAGTGTAAAATTCAGTCGTTTTTAGTATATTCACAGATAGGTGCAGTGATCACGACGGTTAATTTTAAAACATTTTTGTCACCTCAAGAAGAAATCCCATACCTATCACCCTACTATCCCCTCAAGCCTCCTAGCCCTAAGCAATCACTTACTGCATTTTTGTTAAATCTCTAAAACCTTCATGAATCAGCACTTTGCTACAAATCTACAACTCTCTCTGCCACCCTTTCTTTAATTAGAAACGTTTTTTTGAGCAGTGTTAGGTTTACAGAAATATTAAGCAGATATAGAGACTCCATTTATTCTATTCTCCTGCCAACGCCCCATTCCCTTTTCCCCAATTATTAACATTTTGCATTAGTGGTACATTTTTACAATTGATGAACCAATACTGATAGATTGTTGTTAATTAAGTTTTACATTAGAGTTCACTATTTGTGTTGTACGTTCTATAGGTTTGGATAAATGTATAATGACATGTATTGACCATTACAATCTCATACATAATAGTTTCACTGCCCTAAAAATTCTTGTAATCTACCTGTTCATCATTCCTTCTCTTGTCCCTAATTCCTGGCAACCCCTAATCTTTTTAGTGTCTCCATAATTTTGCCTTTTCCAGAGTGTTGTAGAGTTGGAAGATTTTCTTCCATGTTATCTTCCAGAAGTTTTATAGCTTTGTGTTTTATATTTAGGTCTGTGCTCTATTTTAACTTAATGTTCGTGAAAGGTGTAAGGTTTGTTTCTAAATTCACTTTTTTTTTTTTTTTTTGCATGTGGATGTCTAGTTATTCCAACATTGTTTGTTGAAAAGACTATCTTTGTTCATCATATTGCCTCTGTTCTTTTGTCAAAATCAGTTGACTGTATTTGTCTTGGTCTGTTTCTGGGCTTCCTATTCAGTTCCATTGATCTATTTGTCTATTCTTTTGCCCATACCACACTGTCTTGATTACTGTTAACTTTATAGTAAGTCTTGATTTTGGGTAATGTTAATCCTCCAACTTTGTTCTCTCCCTTCAATACTGTGTCAGCCATTCTGGGTTTTTATAAACTTTAGAATCAGTTTGTCAATATCCACAAGATCACTTGGGATTTTGATTGGGATTAATTAAATCTGTAGATCAAGTTGGGAAGAACTGACATCTTAACAATTTTGATCATCCTATACATGACCATGTAGTGTCCCTCCATTTTTTAAAATTATTTGATTTCTTTCATCACAGGTTTGTAGTCTTTCCTTATATAGATATGACACATATTTTCTTAGTTTTATACCTAAGTATTTCATTTTTGGGTGTTAATGTAAATGATATTGTGTTTTTTAATTTCAAAACCCAGTTGTACATTGCTGGTGTACAGGGAAGCAATTAATTTGTATATGTGAAAAATGTATCCTGCAACCTTGCTATAATTGCTTATTAGTTCTCAAAGTTTTTTGTTGATTCTGTGAGATTGCCTACATAGATGATCGTGTCATCTACAAAAACAGTTTTATTTCTTCCTTTCCAATTTATATACTTTTAATTTCCTTTTTTTGTCTAATTAGATTAGCTGTGAATTCTAGGACAATGTTGAAAAAATGTGTTGAGGCGATATCCTTGCCTTGCTCTTTTTTATTTATTTATTTATTTATTTATTTTTGGCTGTGTTGGGTCTTCGTTTCTGTGAGGGCTTTCTCTAGTTGCGGCAAGCGGGGGCCACTCTTCATCGCGGTGCGTGGGCCCCTCACTATCGTTGCCTCTCTTGTTGCGGAGCACAGGCTCCAGGCGCGCAGGCTCAGTAGTTGTGGCTCTCGGGCCTAGCTGCTCCGTGGCATGTGGGATCTTCCCAGACCAGGGCTCGATCCCGTATCCCCTGCATTAGCAGGCAGATTCTCAACGACCGCGCCACCAGGGAAGCCCCCTTGCCTTGTTCTTAATCTTAGTGAGAAAGCATCTAGTTTCTCACTAATAAATATTATATTAGCTGTAGGTGTTTTGTAAATTCTCATTATTAAGTTGCAATAGTTCCCTTCTATTTCTAGTTTACTGAACGTTTTTGTCATGAATGAATGCTGGATTTGTCAAATGCTTTTTCTGGATCTATTAATAGGACCATATAGTTTTTCTTCTTTAACCTGTTTATATGATGAATTACACTAGTTGGTTTTCTTATGTTGAACCAGCCTTGTATACCTGGAAGAAATCCCACTTGCCCATGGTGTATAATTCTGTTCATACATAGTTGGATTTGATTGACTAATATTCTGTTCAGGATTTTTGCAACTATATTCATTTGTCTGAATTTTTCCTTTTTTTTGTAATGCTTTGTATGCTTTTGGTGTTAGGATAATGCTGGTTTCCTAGAATGAGTTAGAAAGTATTCATTCTAGTTCTATTTTTAGAGAATAAGCATACATTTTCCCTAAAATATTTGTTAAAATTCACCAGTGAACCAATCTGGCCCTAGTGCTTTCTTTTTGGCAGGTTATTAATTATAGTTTCAAATCCTTTAATAGATATAGGCCTATTGAGATTGTCTGTTTCTCCGTGTGTAATTTTGGCGCTGGAACAACTGGACAGCTACATGCAAAAAAAAAAAAAATGAATCTAGACAAAGACCTTACACTTTTCATATACATTAAATGGATCATAGAACTCAATATAAAATGCAACAGGACTTCATTAAAATAAAATAGTAATAAAATAAAATGTGATGCCCCCGGTAAGCCTTTTTAGATTCTTCAATCATGTGTTTCTTCCTAATTATGCCTTAATTTCACCTGGTTTATACCTCTGCAGTATTTATAAAAGAAATCTTGCATGTTATATGTACATGCCTATCAACTCCATTGGACTGTGACCTCGTTGAGGGCTGGTAGGATGTGTCATTCATCTTTGGTGCCAGTTCAACATTTGTTCTGGTACAAAATAGTAAGTAGAACATATCCTTTGAATTGAACAATGCAGAGTTTTGGTTAATTTAAAATTCAGTTTCACAGGCCTACAATTACTAAATGGTATAGGGACACAAAACTCTTTATAACTAAAACATTCACGAGTCCATTTATGAAATCAGTGTCCTCTCAGCTCTCCTTTGCTCATCGTAGTGGAATTGATCCCCACCCACCAGGTCAGGTGTTTGATTAGTTCTTTTTGATAGGGGAATGGTGCCAATCACCACTAATCTAAACAATTGCAATGAAGTTGATTGCAAGGGAAATAGTCCCATCCAAGGAGTATGATTAGACTTGGTAAAAGAGGGGCAAAGGGAAGGGAGAAGGAAAAGCAGAAGTGTACAAGCAATCTCCCCAAGTAAGGGGGAAGACCAAAAAGAAGGAAGAGTGGGGCAGTGGTGGAGGTTCTCCCCAGGGTTCTCTCCAGGCAGACAGCGGGAACAAGCAGGGCAGGGAGGTGGTGGTGAGTAAGGACACCTCAGTGTTGGAGGTGTAAGGACACCTACAGTATGGAGCTGCAGGCTTAAACTTTCCAGAATAAATCTCAGCTTTGGATAGGAGCCTGTTATCAGACCCACCCTCAAATCACTAGGCACTAACTATCCTATGGAAAAGGGCAGAGTCCAAAATTTTGATTAAAAATAATATATGAGCTTAAAACAAATATAAGCCTACATATTTTTAACAGAGAAACTTAACATATCTACTAGATATTGGGAAATCTGAGCTCTTATGAACCCAAATAAAAGCAGGGAAAAGATAGCAGAGATACTGTTTGAAAGTGACCAGTTTTTTTGGTGTGTATGTCCATGCAGGTAGCCCTTACTTTGTGTGCCCATGGTTTGTTGACTGGTGCACATTGTGCTACTCACAATTGCTCCTTGTCAAAGTATCATTTTCATAAATTAAACTCATGACTCTCATGCAAATGTTAAATGAGTATATGGCACAGATTTAATGAACCCATTAATAAGAGAACTGGCATGATGGTAGTGCTGATTCAAAAGAACTAAATGGGGTAGAAGATTTTATAGTAGCTGGAAGAATTCCTAAATAGGATTACTGATTTTAGATAAAAAAATAGCTCATGTTCTGTAGGGAAAATCAGCTAACATTCTGAATTTTGGAAATTGTATTTTCCATCAGAAAGGAATCATTTGCATCCCTACTGAACAGACATTATTTGTATTGCTATCTGACAGAAATCAAGGTACAAATCAACATCAACCCCTTCAGAATTACACCATACCTTTATCAATAGTAAATAACAAGTTAAACAAAGATGCAAAGGTACATGCCTAGAGATTCAGATAATCCGCAGGCAGGCCTGATAATCAAACCCTAGCATAACTAAGAAAGAACAGGCAAACGTCCCTTTAGATTTTTTCAGGCTTTTGGATAATTTTCCTTAACGCCATTTTACAAAGGTTTTTCTCTTCCGTATCTTACTGATGTCAAGGAGACTAGAATTACTGGGAAGGGTATTCTCAGATATATTATCAAGTTATCCCATTGTAAAAAATACCAAAAACCAAAAAACTCATCTTGAAGCTATCCACAGGATTAAAGAAAAACTATACAATTTTGAGTGAGAGCAGAAACTGCTCTTAGAAAGCATAGTATTAGTGAGTTCTTACAGGCTCCCAGGTAGCTACATCATCAGAGAGAAGGAAGCACCAGAAGAGGTATTTTACCCATGTTTGGTCAATACGAGGGAGTGCAGAATTGCTTTTGACACAGTCTAGAGGCTGACATTGATACCATGCCAGAGACCCGTAAGCATGTTGTGCTTTCTCAAAGGTCTTCTCTGTGAGCTGAGCTGCCTTCGAACTTAGAACATGAATTGTATGGTTTTACCTTGAACAAGATTCTGGAAATAGTTTATAAAATAATATCTGCATATAGGCCTCACCTTGGAGAGAGCTCATTACATTCCTGGGCACTGCAGTGCTACCAGATATCATGAGAAATAGAGGCAGGACAAGAATACCAAGGGAGGGTTGCTCAGCATAGATGACTGATGTGACCATTGTGATGATTTGACCAACTCCAAAGTTCATTCCCATGTCACCACTAAAACATTTTTTTCCCCTTCATTGCTAATGTCTGAGAGGAAATTTCTTTCCTCTACCCTCTTAGGTTTATTCGTAGGGGCCTGCAAAGTAAACTGACAAACGACAGAATGATGGAAGAAAAAACATAAATTATTTTAATTAATATTTTCTGTGTGAAAGAGTCCAAGAGGAAGGAAGTGAAACTCAAAGAAGTAGTTAGACTTGGGGGCTTATATTCCATTTTTAAGAAAGGAAAGGGGGTTTGGAGGAAAGTGAGTAGGAAATATATGGGGAAACTGATGGGAGAGAAGCGCTATTTTCATAAGGTTTGTTTATGTAGACTCACCTCAGTGCCCATTCTCCACCTTTGGTGACAAGAGTCACTCTCTTCTTCCTGGTTCGGGAGAGGGGGCCCCGGTCTCAGGGAAAATTCATGCCCTGCTTTTAGGGAGAAAAGGGGAGGGAAGATTTCTTCCTGCATCTGCTGATTTTCAACTGCTTTCAGCTCAAAACCATATTTATGCCAAAGTGGCATTTTTTGAGGTGGCATTTTTTTTTTTTAATTTATTTATTTTTGGCTGTGTTGGGTCTTCGTTTCTGTGCGAGGGCTTTCTCCAGTTGCGGCAAGTGGGGGCCACTCTTCATCGCAGTGCGCGGGCCTCTTATTATCGTGGCCTCTCTTGTTGCGGAGCACAGGCTCCAGACGCGCAGGCTCAGTAGTTGTGGCTCACGGGCCCAGTTGCTCCGCGGCATGTGGGATCTTCCCAGACCAGGGCTCGAACCCGTGTCCCCTGCATTGGCAGGCAGATTCTCAACCACTGCGCCACCAGGGAAGCCCTACTGCTTATGTTTTTGAACTCCCATTTTTCAGTTACATTTCTATTTGGAATAGTGTGGTAAAGTAGATGTCAATGGATTCAATGTTTTTCTAGAGTTTCTGTATTCCTTTTTAAAAACAGCTTTGAGATATAATTCACCTACTGTACAATTCACCTACTTAAAGTGTCCAATTCAATTGTTTTTTTGTATATTCACAGAGTTGTGCATTCATCTCCACAATCTATTTTATCCATTTTATTGATAAAAAAAATTTTGGAAATTTTATCAATTTCCAAAACAAGAAATCTTTCTTTTCCTAGCCTACAAGGCTCCCATCTCCCACAGCCCCAAGCAAACACTCATCTACTTTCTGTCTCTATAGGTTTGTCCTTTCTGACATTTCATATCAATGGGCTCATATAATATATGGTTCCTTATGACTGACTAATTTCACTCAGAGTATTTTCAAGATTCCTGTACATTGGAGTACTTCATTCATCAGTACTTCAGCCTAAAAAAATATCACTGGAATTATGGAATAAACTTAATCCTTACGGGTGTATTTTTTTAATTATCCAGCACTATTACAAGTTCTCAGTCTTGTTTTCAATTTAAAAAGACTTTTAATGATAATCATTAAAATGCTTATGGTTGAATTTAGATTCAATTCTGTGCAATAAAATCAAATTGGTTATAACACAATAAAGGCCGTATATGAGAAGCCCATAGCTGATGTCATACTCTGCGCTTTTCCTCTAAGATCAGGAATAAGAGAAAGATGCCCACTCTCGCCACTTTTATTCAACGTAGTATTAGAAGTCCTAGTCAGAGTAATTAGGCAAAAAAAAAAAAAAAAGAAAGAAATCAGCAGCACCCAGCTGGAAAGGAAGAAGTAAAATTGTCAATATTTGCAGATGACATGATATTATATATAGAAAACCCTAAAGACTCCACCAAAAAAACACTGTTAGAACTAATAAACAACTTTAGTACTGTTGCAGAATACAAAATCAATATACAAACATTGGTTGCATTTCTATATGCTAGTAATAAAACAATACCACTTACAATTGCATCAAAAGAATAAAATACCTATGAATAAATTTAACCATGGAGGTGAAAGACCTGTACATTGAAAACTGTAAGACACTGATGAAAGTAACTGAAGAAGACACAAATAAATGGAAAGATATTCTGTGGCTCATAGGTTAGAAGAATTAATATTGTTAAACTGTCCATACTACCAGAAGCAATCTACAGATTCAATTCAATCCCTATCAAAATTCCAATGGCATTTTACACAGAAACAGAGCAAAAAAATCCTAAAATGTGTAAGGAACCACAAAACACCCTGAGTAACCAAAGCAATCTTCAGAGAGAACAAAGCTGGAAGCATCATGCTTCCTGATTTTAAGTTATATTACAAAACTATGGTATGGTATTGGTATAAAAACAGGCACATGGATGAATGGAGCAGAATAGAGAGCTCAGAAATAAACGCACACATATATGGTCACTTAATTGATCACAAAGGAGCCAAGAATATACAATGGGGAAAGGACAGTCTGTTCAACACATGGTGTTGGCAAAACTAGACAGCCACATGCAAAAGAATAAAACTAGACTACTACCTTACACCATACAGAAATTAACTCAAAATGGAATAAAGACTTGAATTTAAGACCTGAAATCATAAAACTCCTAGAAGAAAACATATACGGTAAGCTCCTGGACATTGGTCATGGCCATGATTTTTTGGATATGACACCAAAAGCAAAGGCAATAAAAGTAAAAATAAACAAGTGAGACTACATCAAACTAAAAAGCTTTTGTACAGTAAAGGAAACCATCCACAAAATGAAAAGGCAACCAATTGAATGGGAGAAATATTTGCAAATCATGTATCTGATAATGGGCTAATAGCTAATATATATAAAGATCTCGCACAACTCAATAGCAAACAAACGATCTAATTAAAAATGGGCAAAGGATCTGAATAGACATTTTTCCAAAGAACACATACAGTTGACCAACAGGTATAGGAAAAGATGCTCAACGTCACTAATCATCAGGGGAATGCAAATCGAAACCACAATGAGCTATCACTTCACACCTGTTTGTATGATTAGCATCAAAAGATAAGAAATAACAAGTGTTGGCAAGGATGTGGAGAGAAGGAGACACTTGTGCACTCTTGGTGGGAATGTAAATTGGTACAGACAGTATGGAAAATAGCATGGAGTTTCCTCAAAAGATCAAAACTGGGACTACCATATGATCCAGCAATTTCACTTCTGTGTATTTGTACAAAGAAAATGAAAACACTAACTCCAAAAGATATATGCACACCCATGTTTATTACAGAATTATTTACAAGAGTTGAGACATGGGAACAACTTCAGTGTTCATTGATGGGTGAATGGCTAAAAAAATGTGATACACACACTGGAATACTATTGAGCCATTAAGAAAAAGGAAATTTTGCCATTTGTGACAACATGGAGGGACTTCGAGAGCATTATGCTAAGTGAAATAAGTTAGAGAAAGATAACCTATGGTCTCACTTATATGAGTAATCTTAAAAAGAGAAAAAAGGAGCTCATAAATACAGAGAAGAGATAGTTGGTTGCCAGACTGCGGGGATGGGGATGGGGGTGGGAAGTAGGTGACATGAGTGAAGGGGGTTCAAAAGGTACAAATTTCCAGTTATAAAATAAATAAGCCACAGGGATGTAATGTATAGCATGGTGAATATAGTTATTAATACTGTATTGCATATTTACAAGTTGCTGCAAGTAAATCTTAAAAGTTCTCATCACAAGAAGAAAGAAAAAAATCTGTGACTGTGTATGGTGATTGATGGTAACCAGACTTACTGTGATGTTCATTTTGCAATACACACAAATGTCAAATCATTGAATTGTACACCTGAAACTAATATAGTGTTCTATGTCAATTATACCTCAATAGAAAAATTCTTAGGTCAAGATCAGATGTTGATTTTAATTTTAAATTAGAAAAGGACTTTTAAGGATACACTCAACTCTGCCTCCCTCTTCCTACCCCAAAGAAGTAAAGAAAAATTGTGACCTTTTATGCCTTTCATAAAATTAGAAATTTTGTTTAAAGGGTATAATATATCTCAATTTAAAAAGTTAAAAAAAAAAAAAAGAATTTTTTTTCCTGGACACTCATGTAGTTGATTCTGTGAATTTATCCTTCTTTGTGATATGATAGAAGGAAGTTCTCGAATCTCCCTTTTCTCTATATGTATGCACCTCAGCTGCTGCCATCAGTGGACATGTGTGCAAGATGATATTGGAGACTGTGGTGCTTGAATTGGGTAGAATGCTGGACAGCTGACTCTGCACTTCATTTTAACGTTAAGCCTCTCTGATTCTACTTGTGCCAGAATGTCAGGAAAAGTGTGTTGTTTATGCGCAATCCTGTGAAATGTTTATTAAGCACTTTTGGAAATACCATGCAGTATTGCTTTTATACTTCAAGTTCTTAGTTGTGGTTTGTTCTGTCTTAGATACCAGTGTTTGTTAGTCCCCAAAAGTCCTCCTGGGTTGAAATGGGCTGAATTGGAAAGAAATATTATAAGCAGATAAGGTAGGGGGTCTATGGAGAAAGAAAACCAGGCATGGCTTTCTGGCCATAAGAGAACACCTATTCATTTAGTACAAGCCATTTCGTGATCTAAGCCTGGCCAGAGCGCTTGCCCTTGAACAGGTCTCAGTAATTAAGGATCTTAAGGGAAAACAAGAATGCTGACTGTTATCAGGCAAGAGAAGTAGCACTAGTAATAATGTATCAGTTGTAAAGACTTCCAGTTCTGTTTCCATGGTAGGGATTAGCCTGAAACAGACAATCACCCCATCCCCCTCAAGAATTTTTTAAAAATCAGGTTGTAGGGAGTAAGGCAAGCTCTTATGCATTTCAAGAAAGTGCTAGTAGGCATGTTAGAAACCGACCTTGCTGCTGGGGGTGGGGTGGGCTGGGGAACTCTGCCCTTACCAGAAGTTTGTGCTAAAGTGAAAAGCATATTGTACAAATAGTTACCCTTCCAGCATTCATCCAGATATGCCCCGAGGCTGTGATAAGTTTGTGTTGTCATCATTTAGTGTCAGCTCATTTAATGCCATATTATATGAGTCACTCCTGAAAATGAGCCTTAGTCTCCTTTAAGAAAATACTGCCCCGTGTTTCAGACGGAATTTTAATTTAACTTTGGGCACAATTTCCATGAATTAATTAAAATGGGGGCATTTACATGAAATCCTTAGGTCCTGCAGTAAAGCATTTATCACTTTGCTAAGAAATTAAAAATGTAGTACTAAATGATTTGCTAGTATAAAAGAATTGTAGAATAATTTAACATAGTACACTGAGGTGCAATTAAAAAGTCACCAGAGGTCACTCTTACTTAAAGGAAACATGGCTTCAAAAATCCTTCCCTTAGAAGAGAAGCAGAGTGCTGTGCTGCCTTTCTTGTCTCCTTAGTTGTGATTACAGGATATTGCAAGATCAGTTATTTTGATATTTCTTTATTTTCTGTTTGTATTTTATTCCCTGAAATCCACAGAGGTATCATGTTCTTCATACTGAACATCTTTTTTAAGAGTCACATGCTCTGAGGTGCTCCATGTCTGAATATCCAGGCAGATAGCCTTTTCTGAATTGAATATATCTCTAAGCTCAGTTCGTCTGGGTCTCTGGCTGACTCTTCAAATGTCAATGCTAGTTTTCACTTTTCAGCCTCTGTTTTATTTAGATGTGCTTAGTACTCTGATTAAAAGTTCAGTAAGTTTAAAGTACCTATGTAAATTTGCATGGCTAAGAACATTTTAGATACTATAGAGTCCTTGATCACTGCAAAGATGGCTACTATAGTTGTTCAAGTGTCAAGTATATATTTAAATGTCTTTGCAGACTTAAAGATTCATAGAGGGTACACAAACTGTGTTTGATCATTGCTTGCTAATCTCATTTGACAGTATCCTTTGTAGCAGTAGAAGTAATGGTGAATGAATCTTATTATAGTCTAGATTAGCTAATTTGACCAATTGGATTTTTCCTTAACTCTCGAATATTTGGGAGGTGTTTGTTTGTATGTGTAGATGTATATAGAAGCAAGGTATTTCAAACCCATATTTGAAATTTGTTAGTACGTAAATCAAGGTAGAGGGTTCTTTTAGTCCTGTCCCATCATTTGAGAAATTCTAAAGAGGAGTTTGCCAGCAGGATGGGATTTAGGCTACCAACAAGAAATCACGAACACCAGCATTTGCTCAAGTCTTTTGATCGCTAACCTTTTATTCCTAAGAAGTGTTTTAAGAACTCAAGTAATCTTTTCAGACAAGACTTTAAAACTAACAAAAATGAAATATTCTTAAGCCCTGATAAAATAATGAGAACTGTATGTAAATTTTTAAAAAGGTAAAGATCTTCTCCCCAAAAGGATACAGTGACATTTTTCCTCTATTTACAACTGGTTCTCAGTAGTAAGTTAGTCAGACGGGGGGGAGGGGCGGGGGGGGTGTCAACCTGGGTGAGGTTCTGGCATAAGACATACTCTCATACAGGACTTGGTTGAAACATTTGACATCTCAGAAATTGTCCATGTTTTGACATGAATCTTTATAATTAATGGGAAATTTTAAGTCAGGAGGAGTCTACACAGGGCGAGAGTAATGTTTCTAAATAGCCAAAAACATGGGCTTTTTTTTTTTTTTCTCTTATTCTCTGTCTTTTTGAAGATAAAACAAGTTGAATGGACAGCATCCTCTAGGACCTGATATTTAAAAATTGTGCATCTCTACTTGGTCTGCCTTCTAGAGCTCTTTGTATTTAGTCAAGATGAAAGTGTTATTCTAATGGAGTTATCCTCTTAAATGGAACTTGCCCAAGTTCCACAGCTTCTGTGAAAAGCTAATTTTCAAAGTAAACATTTTAGTGCTATTTGACTTTTTAAACTATGTGCCTCTATTAATTTTGTGACTAAAATTTAAAAATTCCAATTGAATAGAGATTTTTTGCTTCCATTATATTTTTTTCTGGAAAAAATATTATTAAGTTTGCCCCCAAATACCACTGAATTATAAAGTTGCTTTTTACAGTTATACATCCAAAACTTAATGCAAAATTGAGATCTAAAGATAATAGGCAATATTTTCTATTGGTGTTTGTAATATCAGGGCACAAACTTTTAGAAGTGACTTTGTTAGCCAGCCCTCCTGTAACTAAATCTATTTGGAAATCTCAGCCTATTATCTTAAGGTGTCGTTAAAATGAATTATCGGAGTGGCTGGGTACATCTGTACTTAAAACACTATTTGTCTAATTGCTTCTACTTAAGTAAACATTACATATTACTAGAGATTTCAAATTGATTTTAAATTAAATAAGATCTAGTAAAACAAAGAGCAACATAAACTGTTTTAACTTGCCGCTTGCTTTTGTTGTTTTGTTTTGTTTTCTTCTTCTTTTCAAAGAGTTTCTTACTGATTTCTTCAAAGGAAATCAGGAAACTCTACATGTTTCGATAAAGTTCTATCTATAGCATAAGACCCAGGACTTCAGATGAAAAAGGTTTTATAGATAATCCTCCTCCTCTTGAAATATTTATAATAATCCAGGACATACCTTCCGGTCAATCATATCATCTAGATAAATACTATTTTTAGTTTTTATTACTTATTCAGTACCTATGGAGTATTACGTAATGCAGTGTAGTCCAATTTATATATGAAATACAAATTTAAATAACAGAATTTGGTGTATAGTGCACCTTTATTTCTTTTAAACATAGACATGTTTTAAGAGGTGAACTTTATCAACTTTACATGGACATATCGTTTTGGAAGTGGAGTATTAAGTTTGAATAGAATAAAGGTTTCCAAATGGATATTGGCTAATATATGCATTTATATATATACATATGTTATAAAAATAATTTTGTTTTATTCTCTAAAACATCACATACATGTTTTCACCCTGGGAATCATTCCTGTGTAAGTCAGTGCCTTAAAATATATATGCTAATAAACAATATTCAATGTGCTACAAAAATAATTTAGTTAAATTTTTAAATGAACTTACCTTCTAGTGACCTCATTTCAATATTTATAGATTATAGGAATGAAGTACAGGAAACTGAATTTTACCTTATAGGGAACTTGCACTCAGGAGCACCATCAATTTTAGCCTGCAATGATTGTGCAAATATGTCTAAGAAAAGAAGCATGCACTTAGATGCAGAAATTCTTCCATCTTACAGCTTACAGTGTTTAAGAAGTTGATCTATATGCATATATAATAAGCTTTTAACAATATGCCTTTGAAATTCAGTTGTTTATACAAATATTTTTAGGACAATAAGTTTGAAGAATATGACAAGAATTTAGAGCACCAAAGTGTTTTTGTTTTTTTTTTTTAATTGCCATGTGGTTAAACATCTTTGTCATAAAGCTACAGTAAAGGCACTCATGTGAAATGTACATGTGTGAGGTGTAAGAAGGGATCTCCTCTCTTGGTTACACTATTGCCAATAGCTATTTCAGTCTCGTGAATTCAAACATAATTGGTGGATGCTCCAAGCTTAGAGTCCAAAATCATCCACATGTTTTTGATTGAAATCTCCCAAGATCTTAGATAATACTAAAACAAGGGTGGGAAGATGTTATATGGAGAACAAATGGAGCACAAGTACAATGAAATGTGATTTTTCACTTGATGAAACAGAGGTGAATTAGAAACTATAGAAGAGAGTGTACAAAATACCCCAAATAACAGCGATCTAAAGTCCCTATTAAAAGCTAGCTTTTCATAGGATATTTTAAAAGAATCAAAAGAAATCATTTTTTTTTGGTTTTAGTTCTTCAGCATTTTTTTTTTTTTTTATTTGTTCCTCTGTATGTGTTGTGTCTTTTATTTTCTGGATATTTTAAAGATTTTCTCCTTATCTTTACTCATCAGTAATCTGAGTATGATGTGCCCAGGCTTGGTTTTCTTTGTATTGATATTTATCATGTTTGGGGTTTTCTTTTTTTTTTTTTTTTAATTAATTAATTAATGTATTTATTTTTGGCTGTGTTGGTTCTTCGTTTCTGTGCGATGGCTTACTCTAGTTGCGGCGAGCCGGGGCCCCTCTTCATCGCGGTGCGCGGGCCTCTCACTATCGTGGCCTCTCTTGTTGCGGAGCACAGGCTCCAGACGCGCAGGCTCAGTAATTGTGGCTCACGGGCCCAGTTGCTCCGCGGCATGTGGGATCTTCCCAGACCAGGGCTCGAACCCATGTTCCCTGCATTAGCAGGCAGGATGTAAACCACGGTGCCACCAGGGAAGCCCCCGAGTTCTTCAGCTTTTTTATAAGATAGCCTCAATTGAAAATAATTACACTCATTAGTTTCACTCAGTAAGAGAATGCGATTCTGTGCAATCAGTTTGTCAGACATATATCACAAAAGAAAACAACCGAATAAAATAATGGAGCATCCCTTCTCCAAACCGTCTTCCTCTCTGTTGCGCTCATGTTCCCTCTTTCTAACACCTAATTTCTATTCGTGGCAAGCCCTCCACCTCGGGTGACGCTTACTGTGTGAGTCCCCAGAAACCAGACGTCCATCTGTTCTTTCTTTCTTTCGATTACTTCCGATGATAAAGCCACTCCTCTGTTACTGAGGTGGTGGCAACAACGGATATTTGTAGTGCGCTCCATCTTTTGTATGCCCTTCATTGAAGGCTGCTGAGTTGGTAGCTTCACGAAGGAGGATGCACTCTTCGGCATTTGTACGTGTGTGTTTGGGGAAGAGGGTTTTGTAATCGTTTTCATTCAGAAAGAAATGCTGACAGCTTCACTCCAAATTAATAGTGTATACTTTTCCGTGTCGTCAATATTGACATTTGGAAATCTTATTCATTAGTCTGTGATCTGGAAGGAAACTATTTTAATGGCTCTTGGCCCTTGCATCTGTGATTCTCTTGTCATTGAAATCTGTAAAAAACTGATATTAACTCTGAAATTTTATACTTTTAAACATTATTGACTTCCTGGGAAGAAGTCATATGTTAGAACCTTACAGCATACACTTCAGCTATAGAAAAACTATTAAGTGCTGTTTATTTAATTTAATAACACAGATCTAGGCCATTTAATTTTTTAGCCAGATTTATTAAGATATAATTCACATATGATTATAACTCATCCATTTAGAGTGTAAAATTCAGTCGTTTTTAGTATATTCACAGATAGGTGCAGTGATCACGACGGTTAATTTTAAAACATTTTTGTCACCTCAAGAAGAAATCCCATACCTATCACCCTACTATCCCCTCAAGCCTCCTAGCCCTAAGCAATCACTTACTGCATTTTTGTTAAATCTCTAAAACCTTCATGAATCAGCACTTTGCTACAAATCTACAACTCTCTCTGCCACCCTTTCTTTAATTAGAAACGTTTTTTTGAGCAGTGTTAGGTTTACAGAAATATTAAGCAGATATAGAGACTCCATTTATTCTATTCTCCTGCCAACGCCCCATTCCCTTTTCCCCAATTATTAACATTTTGCATTAGTGGTACATTTTTACAATTGATGAACCAATACTGATAGATTGTTGTTAATTAAGTTTTACATTAGAGTTCACTATTTGTGTTGTACGTTCTATAGGTTTGGATAAATGTATAATGACATGTATTGACCATTACAATCTCATACATAATAGTTTCACTGCCCTAAAAATTCTTGTAATCTACCTGTTCATCATTCCTTCTCTTGTCCCTAATTCCTGGCAACCCCTAATCTTTTTAGTGTCTCCATAATTTTGCCTTTTCCAGAGTGTTGTAGAGTTGGAAGATTTTCTTCCATGTTATCTTCCAGAAGTTTTATAGCTTTGTGTTTTATATTTAGGTCTGTGCTCTATTTTAACTTAATGTTCGTGAAAGGTGTAAGGTTTGTTTCTAAATTCACTTTTTTTTTTTTTTTTTGCATGTGGATGTCTAGTTATTCCAACATTGTTTGTTGAAAAGACTATCTTTGTTCATCATATTGCCTCTGTTCTTTTGTCAAAATCAGTTGACTGTATTTGTCTTGGTCTGTTTCTGGGCTTCCTATTCAGTTCCATTGATCTATTTGTCTATTCTTTTGCCCATACCACACTGTCTTGATTACTGTTAACTTTATAGTAAGTCTTGATTTTGGGTAATGTTAATCCTCCAACTTTGTTCTCTCCCTTCAATACTGTGTCAGCCATTCTGGGTTTTTATAAACTTTAGAATCAGTTTGTCAATATCCACAAGATCACTTGGGATTTTGATTGGGATTAATTAAATCTGTAGATCAAGTTGGGAAGAACTGACATCTTAACAATTTTGATCATCCTATACATGACCATGTAGTGTCCCTCCATTTTTTAAAATTATTTGATTTCTTTCATCACAGGTTTGTAGTCTTTCCTTATATAGATATGACACATATTTTCTTAGTTTTATACCTAAGTATTTCATTTTTGGGTGTTAATGTAAATGATATTGTGTTTTTTAATTTCAAAACCCAGTTGTACATTGCTGGTGTACAGGGAAGCAATTAATTTGTATATGTGAAAAATGTATCCTGCAACCTTGCTATAATTGCTTATTAGTTCTCAAAGTTTTTTGTTGATTCTGTGAGATTGCCTACATAGATGATCGTGTCATCTACAAAAACAGTTTTATTTCTTCCTTTCCAATTTATATACTTTTAATTTCCTTTTTTTGTCTAATTAGATTAGCTGTGAATTCTAGGACAATGTTGAAAAAATGTGTTGAGGCGATATCCTTGCCTTGTTCTTTTTTATTTATTTATTTATTTATTTATTTTTGGCTGTGTTGGGTCTTCGTTTCTGTGAGGGCTTTCTCTAGTTGCGGCAAGCGGGGGCCACTCTTCATCGCGGTGCGTGGGCCCCTCACTATCGTTGCCTCTCTTGTTGCGGAGCACAGGCTCCAGGCGCGCAGGCTCAGTAGTTGTGGCTCACGGGCCTAGCTGCTCCGTGCCCCTGCATTAGCAGGCAGATTCTCAACGACCGCGCCACCAGGGAAGCCCCCTTGCCTTGTTCTTAATCTTAGTGAGAAAGCATCTAGTTTCTCACTAATAAATATTATATTAGCTGTAGGTGTTTTGTAAATTCTCATTATTAAGTTGCAATAGTTCCCTTCTATTTCTAGTTTACTGAACGTTTTTGTCATGAATGAATGCTGGATTTGTCAAATGCTTTTTCTGGATCTATTAATAGGACCATATAGTTTTTCTTCTTTAACCTGTTTATATGATGAATTACACTAGTTGGTTTTCTTATGTTGAACCAGCCTTGTATACCTGGAAGAAATCCCACTTGCCCATGGTGTATAATTCTGTTCATACATAGTTGGATTTGATTGACTAATATTCTGTTCAGGATTTTTGCAACTATATTCATTTGTCTGAATTTTTCCTTTTTTTTGTAATGCTTTGTATGCTTTTGGTGTTAGGATAATGCTGGTTTCCTAGAATGAGTTAGAAAGTATTCATTCTAGTTCTATTTTTAGAGAATAAGCATACATTTTCCCTAAAATATTTGTTAAAATTCACCAGTGAACCAATCTGGCCCTAGTGCTTTCTTTTTGGCAGGTTATTAATTATAGTTTCAAATCCTTTAATAGATATAGGCCTATTGAGATTGTCTGTTTCTCCGTGTGTAATTTTGGCGCTGGAACAACTGGACAGCTACATGCAAAAAAAAAAAAAATGAATCTAGACAAAGACCTTACACTTTTCATATAGATTAAATGGATCATAGAACTCAATATAAAATGCAACAGGACTTCATTAAAATAAAATAGTAATAAAATAAAATGTGATGCCCCCGGTAAGCCTTTTTAGATTCTTCAATCATGTGTTTCTTCCTAATTATGCCTTAATTTCACCTGGTTTATACCTCTGCAGTATTTATAAAAGAAATCTTGCATGTTATATGTACATGCCTATCAACTCCATTGGACTGTGACCTCGTTGAGGGCTGGTAGGATGTGTCATTCATCTTTGGTGCCAGTTCAACATTTGTTCTGGTACAAAATAGTAAGTAGAACATATCCTTTGAATTGAACAATGCAGAGTTTTGGTTAATTTAAAATTCAGTTTCACAGGCCTACAATTACTAAATGGTATAGGGACACAAAACTCTTTATAACTAAAACCTTCACGAGTCCATTTATGAAATCAGTGTCCTCTCAGCTCTCCTTTGCTCATCGTAGTGGAATTGATCCCCACCCACCAGGTCAGGTGTTTGATTAGTTCTTTTTGATAGGGGAATGGTGCCAATCACCACTAATCTAAACAATTGCAATGAAGTTGATTGCAAGGGAAATAGTCCCATCCAAGGAGTATGATTAGACTTGGTAAAAGAGGGGCAAAGGGAAGGGAGAAGGAAAAGCAGAAGTGTACAAGCAATCTCCCCAAGTAAGGGGGAAGACCAAAAAGAAGGAAGAGTGGGGCAGTGGTGGAGGTTCTCCCCAGGGTTCTCTCCAGGCAGACAGCGGGAACAAGCAGGGCAGGGAGGTGGTGGTGAGTAAGGACACCTCAGTGTTGGAGGTGTAAGGACACCTACAGTATGGAGCTGCAGGCTTAAACTTTCCAGAATAAATCTCAGCTTTGGATAGGAGCCTGTTATCAGACCCACCCTCAAATCACTAGGCACTAACTATCCTATGGAAAAGGGCAGAGTCCAAAATTTTGATTAAAAATAATATATGAGCTTAAAACAAATATAAGCCTACATATTTTTAACAGAGAAACTTAAGATATCTACTAGATATTGGGAAATCTGAGCTCTTATGAACCCAAATAAAAGCAGGGAAAAGATAGCAGAGATACTGTTTGAAAGTGACCAGTTTTTTTGGTGTGTATGTCCATGCAGGTAGCCCTTACTTTGTGTGCCCATGGTTTGTTGACTGGTGCACATTGTGCTACTCACAATTGCTCCTTGTCAAAGTATCATTTTCATAAATTAAACTCATGACTCTCATGCAAATGTTAAATGAGTATATGGCACAGATTTAATGAACCCATTAATAAGAGAACTGGCATGATGGTAGTGCTGATTCAAAAGAACTAAATGGGGTAGAAGATTTTATAGTAGCTGGAAGAATTCCTAAATAGGATTACTGATTTTAGATAAAAAAATAGCTCATGTTCTGTAGGGAAAATCAGCTAACATTCTGAATTTTGGAAATTGTATTTTCCATCAGAAAGGAATCATTTGCATCCCTACTGAACAGACATTATTTGTCTTGCTATCTGACAGAAATCAAGGTACAAATCAACATCAACCCCTTCAGAATTACACCATACCTTTATCAATAGTAAATAACAAGTTAAACAAAGATGCAAAGGTACATGCCTAGAGATTCAGATAATCCGCAGGCAGGCCTGATAATCAAACCCTAGCATAACTAAGAAAGAACAGGCAAACGTCCCTTTAGATTTTTTCAGGCTTTTGGATAATTTTCCTTAACGCCATTTTACAAAGGTTTTTCTCTTCCGTATCTTACTGATGTCAAGGAGACTAGAATTACTGGGAAGGGTATTCTCAGATATATTATCAAGTTATCCCATTGTAAAAAATACCAAAAACCAAAAAACTCATCTTGAAGCTATCCACAGGATTAAAGAAAAACTATACAATTTTGAGTGAGAGCAGAAACTGCTCTTAGAAAGCATAGTATTAGTGAGTTCTTACAGGCTCCCAGGTAGCTACATCATCAGAGAGAAGGAAGCACCAGAAGAGGTATTTTACCCATGTTTGGTCAATACGAGGGAGTGCAGAATTGCTTTTGACACAGTCTAGAGGCTGACATTGATACCATGCCAGAGACCCGTAAGCATGTTGTGCTTTCTCAAAGGTCTTCTCTGTGAGCTGAGCTGCCTTCGAACTTAGAACATGAATTGTATGGTTTTACCTTGAACAAGATTCTGGAAATAGTTTATAAAATAATATCTGCATATAGGCCTCACCTTGGAGAGAGCTCATTACATTCCTGGGCACTGCAGTGCTACCAGATATCATGAGAAATAGAGGCAGGACAAGAATACCAAGGGAGGGTTGCTCAGCATAGATGACTGATGTGACCATTGTGATGATTTGACCAACTCCAAAGTTCATTCCCATGTCACCACTAAAACATTTTTTTCCCCTTCATTGCTAATGTCTGAGAGGAAATTTCTTTCCTCTACCCTCTTAGGTTTATTCGTAGGGGCCTGCAAAGTAAACTGACAAACGACAGAATGATGGAAGAAAAAACATAAATTATTTTAATTAATATTTTCTGTGTGAAAGAGTCCAAGAGGAAGGAAGTGAAACTCAAAGAAGTAGTTAGACTTGGGGGCTTATATTCCATTTTTAAGAAAGGAAAGGGGGTTTGGAGGAAAGTGAGTAGGAAATATATGGGGAAACTGATGGGAGAGAAGCGCTATTTTCATAAGGTTTGTTTATGTAGACTCACCTCAGTGCCCATTCTCCACCTTTGGTGACAAGAGTCACTCTCTTCTTCCTGGTTCGGGAGAGGGGGCCCCGGTCTCAGGGAAAATTCATGCCCTGCTTTTAGGGAGAAAAGGGGAGGGAAGATTTCTTCCTGCATCTGCTGATTTTCAACTGCTTTCAGCTCAAAACCATATTTATGCCAAAGTGGCATTTTTTGAGGTGGCATTTTTTTTTTTTAATTTATTTATTTTTGGCTGTGTTGGGTCTTCGTTTCTGTGCGAGGGCTTTCTCCAGTTGCGGCAAGTGGGGGCCACTCTTCATCGCAGTGCGCGGGCCTCTTATTATCGTGGCCTCTCTTGTTGCGGAGCACAGGCTCCAGACGCGCAGGCTCAGTAGTTGTGGCTCACGGGCCCAGTTGCTCCGCGGCATGTGGGATCTTCCCAGACCAGGGCTCGAACCCGTGTCCCCTGCATTGGCAGGCAGATTCTCAACCACTGCGCCACCAGGGAAGCCCTACTGCTTATGTTTTTGAACTCCCATTTTTCAGTTACATTTCTATTTGGAATAGTGTGGTAAAGTAGATGTCAATGGATTCAATGTTTTTCTAGAGTTTCTGTATTCCTTTTTAAAAACAGCTTTGAGATATAATTCACCTACTGTACAATTCACCTACTTAAAGTGTCCAATTCAATTGTTTTTTTGTATATTCACAGAGTTGTGCATTCATCTCCACAATCTATTTTATCCATTTTATTGATAAAAAAAATTTTGGAAATTTTATCAATTTCCAAAACAAGAAATCTTTCTTTTCCTAGCCTACAAGGCTCCCATCTCCCACAGCCCCAAGCAAACACTCATCTACTTTCTGTCTCTATAGGTTTGTCCTTTCTGACATTTCATATCAATGGGCTCATATAATATATGGTTCCTTATGACTGACTAATTTCACTCAGAGTATTTTCAAGATTCCTGTACATTGGAGTACTTCATTCATCAGTACTTCAGCCTAAAAAAATATCACTGGAATTATGGAATAAACTTAATCCTTACGGGTGTATTTTTTTAATTATCCAGCACTATTACAAGTTCTCAGTCTTGTTTTCAATTTAAAAAGACTTTTAATGATAATCATTAAAATGCTTATGGTTGAATTTAGATTCAATTCTGTGCAATAAAATCAAATTGGTTATAACACAATAAAGGCCGTATATGAGAAGCCCATAGCTGATGTCATACTCTGCGCTTTTCCTCTAAGATCAGGAATAAGAGAAAGATGCCCACTCTCGCCACTTTTATTCAACGTAGTATTAGAAGTCCTAGTCAGAGTAATTAGGCAAAAAAAAAAAAAAAAAAAAGAAATCAGCAGCACCCAGCTGGAAAGGAAGAAGTAAAATTGTCAATATTTGCAGATGACATGATATTATATATAGAAAACCCTAAAGACTCCACCAAAAAAACACTGTTAGAACTAATAAACAACTTTAGTACTGTTGCAGAATACAAAATCAATATACAAACATTGGTTGCATTTCTATATGCTAGTAATAAAACAATACCACTTACAATTGCATCAAAAGAATAAAATACCTATGAATAAATTTAACCATGGAGGTGAAAGACCTGTACATTGAAAACTGTAAGACACTGATGAAAGTAACTGAAGAAGACACAAATAAATGGAAAGATATTCTGTGGCTCATAGGTTAGAAGAATTAATATTGTTAAACTGTCCATACTACCAGAAGCAATCTACAGATTCAATTCAATCCCTATCAAAATTCCAATGGCATTTTACACAGAAACAGAGCAAAAAAATCCTAAAATGTGTAAGGAACCACAAAACACCCTGAGTAACCAAAGCAATCTTCAGAGAGAACAAAGCTGGAAGCATCATGCTTCCTGATTTTAAGTTATATTACAAAACTATGGTATGGTATTGGTATAAAAACAGGCACATGGATGAATGGAGCAGAATAGAGAGCTCAGAAATAAACGCACACATATATGGTCACTTAATTGATCACAAAGGAGCCAAGAATATACAATGGGGAAAGGACAGTCTGTTCAACACATGGTGTTGGCAAAACTGGACAGCCACATGCAAAAGAATAAAACTAGACTACTACCTTACACCATACAGAAATTAACTCAAAATGGAATAAAGACTTGAATTTAAGACCTGAAATCATAAAACTCCTAGAAGAAAACATATACGGTAAGCTCCTGGACATTGGTCATGGCCATGATTTTTTGGATATGACACCAAAAGCAAAGGCAATAAAAGTAAAAATAAACAAGTGAGACTACATCAAACTAAAAAGCTTTTGTACAGTAAAGGAAACCATCCACAAAATGAAAAGGCAACCAATTGAATGGGAGAAATATTTGCAAATCATGTATCTGATAATGGGCTAATAGCTAATATATATAAAGATCTCGCACAACTCAATAGCAAACAAACGATCTAATTAAAAATGGGCAAAGGATCTGAATAGACATTTTTCCAAAGAACACATACAGTTGACCAACAGGTATAGGAAAAGATGCTCAACGTCACTAATCATCAGGGGAATGCAAATCGAAACCACAATGAGCTATCACTTCACACCTGTTTGTATGATTAGCATCAAAAGATAAGAAATAACAAGTGTTGGCAAGGATGTGGAGAGAAGGAGACACTTGTGCACTCTTGGTGGGAATGTAAATTGGTACAGACAGTATGGAAAATAGCATGGAGTTTCCTCAAAAGATCAAAACTGGGACTACCATATGATCCAGCAATTTCACTTCTGTGTATTTGTACAAAGAAAATGAAAACACTAACTCCAAAAGATATATGCACACCCATGTTTATTACAGAATTATTTACAAGAGTTGAGACATGGGAACAACTTCAGTGTTCATTGATGGGTGAATGGCTAAAAAAATGTGATACACACACTGGAATACTATTGAGCCATTAAGAAAAAGGAAATTTTGCCATTTGTGACAACATGGAGGGACTTCGAGAGCATTATGCTAAGTGAAATAAGTTAGAGAAAGATAACCTATGGTCTCACTTATATGAGTAATCTTAAAAAGAGAAAAAAGGAGCTCATAAATACAGAGAAGAGATAGTTGGTTGCCAGACTGCGGGGATGGGGATGGGGGTGGGAAGTAGGTGACATGAGTGAAGGGGGTTCAAAAGGTACAAATTTCCAGTTATAAAATAAATAAGCCACAGGGATGTAATGTATAGCATGGTGAATATAGTTATTAATACTGTATTGCATATTTACAAGTTGCTGCAAGTAAATCTTAAAAGTTCTCATCACAAGAAGAAAGAAAAAAATCTGTGACTGTGTATGGTGATTGATGGTAACCAGACTTACTGTGATGTTCATTTTGCAATACACACAAATGTCAAATCATTGAATTGTACACCTGAAACTAATATAGTGTTCTATGTCAATTATACCTCAATAGAAAAATTCTTAGGTCAAGATCAGATGTTGATTTTAATTTTAAATTAGAAAAGGACTTTTAAGGATACACTCAACTCTGCCTCCCTCTTCCTACCCCAAAGAAGTAAAGAAAAACTGTGACCTTTTATGCCTTTCATAAAATTAGAAATTTTGTTTAAAGGGTATAATATATCTCAATTTAAAAAGTTAAAAAAAAAAAAAGAATTTTTTTTCCTGGACACTCATGTAGTTGATTCTGTGAATTTATCCTTCTTTGTGATATGATAGAAGGAAGTTCTCGAATCTCCCTTTTCTCTATATGTATGCACCTCAGCTGCTGCCATCAGTGGACATGTGTGCAAGATGATATTGGAGACTGTGGTGCTTGAATTGGGTAGAATGCTGGACAGCTGACTCTGCACTTCATTTTAACGTTAAGCCTCTCTGATTCTACTTGTGCCAGAATGTCAGGAAAAGTGTGTTGTTTATGCGCAATCCTGTGAAATGTTTATTAAGCACTTTTGGAAATACCATGCAGTATTGCTTTTATACTTCAAGTTCTTAGTTGTGGTTTGTTCTGTCTTAGATACCAGTGTTTGTTAGTCCCCAAAAGTCCTCCTGGGTTGAAATGGGCTGAATTGGAAAGAAATATTATAAGCAGATAAGGTAGGGGGTCTATGGAGAAAGAAAACCAGGCATGGCTTTCTGGCCATAAGAGAACACCTATTCATTTAGTACAAGCCATTTCGTGATCTAAGCCTGGCCAGAGCGCTTGCCCTTGAACAGGTCTCAGTAATTAAGGATCTTAAGGGAAAACAAGAATGCTGACTGTTATCAGGCAAGAGAAGTAGCACTAGTAATAATGTATCAGTTGTAAAGACTTCCAGTTCTGTTTCCATGGTAGGGATTAGCCTGAAACAGACAATCACCCCATCCCCCTCAAGAATTTTTTAAAAATCAGGTTGTAGGGAGTAAGGCAAGCTCTTATGCATTTCAAGAAAGTGCTAGTAGGCATGTTAGAAACCGACCTTGCTGCTGGGGGTGGGGTGGGCTGGGGAACTCTGCCCTTACCAGAAGTTTGTGCTAAAGTGAAAAGCATATTGTACAAATAGTTACCCTTCCAGCATTCATCCAGATATGCCCCGAGGCTGTGATAAGTTTGTGTTGTCATCATTTAGTGTCAGCTCATTTAATGCCATATTATATGAGTCACTCCTGAAAATGAGCCTTAGTCTCCTTTAAGAAAATACTGCCCCGTGTTTCAGACGGAATTTTAATTTAACTTTGGGCACAATTTCCATGAATTAATTAAAATGGGGGCATTTACATGAAATCCTTAGGTCCTGCAGTAAAGCATTTATCACTTTGCTAAGAAATTAAAAATGTAGTACTAAATGATTTGCTAGTATAAAAGAATTGTAGAATAATTTAACATAGTACACTGAGGTGCAATTAAAAAGTCACCAGAGGTCACTCTTACTTAAAGGAAACATGGCTTCAAAAATCCTTCCCTTAGAAGAGAAGCAGAGTGCTGTGCTGCCTTTCTTGTCTCCTTAGTTGTGATTACAGGATATTGCAAGATCAGTTATTTTGATATTTCTTTATTTTCTGTTTGTATTTTATTCCCTGAAATCCACAGAGGTATCATGTTCTTCATACTGAACATCTTTTTTAAGAGTCACATGCTCTGAGGTGCTCCATGTCTGAATATCCAGGCAGATAGCCTTTTCTGAATTGAATATATCTCTAAGCTCAGTTCGTCTGGGTCTCTGGCTGACTCTTCAAATGTCAATGCTAGTTTTCACTTTTCAGCCTCTGTTTTATTTAGATGTGCTTAGTACTCTGATTAAAAGTTCAGTAAGTTTAAAGTACCTATGTAAATTTGCATGGCTAAGAACATTTTAGATACTATAGAGTCCTTGATCACTGCAAAGATGGCTACTATAGTTATTCAAGTGTCAAGTATATATTTAAATGTCTTTGCAGACTTAAAGATTCATAGAGGGTACACAAACTGTGTTTGATCATTGCTTGCTAATCTCATTTGACAGTATCCTTTGTAGCAGTAGAAGTAATGGTGAATGAATCTTATTATAGTCTAGATTAGCTAATTTGACCAATTGGATTTTTCCTTAACTCTCGAATATTTGGGAGGTGTTTGTTTGTATGTGTAGATGTATATAGAAGCAAGGTATTTCAAACCCATATTTGAAATTTGTTAGTACGTAAATCAAGGTAGAGGGTTCTTTTAGTCCTGTCCCATCATTTGAGAAATTCTAAAGAGGAGTTTGCCAGCAGGATGGGATTTAGGCTACCAACAAGAAATCACGAACACCAGCATTTGCTCAAGTCTTTTGATCGCTAACCTTTTATTCCTAAGAAGTGTTTTAAGAACTCAAGTAATCTTTTCAGACAAGACTTTAAAACTAACAAAAATGAAATATTCTTAAGCCCTGATAAAATAATGAGAACTGTATGTAAATTTTTAAAAAGGTAAAGATCTTCTCCCCAAAAGGATACAGTGACATTTTTCCTCTATTTACAACTGGTTCTCAGTAGTAAAGTAGTCAGACGGGGGGGGGGGGGGTGGGGGGGGTGGGGGGTGGGGTGGTCAACCTGGGTGAGGTTCTGGCATAAGACATACTCTCATACAGGACTTGGTTGAAACATTTGACATCTCAGAAATTGTCCATGTTTTGACATGAATCTTTATAATTAATGGGAAATTTTAAGTCAGGAGGAGTCTACACAGGGCGAGAGTAATGTTTCTAAATAGCCAAAAACATGGGCTTTTTTTTTTTTTTCTCTTATTCTCTGTCTTTTTGAAGATAAAACAAGTTGAATGGACAGCATCCTCTAGGACCTGATATTTAAAAATTGTGCATCTCTACTTGGTCTGCCTTCTAGAGCTCTTTGTATTTAGTCAAGATGAAAGTGTTATTCTAATGGAGTTATCCTCTTAAATGGAACTTGCCCAAGTTCCACAGCTTCTGTGAAAAGCTAATTTTCAAAGTAAACATTTTAGTGCTATTTGACTTTTTAAACTATGTGCCTCTATTAATTTTGTGACTAAAATTTAAAAATTCCAATTGAATAGAGATTTTTTGCTTCCATTATATTTTTTTCTGGAAAAAATATTATTAAGTTTGCCCCCAAATACCACTGAATTATAAAGTTGCTTTTTACAGTTATACATCCAAAACTTAATGCAAAATTGAGATCTAAAGATAATAGGCAATATTTTCTATTGGTGTTTGTAATATCAGGGCACAAACTTTTAGAAGTGACTTTGTTAGCCAGCCCTCCTGTAACTAAATCTATTTGGAAATCTCAGCCTATTATCTTAAGGTGTCGTTAAAATGAATTATCGGAGTGGCTGGGTACATCTGTACTTAAAACACTATTTGTCTAATTGCTTCTACTTAAGTAAACATTACATATTACTAGAGATTTCAAATTGATTTTAAATTAAATAAGATCTAGTAAAACAAAGAGCAACATAAACTGTTTTAACTTGCCGCTTGCTTTTGTTGTTTTGTTTTGTTTTCTTCTTCTTTTCAAAGAGTTTCTTACTGATTTCTTCAAAGGAAATCAGGAAACTCTACATGTTTCGATAAAGTTCTATCTATAGCATAAGACCCAGGACTTCAGATGAAAAAGGTTTTATAGATAATCCTCCTCCTCTTGAAATATTTATAATAATCCAGGACATACCTTCCGGTCAATCATATCATCTAGATAAATACTATTTTTAGTTTTTATTACTTATTCAGTACCTATGGAGTATTACGTAATGCAGTGTAGTCCAATTTATATATGAAATACAAATTTAAATAACAGAATTTGGTGTATAGTGCACCTTTATTTCTTTTAAACATAGACATGTTTTAAGAGGTGAACTTTATCAACTTTACATGGACATATCGTTTTGGAAGTGGAGTATTAAGTTTGAATAGAATAAAGGTTTCCAAATGGATATTGGCTAATATATGCATTTATATATATACATATGTTATAAAAATAATTTTGTTTTATTCTCTAAAACATCACATACATGTTTTCACCCTGGGAATCATTCCTGTGTAAGTCAGTGCCTTAAAATATATATGCTAATAAACAATATTCAATGTGCTACAAAAATAATTTAGTTAAATTTTTAAATGAACTTACCTTCTAGTGACCTCATTTCAATATTTATAGATTATAGGAATGAAGTACAGGAAACTGAATTTTACCTTATAGGGAACTTGCATTCAGGAGCACCATCAATTTTAGCCTGCAATGATTGTGCAAATATGTCTAAGAAAAGAAGCATGCACTTAGATGCAGAAATTCTTCCATCTTACAGCTTACAGTGTTTAAGAAGTTGATCTATATGCATATATAATAAGCTTTTAACAATATGCCTTTGAAATTCAGTTGTTTATACAAATATTTTTAGGACAATAAGTTTGAAGAATATGACAAGAATTTAGAGCACCAAAGTGTTTTTGTTTTTTTTTTTTAATTGCCATGTGGTTAAACATCTTTGTCATAAAGCTACAGTAAAGGCACTCATGTGAAATGTACATGTGTGAGGTGTAAGAAGGGATCTCCTCTCTTGGTTACACTATTGCCAATAGCTATTTCAGTCTCGTGAATTCAAACATAATTGGTGGATGCTCCAAGCTTAGAGTCCAAAATCATCCACATGTTTTTGATTGAAATCTCCCAAGATCTTAGATAATACTAAAACAAGGGTGGGAAGATGTTATATGGAGAACAAATGGAGCACAAGTACAATGAAATGTGATTTTTCACTTGATGAAACAGAGGTGAATTAGAAACTATAGAAGAGAGTGTACAAAATACCCCAAATAACAGCGATCTAAAGTCCCTATTAAAAGCTAGCTTTTCATAGGATATTTTAAAAGAATCAAAAGAAATCATTTTTTTTTGGTTTTAGTTCTTCAGCATTTTTTTTTTTTTTATTTGTTCCTCTGTATGTGTTGTGTCTTTTATTTTCTGGATATTTTAAAGATTTTCTCCTTATCTTTACTCATCAGTAATCTGAGTATGATGTGCCCAGGCTTGGTTTTCTTTGTATTGATATTTATCATGTTTGGGGTTTTCTTTTTTTTTTTTTTTTAATTAATTAATTAATGTATTTATTTTTGGCTGTGTTGGTTCTTCGTTTCTGTGCGATGGCTTACTCTAGTTGCGGCGAGCCGGGGCCCCTCTTCATCGCGGTGCGCGGGCCTCTCACTATCGTGGCCTCTCTTGTTGCGGAGCACAGGCTCCAGACGCGCAGGCTCAGTAATTGTGGCTCACGGGCCCAGTTGCTCCGCGGCATGTGGGATCTTCCCAGACCAGGGCTCGAACCCATGTTCCCTGCATTAGCAGGCAGGATGTAAACCACGGTGCCACCAGGGAAGCCCCCGAGTTCTTCAGCTTTTTTATAAGATAGCCTCAATTGAAAATAATTACACTCATTAGTTTCACTCAGTAAGAGAATGCGATTCTGTGCAATCAGTTTGTCAGACATATATCACAAAAGAAAACAACCGAATAAAATAATGGAGCATCCCTTCTCCAAACCGTCTTCCTCTCTGTTGCGCTCATGTTCCCTCTTTCTAACACCTAATTTCTATTCGTGGCAAGCCCTCCACCTCGGGTGACGCTTACTGTGTGAGTCCCCAGAAACCAGACGTCCATCTGTTCTTTCTTTCTTTCGATTACTTCCGATGATAAAGCCACTCCTCTGTTACTGAGGTGGTGGCAACAACGGATATTTGTAGTGCGCTCCATCTTTTGTATGCCCTTCATTGAAGGCTGCTGAGTTGGTAGCTTCACGAAGGAGGATGCACTCTTCGGCATTTGTACGTGTGTGTTTGGGGAAGAGGGTTTTGTAATCGTTTTCATTCAGAAAGAAATGCTGACAGCTTCACTCCAAATTAATAGTGTATACTTTTCCGTGTCGTCAATATTGACATTTGGAAATCTTATTCATTAGTCTGTGATCTGGAAGGAAACTATTTTAATGGCTCTTGGCCCTTGCATCTGTGATTCTCTTGTCATTGAAATCTGTAAAAAACTGATATTAACTCTGAAATTTTATACTTTTAAACATTATTGACTTCCTGGGAAGAAGTCATATGTTAGAACCTTACAGCATACACTTCAGCTATAGAAAAACTATTAAGTGCTGTTTATTTAATTTAATAACACAGATCTAGGCCATTTAATTTTTTAGCCAGATTTATTAAGATATAATTCACATATGATTATAACTCATCCATTTAGAGTGTAAAATTCAGTCGTTTTTAGTATATTCACAGATAGGTGCAGTGATCACGACGGTTAATTTTAAAACATTTTTGTCACCTCAAGAAGAAATCCCATACCTATCACCCTACTATCCCCTCAAGCCTCCTAGCCCTAAGCAATCACTTACTGCATTTTTGTTAAATCTCTAAAACCTTCATGAATCAGCACTTTGCTACAAATCTACAACTCTCTCTGCCACCCTTTCTTTAATTAGAAACGTTTTTTTGAGCAGTGTTAGGTTTACAGAAATATTAAGCAGATATAGAGACTCCATTTATTCTATTCTCCTGCCAACGCCCCATTCCCTTTTCCCCAATTATTAACATTTTGCATTAGTGGTACATTTTTACAATTGATGAACCAATACTGATAGATTGTTGTTAATTAAGTTTTACATTAGAGTTCACTATTTGTGTTGTACGTTCTATAGGTTTGGATAAATGTATAATGACATGTATTGACCATTACAATCTCATACATAATAGTTTCACTGCCCTAAAAATTCTTGTAATCTACCTGTTCATCATTCCTTCTCTTGTCCCTAATTCCTGGCAACCCCTAATCTTTTTAGTGTCTCCATAATTTTGCCTTTTCCAGAGTGTTGTAGAGTTGGAAGATTTTCTTCCATGTTATCTTCCAGAAGTTTTATAGCTTTGTGTTTTATATTTAGGTCTGTGCTCTATTTTAACTTAATGTTCGTGAAAGGTGTAAGGTTTGTTTCTAAATTCACTTTTTTTTTTTTTTTTTGCATGTGGATGTCTAGTTATTCCAACATTGTTTGTTGAAAAGACTATCTTTGTTCATCATATTGCCTCTGTTCTTTTGTCAAAATCAGTTGACTGTATTTGTCTTGGTCTGTTTCTGGGCTTCCTATTCAGTTCCATTGATCTATTTGTCTATTCTTTTGCCCATACCACACTGTCTTGATTACTGTTAACTTTATAGTAAGTCTTGATTTTGGGTAATGTTAATCCTCCAACTTTGTTCTCTCCCTTCAATACTGTGTCAGCCATTCTGGGTTTTTATAAACTTTAGAATCAGTTTGTCAATATCCACAAGATCACTTGGGATTTTGATTGGGATTAATTAAATCTGTAGATCAAGTTGGGAAGAACTGACATCTTAACAATTTTGATCATCCTATACATGACCATGTAGTGTCCCTCCATTTTTTAAAATTATTTGATTTCTTTCATCACAGGTTTGTAGTCTTTCCTTATATAGATATGACACATATTTTCTTAGTTTTATACCTAAGTATTTCATTTTTGGGTGTTAATGTAAATGATATTGTGTTTTTTAATTTCAAAACCCAGTTGTACATTGCTGGTGTACAGGGAAGCAATTAATTTGTATATGTGAAAAATGTATCCTGCAACCTTGCTATAATTGCTTATTAGTTCTCAAAGTTTTTTGTTGATTCTGTGAGATTGCCTACATAGATGATCGTGTCATCTACAAAAACAGTTTTATTTCTTCCTTTCCAATTTATATACTTTTAATTTCCTTTTTTTGTCTAATTAGATTAGCTGTGAATTCTAGGACAATGTTGAAAAAATGTGTTGAGGCGATATCCTTGCCTTGTTCTTTTTTATTTATTTATTTATTTATTTATTTTTGGCTGTGTTGGGTCTTCGTTTCTGTGAGGGCTTTCTCTAGTTGCGGCAAGCGGGGGCCACTCTTCATCGCGGTGCGTGGGCCCCTCACTATCGTTGCCTCTCTTGTTGCGGAGCACAGGCTCCAGGCGCGCAGGCTCAGTAGTTGTGGCTCACGGGCCTAGCTGCTCCGTGGCATGTGGGATCTTCCCAGACCAGGGCTCGATCCCGTATCCCCTGCATTAGCAGGCAGATTCTCAACGACCGCGCCACCAGGGAAGCCCCCTTGCCTTGTTCTTAATCTTAGTGAGAAAGCATCTAGTTTCTCACTAATAAATATTATATTAGCTGTAGGTGTTTTGTAAATTCTCATTATTAAGTTGCAATAGTTCCCTTCTATTTCTAGTTTACTGAACGTTTTTGTCATGAATGAATGCTGGATTTGTCAAATGCTTTTTCTGGATCTATTAATAGGACCATATAGTTTTTCTTCTTTAACCTGTTTATATGATGAATTACACTAGTTGGTTTTCTTATGTTGAACCAGCCTTGTATACCTGGAAGAAATCCCACTTGCCCATGGTGTATAATTCTGTTCATACATAGTTGGATTTGATTGACTAATATTCTGTTCAGGATTTTTGCAACTATATTCATTTGTCTGAATTTTTCCTTTTTTTTGTAATGCTTTGTATGCTTTTGGTGTTAGGATAATGCTGGTTTCCTAGAATGAGTTAGAAAGTATTCATTCTAGTTCTATTTTTAGAGAATAAGCATACATTTTCCCTAAAATATTTGTTAAAATTCACCAGTGAACCAATCTGGCCCTAGTGCTTTCTTTTTGGCAGGTTATTAATTATAGTTTCAAATCCTTTAATAGATATAGGCCTATTGAGATTGTCTGTTTCTCCGTGTGTAATTTTGGCGCTGGAACAACTGGACAGCTACATGCAAAAAAAAAAAAAATGAATCTAGACAAAGACCTTACACTTTTCATATACATTAAATGGATCATAGAACTCAATATAAAATGCAACAGGACTTCATTAAAATAAAATAGTAATAAAATAAAATGTGATGCCCCCGGTAAGCCTTTTTAGATTCTTCAATCATGTGTTTCTTCCTAATTATGCCTTAATTTCACCTGGTTTATACCTCTGCAGTATTTATAAAAGAAATCTTGCATGTTATATGTACATGCCTATCAACTCCATTGGACTGTGACCTCGTTGAGGGCTGGTAGGATGTGTCATTCATCTTTGGTGCCAGTTCAACATTTGTTCTGGTACAAAATAGTAAGTAGAACATATCCTTTGAATTGAACAATGCAGAGTTTTGGTTAATTTAAAATTCAGTTTCACAGGCCTACAATTACTAAATGGTATAGGGACACAAAACTCTTTATAACTAAAACATTCACGAGTCCATTTATGAAATCAGTGTCCTCTCAGCTCTCCTTTGCTCATCGTAGTGGAATTGATCCCCACCCACCAGGTCAGGTGTTTGATTAGTTCTTTTTGATAGGGGAATGGTGCCAATCACCACTAATCTAAACAATTGCAATGAAGTTGATTGCAAGGGAAATAGTCCCATCCAAGGAGTATGATTAGACTTGGTAAAAGAGGGGCAAAGGGAAGGGAGAAGGAAAAGCAGAAGTGTACAAGCAATCTCCCCAAGTAAGGGGGAAGACCAAAAAGAAGGAAGAGTGGGGCAGTGGTGGAGGTTCTCCCCAGGGTTCTCTCCAGGCAGACAGCGGGAACAAGCAGGGCAGGGAGGTGGTGGTGAGTAAGGACACCTCAGTGTTGGAGGTGTAAGGACACCTACAGTATGGAGCTGCAGGCTTAAACTTTCCAGAATAAATCTCAGCTTTGGATAGGAGCCTGTTATCAGACCCACCCTCAAATCACTAGGCACTAACTATCCTATGGAAAAGGGCAGAGTCCAAAATTTTGATTAAAAATAATATATGAGCTTAAAACAAATATAAGCCTACATATTTTTAACAGAGAAACTTAAGATATCTACTAGATATTGGGAAATCTGAGCTCTTATGAACCCAAATAAAAGCAGGGAAAAGATAGCAGAGATACTGTTTGAAAGTGACCAGTTTTTTTGGTGTGTATGTCCATGCAGGTAGCCCTTACTTTGTGTGCCCATGGTTTGTTGACTGGTGCACATTGTGCTACTCACAATTGCTCCTTGTCAAAGTATCATTTTCATAAATTAAACTCATGACTCTCATGCAAATGTTAAATGAGTATATGGCACAGATTTAATGAACCCATTAATAAGAGAACTGGCATGATGGTAGTGCTGATTCAAAAGAACTAAATGGGGTAGAAGATTTTATAGTAGCTGGAAGAATTCCTAAATAGGATTACTGATTTTAGATAAAAAAATAGCTCATGTTCTGTAGGGAAAATCAGCTAACATTCTGAATTTTGGAAATTGTATTTTCCATCAGAAAGGAATCATTTGCATCCCTACTGAACAGACATTATTTGTCTTGCTATCTGACAGAAATCAAGGTACAAATCAACATCAACCCCTTCAGAATTACACCATACCTTTATCAATAGTAAATAACAAGTTAAACAAAGATGCAAAGGTACATGCCTAGAGATTCAGATAATCCGCAGGCAGGCCTGATAATCAAACCCTAGCATAACTAAGAAAGAACAGGCAAACGTCCCTTTAGATTTTTTCAGGCTTTTGGATAATTTTCCTTAACGCCATTTTACAAAGGTTTTTCTCTTCCGTATCTTACTGATGTCAAGGAGACTAGAATTACTGGGAAGGGTATTCTCAGATATATTATCAAGTTATCCCATTGTAAAAAATACCAAAAACCAAAAAACTCATCTTGAAGCTATCCACAGGATTAAAGAAAAACTATACAATTTTGAGTGAGAGCAGAAACTGCTCTTAGAAAGCATAGTATTAGTGAGTTCTTACAGGCTCCCAGGTAGCTACATCATCAGAGAGAAGGAAGCACCAGAAGAGGTATTTTACCCATGTTTGGTCAATACGAGGGAGTGCAGAATTGCTTTTGACACAGTCTAGAGGCTGACATTGATACCATGCCAGAGACCCGTAAGCATGTTGTGCTTTCTCAAAGGTCTTCTCTGTGAGCTGAGCTGCCTTCGAACTTAGAACATGAATTGTATGGTTTTACCTTGAACAAGATTCTGGAAATAGTTTATAAAATAATATCTGCATATAGGCTTCACCTTGGAGAGAGCTCATTACATTCCTGGGCACTGCAGTGCTACCAGATATCATGAGAAATAGAGGCAGGACAAGAATACCAAGGGAGGGTTGCTCAGCATAGATGACTGATGTGACCATTGTGATGATTTGACCAACTCCAAAGTTCATTCCCATGTCACCACTAAAACATTTTTTTCCCCTTCATTGCTAATGTCTGAGAGGAAATTTCTTTCCTCTACCCTCTTAGGTTTATTCGTAGGGGCCTGCAAAGTAAACTGACAAACGACAGAATGATGGAAGAAAAAACATAAATTATTTTAATTAATATTTTCTGTGTGAAAGAGTCCAAGAGGAAGGAAGTGAAACTCAAAGAAGTAGTTAGACTTGGGGGCTTATATTCCATTTTTAAGAAAGGAAAGGGGGTTTGGAGGAAAGTGAGTAGGAAATATATGGGGAAACTGATGGGAGAGAAGCGCTATTTTCATAAGGTTTGTTTATGTAGACTCACCTCAGTGCCCATTCTCCACCTTTGGTGACAAGAGTCACTCTCTTCTTCCTGGTTCGGGAGAGGGGGCCCCGGTCTCAGGGAAAATTCATGCCCTGCTTTTAGGGAGAAAAGGGGAGGGAAGATTTCTTCCTGCATCTGCTGATTTTCAACTGCTTTCAGCTCAAAACCATATTTATGCCAAAGTGGCATTTTTTGAGGTGGCATTTTTTTTTTTTAATTTATTTATTTTTGGCTGTGTTGGGTCTTCGTTTCTGTGCGAGGGCTTTCTCCAGTTGCGGCAAGTGGGGGCCACTCTTCATCGCAGTGCGCGGGCCTCTTATTATCGTGGCCTCTCTTGTTGCGGAGCACAGGCTCCAGACGCGCAGGCTCAGTAGTTGTGGCTCACGGGCCCAGTTGCTCCGCGGCATGTGGGATCTTCCCAGACCAGGGCTCGAACCCGTGTCCCCTGCATTGGCAGGCAGATTCTCAACCACTGCGCCACCAGGGAAGCCCTACTGCTTATGTTTTTGAACTCCCATTTTTCAGTTACATTTCTATTTGGAATAGTGTGGTAAAGTAGATGTCAATGGATTCAATGTTTTTCTAGAGTTTCTGTATTCCTTTTTAAAAACAGCTTTGAGATATAATTCACCTACTGTACAATTCACCTACTTAAAGTGTCCAATTCAATTGTTTTTTTGTATATTCACAGAGTTGTGCATTCATCTCCACAATCTATTTTATCCATTTTATTGATAAAAAAAATTTTGGAAATTTTATCAATTTCCAAAACAAGAAATCTTTCTTTTCCTAGCCTACAAGGCTCCCATCTCCCACAGCCCCAAGCAAACACTCATCTACTTTCTGTCTCTATAGGTTTGTCCTTTCTGACATTTCATATCAATGGGCTCATATAATATATGGTTCCTTATGACTGACTAATTTCACTCAGAGTATTTTCAAGATTCCTGTACATTGGAGTACTTCATTCATCAGTACTTCAGCCTAAAAAAATATCACTGGAATTATGGAATAAACTTAATCCTTACGGGTGTATTTTTTTAATTATCCAGCACTATTACAAGTTCTCAGTCTTGTTTTCAATTTAAAAAGACTTTTAATGATAATCATTAAAATGCTTATGGTTGAATTTAGATTCAATTCTGTGCAATAAAATCAAATTGGTTATAACACAATAAAGGCCGTATATGAGAAGCCCATAGCTGATGTCATACTCTGCGCTTTTCCTCTAAGATCAGGAATAAGAGAAAGATGCCCACTCTCGCCACTTTTATTCAACGTAGTATTAGAAGTCCTAGTCAGAGTAATTAGGCAAAAAAAAAAAAAAAAAAAAGAAATCAGCAGCACCCAGCTGGAAAGGAAGAAGTAAAATTGTCAATATTTGCAGATGACATGATATTATATATAGAAAACCCTAAAGACTCCACCAAAAAAACACTGTTAGAACTAATAAACAACTTTAGTACTGTTGCAGAATACAAAATCAATATACAAACATTGGTTGCATTTCTATATGCTAGTAATAAAACAATACCACTTACAATTGCATCAAAAGAATAAAATACCTATGAATAAATTTAACCATGGAGGTGAAAGACCTGTACATTGAAAACTGTAAGACACTGATGAAAGTAACTGAAGAAGACACAAATAAATGGAAAGATATTCTGTGGCTCATAGGTTAGAAGAATTAATATTGTTAAACTGTCCATACTACCAGAAGCAATCTACAGATTCAATTCAATCCCTATCAAAATTCCAATGGCATTTTACACAGAAACAGAGCAAAAAAATCCTAAAATGTGTAAGGAACCACAAAACACCCTGAGTAACCAAAGCAATCTTCAGAGAGAACAAAGCTGGAAGCATCATGCTTCCTGATTTTAAGTTATATTACAAAACTATGGTATGGTATTGGTATAAAAACAGGCACATGGATGAATGGAGCAGAATAGAGAGCTCAGAAATAAACGCACACATATATGGTCACTTAATTGATCACAAAGGAGCCAAGAATATACAATGGGGAAAGGACAGTCTGTTCAACACATGGTGTTGGCAAAACTGGACAGCCACATGCAAAAGAATAAAACTAGACTACTACCTTACACCATACAGAAATTAACTCAAAATGGAATAAAGACTTGAATTTAAGACCTGAAATCATAAAACTCCTAGAAGAAAACATATACGGTAAGCTCCTGGACATTGGTCATGGCCATGATTTTTTGGATATGACACCAAAAGCAAAGGCAATAAAAGTAAAAATAAACAAGTGAGACTACATCAAACTAAAAAGCTTTTGTACAGTAAAGGAAACCATCCACAAAATGAAAAGGCAACCAATTGAATGGGAGAAATATTTGCAAATCATGTATCTGATAATGGGCTAATAGCTAATATATATAAAGATCTCGCACAACTCAATAGCAAACAAACGATCTAATTAAAAATGGGCAAAGGATCTGAATAGACATTTTTCCAAAGAACACATACAGTTGACCAACAGGTATAGGAAAAGATGCTCAACGTCACTAATCATCAGGGGAATGCAAATCGAAACCACAATGAGCTATCACTTCACACCTGTTTGTATGATTAGCATCAAAAGATAAGAAATAACAAGTGTTGGCAAGGATGTGGAGAGAAGGAGACACTTGTGCACTCTTGGTGGGAATGTAAATTGGTACAGACAGTATGGAAAATAGCATGGAGTTTCCTCAAAAGATCAAAACTGGGACTACCATATGATCCAGCAATTTCACTTCTGTGTATTTGTACAAAGAAAATGAAAACACTAACTCCAAAAGATATATGCACACCCATGTTTATTACAGAATTATTTACAAGAGTTGAGACATGGGAACAACTTCAGTGTTCATTGATGGGTGAATGGCTAAAAAAATGTGATACACACACTGGAATACTATTGAGCCATTAAGAAAAAGGAAATTTTGCCATTTGTGACAACATGGAGGGACTTCGAGAGCATTATGCTAAGTGAAATAAGTTAGAGAAAGATAACCTATGGTCTCACTTATATGAGTAATCTTAAAAAGAGAAAAAAGGAGCTCATAAATACAGAGAAGAGATAGTTGGTTGCCAGACTGCGGGGATGGGGATGGGGGTGGGAAGTAGGTGACATGAGTGAAGGGGGTTCAAAAGGTACAAATTTCCAGTTATAAAATAAATAAGCCACAGGGATGTAATGTATAGCATGGTGAATATAGTTATTAATACTGTATTGCATATTTACAAGTTGCTGCAAGTAAATCTTAAAAGTTCTCATCACAAGAAGAAAGAAAAAAATCTGTGACTGTGTATGGTGATTGATGGTAACCAGACTTACTGTGATGTTCATTTTGCAATACACACAAATGTCAAATCATTGAATTGTACACCTGAAACTAATATAGTGTTCTATGTCAATTATACCTCAATAGAAAAATTCTTAGGTCAAGATCAGATGTTGATTTTAATTTTAAATTAGAAAAGGACTTTTAAGGATACACTCAACTCTGCCTCCCTCTTCCTACCCCAAAGAAGTAAAGAAAAATTGTGACCTTTTATGCCTTTCATAAAATTAGAAATTTTGTTTAAAGGGTATAATATATCTCAATTTAAAAAGTTAAAAAAAAAAAAAGAATTTTTTTTCCTGGACACTCATGTAGTTGATTCTGTGAATTTATCCTTCTTTGTGATATGATAGAAGGAAGTTCTCGAATCTCCCTTTTCTCTATATGTATGCACCTCAGCTGCTGCCATCAGTGGACATGTGTGCAAGATGATATTGGAGACTGTGGTGCTTGAATTGGGTAGAATGCTGGACAGCTGACTCTGCACTTCATTTTAACGTTAAGCCTCTCTGATTCTACTTGTGCCAGAATGTCAGGAAAAGTGTGTTGTTTATGCGCAATCCTGTGAAATGTTTATTAAGCACTTTTGGAAATACCATGCAGTATTGCTTTTATACTTCAAGTTCTTAGTTGTGGTTTGTTCTGTCTTAGATACCAGTGTTTGTTAGTCCCCAAAAGTCCTCCTGGGTTGAAATGGGCTGAATTGGAAAGAAATATTATAAGCAGATAAGGTAGGGGGTCTATGGAGAAAGAAAACCAGGCATGGCTTTCTGGCCATAAGAGAACACCTATTCATTTAGTACAAGCCATTTCGTGATCTAAGCCTGGCCAGAGCGCTTGCCCTTGAACAGGTCTCAGTAATTAAGGATCTTAAGGGAAAACAAGAATGCTGACTGTTATCAGGCAAGAGAAGTAGCACTAGTAATAATGTATCAGTTGTAAAGACTTCCAGTTCTGTTTCCATGGTAGGGATTAGCCTGAAACAGACAATCACCCCATCCCCCTCAAGAATTTTTTAAAAATCAGGTTGTAGGGAGTAAGGCAAGCTCTTATGCATTTCAAGAAAGTGCTAGTAGGCATGTTAGAAACCGACCTTGCTGCTGGGGGTGGGGTGGGCTGGGGAACTCTGCCCTTACCAGAAGTTTGTGCTAAAGTGAAAAGCATATTGTACAAATAGTTACCCTTCCAGCATTCATCCAGATATGCCCCGAGGCTGTGATAAGTTTGTGTTGTCATCATTTAGTGTCAGCTCATTTAATGCCATATTATATGAGTCACTCCTGAAAATGAGCCTTAGTCTCCTTTAAGAAAATACTGCCCCGTGTTTCAGACGGAATTTTAATTTAACTTTGGGCACAATTTCCATGAATTAATTAAAATGGGGGCATTTACATGAAATCCTTAGGTCCTGCAGTAAAGCATTTATCACTTTGCTAAGAAATTAAAAATGTAGTACTAAATGATTTGCTAGTATAAAAGAATTGTAGAATAATTTAACATAGTACACTGAGGTGCAATTAAAAAGTCACCAGAGGTCACTCTTACTTAAAGGAAACATGGCTTCAAAAATCCTTCCCTTAGAAGAGAAGCAGAGTGCTGTGCTGCCTTTCTTGTCTCCTTAGTTGTGATTACAGGATATTGCAAGATCAGTTATTTTGATATTTCTTTATTTTCTGTTTGTATTTTATTCCCTGAAATCCACAGAGGTATCATGTTCTTCATACTGAACATCTTTTTTAAGAGTCACATGCTCTGAGGTGCTCCATGTCTGAATATCCAGGCAGATAGCCTTTTCTGAATTGAATATATCTCTAAGCTCAGTTCGTCTGGGTCTCTGGCTGACTCTTCAAATGTCAATGCTAGTTTTCACTTTTCAGCCTCTGTTTTATTTAGATGTGCTTAGTACTCTGATTAAAAGTTCAGTAAGTTTAAAGTACCTATGTAAATTTGCATGGCTAAGAACATTTTAGATACTATAGAGTCCTTGATCACTGCAAAGATGGCTACTATAGTTATTCAAGTGTCAAGTATATATTTAAATGTCTTTGCAGACTTAAAGATTCATAGAGGGTACACAAACTGTGTTTGATCATTGCTTGCTAATCTCATTTGACAGTATCCTTTGTAGCAGTAGAAGTAATGGTGAATGAATCTTATTATAGTCTAGATTAGCTAATTTGACCAATTGGATTTTTCCTTAACTCTCGAATATTTGGGAGGTGTTTGTTTGTATGTGTAGATGTATATAGAAGCAAGGTATTTCAAACCCATATTTGAAATTTGTTAGTACGTAAATCAAGGTAGAGGGTTCTTTTAGTCCTGTCCCATCATTTGAGAAATTCTAAAGAGGAGTTTGCCAGCAGGATGGGATTTAGGCTACCAACAAGAAATCACGAACACCAGCATTTGCTCAAGTCTTTTGATCGCTAACCTTTTATTCCTAAGAAGTGTTTTAAGAACTCAAGTAATCTTTTCAGACAAGACTTTAAAACTAACAAAAATGAAATATTCTTAAGCCCTGATAAAATAATGAGAACTGTATGTAAATTTTTAAAAAGGTAAAGATCTTCTCCCCAAAAGGATACAGTGACATTTTTCCTCTATTTACAACTGGTTCTCAGTAGTAAGTTAGTCAGACGGGGGGGAGGGGCGGGGGGGGTGTCAACCTGGGTGAGGTTCTGGCATAAGACATACTCTCATACAGGACTTGGTTGAAACATTTGACATCTCAGAAATTGTCCATGTTTTGACATGAATCTTTATAATTAATGGGAAATTTTAAGTCAGGAGGAGTCTACACAGGGCGAGAGTAATGTTTCTAAATAGCCAAAAACATGGGCTTTTTTTTTTTTTTCTCTTATTCTCTGTCTTTTTGAAGATAAAACAAGTTGAATGGACAGCATCCTCTAGGACCTGATATTTAAAAATTGTGCATCTCTACTTGGTCTGCCTTCTAGAGCTCTTTGTATTTAGTCAAGATGAAAGTGTTATTCTAATGGAGTTATCCTCTTAAATGGAACTTGCCCAAGTTCCACAGCTTCTGTGAAAAGCTAATTTTCAAAGTAAACATTTTAGTGCTATTTGACTTTTTAAACTATGTGCCTCTATTAATTTTGTGACTAAAATTTAAAAATTCCAATTGAATAGAGATTTTTTGCTTCCATTATATTTTTTTCTGGAAAAAATATTATTAAGTTTGCCCCCAAATACCACTGAATTATAAAGTTGCTTTTTACAGTTATACATCCAAAACTTAATGCAAAATTGAGATCTAAAGATAATAGGCAATATTTTCTATTGGTGTTTGTAATATCAGGGCACAAACTTTTAGAAGTGACTTTGTTAGCCAGCCCTCCTGTAACTAAATCTATTTGGAAATCTCAGCCTATTATCTTAAGGTGTCGTTAAAATGAATTATCGGAGTGGCTGGGTACATCTGTACTTAAAACACTATTTGTCTAATTGCTTCTACTTAAGTAAACATTACATATTACTAGAGATTTCAAATTGATTTTAAATTAAATAAGATCTAGTAAAACAAAGAGCAACATAAACTGTTTTAACTTGCCGCTTGCTTTTGTTGTTTTGTTTTGTTTTCTTCTTCTTTTCAAAGAGTTTCTTACTGATTTCTTCAAAGGAAATCAGGAAACTCTACATGTTTCGATAAAGTTCTATCTATAGCATAAGACCCAGGACTTCAGATGAAAAAGGTTTTATAGATAATCCTCCTCCTCTTGAAATATTTATAATAATCCAGGACATACCTTCCGGTCAATCATATCATCTAGATAAATACTATTTTTAGTTTTTATTACTTATTCAGTACCTATGGAGTATTACGTAATGCAGTGTAGTCCAATTTATATATGAAATACAAATTTAAATAACAGAATTTGGTGTATAGTGCACCTTTATTTCTTTTAAACATAGACATGTTTTAAGAGGTGAACTTTATCAACTTTACATGGACATATCGTTTTGGAAGTGGAGTATTAAGTTTGAATAGAATAAAGGTTTCCAAATGGATATTGGCTAATATATGCATTTATATATATACATATGTTATAAAAATAATTTTGTTTTATTCTCTAAAACATCACATACATGTTTTCACCCTGGGAATCATTCCTGTGTAAGTCAGTGCCTTAAAATATATATGCTAATAAACAATATTCAATGTGCTACAAAAATAATTTAGTTAAATTTTTAAATGAACTTACCTTCTAGTGACCTCATTTCAATATTTATAGATTATAGGAATGAAGTACAGGAAACTGAATTTTACCTTATAGGGAACTTGCATTCAGGAGCACCATCAATTTTAGCCTGCAATGATTGTGCAAATATGTCTAAGAAAAGAAGCATGCACTTAGATGCAGAAATTCTTCCATCTTACAGCTTACAGTGTTTAAGAAGTTGATCTATATGCATATATAATAAGCTTTTAACAATATGCCTTTGAAATTCAGTTGTTTATACAAATATTTTTAGGACAATAAGTTTGAAGAATATGACAAGAATTTAGAGCACCAAAGTGTTTTTGTTTTTTTTTTTTAATTGCCATGTGGTTAAACATCTTTGTCATAAAGCTACAGTAAAGGCACTCATGTGAAATGTACATGTGTGAGGTGTAAGAAGGGATCTCCTCTCTTGGTTACACTATTGCCAATAGCTATTTCAGTCTCGTGAATTCAAACATAATTGGTGGATGCTCCAAGCTTAGAGTCCAAAATCATCCACATGTTTTTGATTGAAATCTCCCAAGATCTTAGATAATACTAAAACAAGGGTGGGAAGATGTTATATGGAGAACAAAGGGAGCACAAGTACAATGAAATGTGATTTTTCACTTGATGAAACAGAGGTGAATTAGAAACTATAGAAGAGAGTGTACAAAATACCCCAAATAACAGCGATCTAAAGTCCCTATTAAAAGCTAGCTTTTCATAGGATATTTTAAAAGAATCAAAAGAAATCATTTTTTTTTGGTTTTAGTTCTTCAGCATTTTTTTTTTTTTTTTATTTGTTCCTCTGTATGTGTTGTGTCTTTTATTTTCTGGATATTTTAAAGATTTTCTCCTTATCTTTACTCATCAGTAATCTGAGTATGATGTGCCCAGGCTTGGTTTTCTTTGTATTGATATTTATCATGTTTGGGGTTTTCTTTTTTTTTTTTTTCATTAATGTATTTATTTTTGGCTGTGTTGGTTCTTCGTTTCTGTGCGAGGGCTTACTCTAGTTGCGGCGAGCCGGGGCCCCTCTTCATCGCGGTGCGCGGGCCTCTCATCATCGTGGCCTCTCTTGTTGCGGAGCACAGGCTCCAGACGCGCAGGCTCAGTAATTGTGGCTCACGGGCCCAGTTGCTCCGCGGCATGTGGGATCTTCCCAGACCAGGGCTCGAACCCATGTTCCCTGCATTAGCAGGCAGGATGTAAACCACGGTGCCACCAGGGAAGCCCCCGTGTTCTTCAGCTTTTTTATAAGATAGCCTCAATTGAAAATAATTACACTCATTAGTTTCATTCAGTAAGAGAATGCGATTCTGGGCAATCAGTTTGTCAGACATATATCACAAAAGAAAACAACCAAATAAAATAATGGAGCATCCCTTCTCCAAACCGTCTTCCTCTCTGTTGCGCTCATGTTCCCTCTTTCTAACACCTAATTTCTATTCGTGGCAAGCCCTCCACCTCGGGTGACGCTTACTGTGTGAGTCCCCAGAAACCAGACGTCCATCTGTTCTTTCTTTCTTTCGATTACTTCCGATGATAAAGCCACTCCTCTGTTACTGAGGTGGTGGCAACAACGGATATTTGTAGTGCGCTCCATCTTTTGTATGCCCTTCATTGAAGGCTGCTGAGTTGGTAGCTTCACGAAGGAGGATGCACTCTTCGGCATTTGTACGTGTGTGTTTGGGGAAGAGGGTTTTGTAATCGTTTTCATTCAGAAAGAAATGCTGACAGCTTCACTCCAAATTAATAGTGTATACTTTTCCGTGTCGTCAATATTGACATTTGGAAATCTTATTCATTAGTCTGTGATCTGGAAGGAAACTATTTTAATGGCTCTTGGCCCTTGCATCTGTGATTCTCTTGTCATTGAAATCTGTAAAACACTGATATTAACTCTGAAATTTTATACTTTTAAACATTATTGACTTCCTGGGAAGAAGTCATATGTTAGAACCTTACAGCATACACTTCAGCTATAGAAAAACTATTAAGTGCTGTTTATTTAATTTAATAACACAGATCTAGGCCATTTAATTTTTTAGCCAGATTTATTAAGATATAATTCACATATGATTATAACTCATCCATTTAGAGTGTAAAATTCAGTCGTTTTTAGTATATTCACAGATAGGTGCAGTGATCACGACGGTTAATTTTAAAACATTTTTGTCACCTCAAGAAGAAATCTCATACCTATCACCCTACTATCCCCACAAGCCTCCTAGCCCTAAGCAATCACTTACTGCACTTTTGTTAAATCTCTAAAACCTTCATGAATCAGCACTTTGCTACAAATCTACAACTCTCTCTGCCACTCTTTCTTTAATTAGAAACGTTTTTTTGAGCAGTGTTAGGTTTACAGAAATATTAAGCAGATATAGAGATTCCATTTATTCTATTCTCCTGCCAACGCCCCATTCCCTTTTCCCCAATTATTAACATCTTGCATTAGTGGTACATTTTTACAATTGATGAACCAATACTGATAGATTGTTGTTAATTAAGTTTTACATTAGAGTTCACTATTTGTGTTGTACGTTCTATAGGTTTGGATAAATGTATAATGACATGTATTGACCATTACAATCTCATACATAATAGTTTCACTGCCCTAAAAATTCTTGTAATCTACCTGTTCATCATTCCTCTCTTGTCCCTAATTCCTGGCAACCCCTAATCTTTTTAGTGTCTCCATAATTTTGCCTTTTCCAGAGTGTTGTAGAGTTGGAAGATTTTCTTCCATGTTATCTTCCAGAAGTTTTATAGCTTCGTGTTTTATATTTAGGTCTGTGCTCTATTTTAACTTAATGTTTGTGAAAGGTGTAAGGTTTGTTTCTAAATTCACTCTTTTTTGTATGTGGATGTCTAGTTATTCCAACATTGTTTGTTGAAAAGACTATCTTTGTTCATCATATTGCCTCTGTTCTTTTGTCAAAATCAGTTGACTGTATTTGTCTTGGTCTGTTTCTGGGCTTTCTATTCAGTTCCACTGATCTATTTGTCTGTTCTTTTGCCCATACCACACTGTCTTGATTACTGTTAACTTTTATAGTAAGTCTTGATTTTGGGTAATGTTAATCCTCCAACTTTGTTCTCTCCCTTCAATACTGTGTCAGCCATTCTGGGTTTTTATAAACTTTAGAATCAGTTTGTCACTATCCACAAGATCACTTGGGATTTTGATTGGGATTAATTAAATCTGTAGATCAAGTTGGGAAGAACTGACATCTTAACAATTTTGATCATCCTATACATGACCATGTAGTATCTCTCCATTTGTTTAAATTATTTGATTTCTTTCATCACAGGTTTGTAGTTTTTCTTCATATAGATATTACACATATTTTCTTAGACTTATACCTAAGTATTTCATTTTTGGGTGTTAATGTAAATGATATTGTGTTTTCTAATTTCAAAACCCAGTTGTACATTGCTGGTGTACAGGGAAGCAATTAATTTGTATATGTGAAAAATGTATCCTGCAACCTTGCTATAATTGCTTATTAGTTCTCAAAGTTTTTTGTTGATTCTGTGAGATATCCTACATAGATGATCATGTCATCTACAAAAACAGTTTTATTTCTTCCTTTCCAATTTATATACTTTTAATTTCCTTTTTTTGTCTAATTAGATTAGCTGTGAATTCTAGGACAATGTTGAAAAAATGTGTTGAGGCGATATCCTTGCCTTGTTCTTTTTTATTTATTTATTTATTTATTTATTTTTGGCTGTGTTGGGTCTTCGATTCTGTGAGGGCTTTCTCTGGTTGCGGCAAGCGGGGGCCACTCTTCATCGCGGTGCGTGGGCCCCTCACTATCGTTGCCTCTCTTGTTGCGGAGCACAGGCTCCAGGCGCGCAGGCTCAGTAGTTGTGGCTCTCGGGCCTAGCTGCTCCGTGGCATGTGGGATCTTCCCAGACCAGGGCTCGAACTCGTATCCCCTGCATTAGCAGGCGGATTCTCAACCACTGCGCCACCAGGGAAGCCCCCTTGCCTTGTTCTTAATCTTAGTGAGAAAGCATCTTGTTTCTCACTAATAAATATTATATTAGCTGTAGGTGTTTTGTAAATTCTCATTATTAAGTTGCAATAGTTCCCTTCTATTTCTAGTTTACTGAACGTTTTTGTCATGAATGAATGCTGGATTTGTCAAATGCTTTTTCTGGATCTATTAATAGGACCATATAGTTTTTCTTCTTTAACCTGTTTATATGATGACTTACACTAGTTGGTTTTCTTATGTTGAACCAGCCTTGTATACCTGGAATAAATCCCACTTGCCCATGGTGTATAATTCTGTTCATACATAGTTGGATTTGATTGACTAATATTCTGTTCAGGATTTTTGCAACTGTATTCATTTGTCTGAATTTTTCCTTTTTTTTGTAATGCTTTGTATGCTTTTGGTGTTAGGATAATGCTGGTTTCCTAGAATGAGTTAGAAAGTATTCATTCTAGTTCTATTTTTAGAGAATAAGCATACATTTTCCCTAAAATATTTGTTAAAATTCACCGGTGAACCAATCTGGCCCTAGTGCTTTCTTTTTGGCAGGTTATTAATTATAGTTTCAAATCCTTTAATAGATATAGGCCTACTGAGATTGTCTGTTTCTCCGTGTGTAATTTTGGTGCTGGAACAACTGGACAGCTACATGCAAAAAAAAAAAAAATGAATCTAGACAAAGACCTTACACTTTTCATATACATTAAATGGATCATAGAACTCAATATATAATGCAATAGGACTTTATTAAAATAAAATAATAATAAAATAAAATGTAATGCCCCCGGTAAGCCTTTGTAGATTCTTCAGTCATGTGTTTCTCCTTAATTATGCCTTAATTTCACCTGGTTTATACCTCTGCAATATTTATAAAAGAAATCTTGCAAGTTATATGTACATGCCTATCAACTCCATTGGACTGTGACCTCGTTGAGGGCTGGTAGGATGTGTCATTCATCTTTGGTGCCAGTTCAACGTTTGTTCTGGTGCAAAATAGTAAGTAGAACATATCCTTTGAATTGAACAATGCAGAGTTTTTGTTAATTTAAAATTCAGTTTCACAGGCCTACAATTACTAAATGGTATAGGGACACAAAACTCTTTATAACTAAAACATTCACGAGTCCATTTATGAAATCAGTGTCCTCTCAGCTCTCCTTTGCTCATCGTAGTGGAATTCATCCCCACCCACCAGGTCAGGTGTTTGATTAGTTCTTTTTGATAGGGGAATGGTGCCAATAACCACTAATCTAAACAATTACAATGAAGTTGATTGCAAGGGAAATAGTCCCATCCAAGGAGTATGATTAGACTTGGTAAAAGAGGGGCAAAGTGAAGGGAGAAGGAAAAGCAGAAGTGTACAAGCAATCTCCCCAAGTAAGGGGGAAGACCAAAAAGAAGGAAGAGTGGGGCAGTGGTGGAGGTTCTCCCCAGGGTTCTCTCCAGGCAGACAGCGGGAACAAGCAGGGCAGGGAGGTGGTGGTGAGTAAGGACACCTCAGTGTTGTAGGTGTAAGGACACCTACAGTATGGAGCTGCAGGCTTAAACTTTCCAGAATAAATCTCAGCTTTGGATAGGAGCCTGTTATCAGACCCACCCTCAAATCACTAGGCACTAACTATCCTATGGAAAAGGGCAGAGTCCAAAATTTTGATTAAAAATTATATATGAGCTTAAAACAAATATAAGCCTACATATTTTTAACAGAGAAACTTAACATATCTACTGGATATTGGGAAATCTGAGCTCTTATGAACCCAAATAAAAGCAGGGAAAAGATAGCAGAGATACTGTTTGAAAGTGACCAGTTTTTTTGGTGTGTATGTCCATGCAGGTAGCCCTTACTTTGTGTGCCCATGGTTTGTTGACTGGTGCACATTGTGCTTCTCACAATTGCTCCTTGTCAAAGTATCATTTTCATAAATTAAACTCATGACTCTCATGCAAATGTAAAATGAGTATATGGCACAGATTTAATGAACCCATTAATAAGAGAACTGGCATGATGGTAGTGCTGATTCAAAAGAACTAAATGGGGTAGAAGCTTTTATAGTAGCTGGAAGAATTCCTAAATAGGATTACTGATTTTAGATAAAAAAATAGCTCATGTTCTGTAGGGAAAATCAGCTAACATTCTGAATTTTGGAAATTGTATTTTCCATCAGAAAGGAATCATTTGCATCCCTACTGAACAGACATTATTTGTATTGCTATCTGACAGAAATCAAGGTACAAATCAACATCAACCCCTTCAGAATTACACCATACCTTTATCAATAGTAAATAACAAGTTAAACAAAGATGCAAAGGTACATGCCTAGAGATTCAGATAATCCGCAGGCAGGCCTGATAATCAAACCCTAGCATAACTAAGAAAGAACAGGCAAACGTCCCTTTAGATTTTTTCAGGCTTTTGGATAATTTTCCTTAACACCATTTTACAAAGGTTTTTCTCTTCCGTATCTTACTGATGTCAAGGAGACTAGAATTACTGGGAAGGGTATTCTCAGATATATTATCAAGTTATCCCATTGTAAAAAATACGAAAAACCAAAACACTAATCTTGAAGCTATCCACAGGATTAAAGAAAAACTATACAATTTTGAGTGAGAGCAGAAACTGCTCTTAGAAAGCATAGTATTAGTGAGTTCTTACAGGCTCCCAGGTAGCTACATCATCAGAGAGAAGGAAGCACCAGAAGAGGTATTTTACCCATGTTTGGTCAATACGAGGGAGTGCAGAATTGCTTTTGACACAGTCTAGAGGCTGACATTGATACCATGCCAGAGACCCGTAAGCATGTTGTGCTTTCTCAAAGGTCTTCTCTGTGAGCTGAGCTGCCTTCGAACTTAGAACATGAATTGTACGGTTTTACCTTGAACAAGATTCTGGAAATAGTTTATAAAATAATATCTGCATATAGGCCTCACCTTGGAGAGAGCTCATTACATTCCTGGGCACTGCAGTGCTACCAGATATCATGAGAAATAGAGGCAGGACAAGAATACCAAGGGAGGGTTGCTCAGCATAGATGACTGATGTGACCATTGTGATGATTTGACCAACTCCAAAGTTCATTCCCATGTCACCACTAAAACATTTTTTTCCCCTTCATTGCTAATGTCTGAGAGGAAATTTCTTTCCTCTACCCTCTTAGGTTTATTCGTAGGGGCCTGCAAAGTAAACTGACAAACGACAGAATGATGGAAGAAAAAACATAGATTATTTTAATTAATATTTTCTGTGTGAAAGAGTCCAAGAGGAAGGAAGTGAAACTCAAAGAAGTAGTTAGACTTGGGGGCTTATATTCCATTTTTAAGAAAGGAAAGGGGGTTTGGAGGAAAGTGAGTAGGAAATATATGGGGAAACTGATGGGAGAGAAGCGCTATTTTCATAAGGTTTGTTTATGTAGACTCACCTCAGTGCCCATTCTCCACCTTTGGTGACAAGAGTCACTCTCTTCTTCCTGGTTCGGGAGAGGGGGCCCCGGTCTCAGGGAAAATTCATGCCCTGCTTTTAGGGAGAAAAGGGGAGGGAAGATTTCTTCCTGCATCTTCTGATTTTCAATTGCTTTCCGCTCAAAACCATATGTATGCCAAAGTGGCATTTTTTGCGGTGGCATTTTTTTAAAAAATTTATTTATTTTTGGCTGTGTTGGGTCTTCGTTTCTGTGCGAGGGCTTTCTCCAGTTGCGGCAAGTGGGGGCCACTCTTCATCGCGGTGCGCGGGCCTCTTGTTATCTTGGCCTCTCTTGTTGCGGAGCACAGGCTCCAGACGCGCAGGCTCAGTAGTTGTGGCTCACGGGCCTAGTTGCTCGGCAGCATGTGGGATCTTCCCAGACCAGGGCTCGAACCCGTGTCCCCTGCACTGGCAGGCAGATTCTCAACCACTGCGCCACCAGGGAAGCCCTACTGCTTATGTTTTTGAACTCCCATTTTTCAGTTACATTTCTATTTGGAATAGTGTGGTAAAGTAGATGTCAATGGATTCAATGTTTTTCTAGAGTTTCTGTATTCCTTTTTAAAAACAGCTTTGAGATATAATTCACCTACTGTACAATTCACCTACTTAAAGTGTCCAATTCAATTGTTTTTTTGTATATTCACAGAGTTGTGCATTCATCTCCACAATCTATTTTATCCATTTTATTGATAAAAAAAATTTTGGAAATTTTATCAATTTCCAAAACAAGAAATCTTTCTTTTCCTAGCCTACAAGTCTCCCATCTCCCACAGCCCCGAGCAAACACTCATCTACTTTCTGTCTCTATAGGTTTGTCCTTTCTGACATTTCATATCAATGGGCTCATATAATATATGGTTCCTTATGACTGACTAATTTCACTCAGAGTATTTTCAAGATTCCTGTACGTTGGAGTACTTCATTCATCAGTACTTCAGCCTAAAAAAAAATCACTGGAATTATGGAATAAACTTAATCCTTAAGGGTGTATTTTTTTTAATTAACCAGCACTATTACAAGTTCTCAGTCTTGTTTTCAATTTAAAAAGACTTTTAATGATAATCATTAAAATGCTTATGGTTGAATTTAGATTCAATTCTGTGCAATAAAATCAAATTGGTTATAACACAATAAAGGCCGTATATGAGAAGCCCGTAGCTGATGTCATACTCTGCGCTTTTCCTCTAAGATCAGGAATAAGAGAAAGATGCCCACTCTCGCCACTCTTATTCAACATAGTATTAGAAGTCCTAGTCAGAGTAATTAGGCAAAAAAAAAGAAAAAAGAAATCAGCAGCACCCAGCTGGAAAGGAAGAAGTAAAATTGTCAATATTTGCAGATGACATGATATTATATATAGAAAACTCTAAAGACTCCACCAAAAGAACACTGTTAGAACTAATAAACAACTTTAGTACTGTTGCAGAATACAAAATCAATATACAAAAATTGGTTGCATTTCTATATGCTAGTAATAAAACAATACCACTTACAATTGCATCAAAAGAATAAAATACCTATGAATAAATTTAACCATGGAGGTGAAAGACCTGTACATTGAAAACTATAAGACACTGATGAAAGTAACTGAAGAAGACACAAATAAATGGAAAGATATTCTGTGGCTCATAGGTTAGAAGAATTAATATTGTTAAACTGTCCATACTACCAGAAGCAATCTACAGATTCAATTCAATCCCTATCAAAATTCCAATGGCATTTTACACAGAAACAGAGCAAAAAAATCCTAAAATGTGTTAAGGACCCACAAAACACCCTGAATAACCAAAGCAATCTTCAGAGAGAACAAAGCTGGAAGCATCATGCTTCCTGATTTTAAGTTATATTACAAAACTATGGTATGGTATTGGTATAAAAACAGGCACATGGATGAATGGAGCAGAATAGAGAGCTCAGAAATAAACGCAAACATATATGGTCACTTAATTGATCACAAAGGAGCCAAGAATATACAATGGGGAAAGGACAGTCTGTTCAACACATGGTGTTGGCAAAACTGGACAGCCACATGCAAAAGAATAAAACTAGACTACTACCTTACACCATACAGAAATTAACTCAAAATGGAATAAAGACTTGAATTTAAGACCTGAAATCATAAAACTCCTAGAAGAAAACATATACGGTAAGCTCCTGGACATTGGTCACGGCCATGATTTTTTGGATATGACACCAAAAGCAAAGGCAATAAAAGTAAAAATAAACAAGTGAGACTACATGAAACTAAAAAGCTTTTGTACAGTAAAGGAAACCATCAACAAAATGAAAAGGCAACCAATTGAATGGGAGAAATATTTGCAAATCATGTATCTGATAATGGGCTAATATCTAATATATATAAAGATCTCGCACAACTCCATAGCAAACAAACAATCTAATTAAAAATGGGCAAAGGATCTGAATAGACATTTTTCCAAAGAACACATACAGTTGACCAACAGGTATAGGAAAAGATGCTCAACGTCACTAATCATCAGGGGAATGCAAATCGAAACCACAATGAGCTATCACTTCACACCTGTTTGTATGATTAGCATCAAAAGATAACAAATAACAAGTGTTGGCAAGGATGTGGAGAGAAGGAGACACTTGTGCACTCTTGGTGGGAATGTAAATTGGTACAGACAGTATGGAAAATAGCATGGAGTTTCCTCAAAAGATCAAAACTGGGACTACCATATGATCCAGCAATTTCACTTCTGTGTATTTGTACAAAGAAAATGAAAACACTAACTCCAAAAGATATATGCACACCCATGTTTATTACAGAATTATTTACAAGAGTTGAGACATGGGAACAACTTCAGTGTTCATTGATGGGTGAATGGCTAAAAAAATGTGATACACACACTGGAATACTATTGAGCCATTAAGAAAAAGGAAATTTTGCCATTTGTGACAACATGGAGGGACTTCGAGAGCATTATGCTAAGTGAAATAAGTTAGAGAAAGATAACCTATGGTCTCACTTATATGAGTAATCTTAAAAAGAGAAAAAAGGAGCTCATAAATACAGAGAAGAGATAGTTGGTTGCCAGACTGGGGGGGTGGGGATGGGGGTGGGAAGTAGGTGACATGAGTGAAGGGGGTTCAAAAGGTACAAATTTCCAGTTATAAAATAAATAAGCCACAGGGATGTAATGTATAGCATGGTGAATATAGTTATTAATACTGTATTGCATATTTACAAGTTGCTGCAAGTAAATCTTAAAAGTTGTCATCACAAGAAGAAAGAAAAAAATCTGTGACTGTGTATGGTGATTGATGGTAACCAGACTTACTGTGATGTTCATTTTGCAATACACACAAATGTCAAATCATTGAATTGTACACCTGAAACTAATATAGTGTTCTATGTCAATTATACCTCAATAGAAAAATTCTTAGGTCAAGATCAGATGTTGATTTTAATTTTAAATTAGAAAAGGACTTTTAAGGATACACTCAACTCTGCCTCCCTCTTCCTACCCCAAAGAAGTAAAGAAAAATTGTGACCTTTTATGCCTTTCATAAAATTAGAAATTTTGTTTAAAGGGTATAATATATCTCAATTTAAAAAGTTTAAAAAAAAAAAAGAATTTTTTTTCCTGGACACTCATGTAGTTGATTCTGTGAATTTATCCTTCTTTGTGATATGATAGAAGGAAGTTCTAGAATCTCCCTTTTCTCTATATGTATGCACCTCAGCTGCTGCCATCAGTGGACATGTGTGCAAGATGATATTGGAGACTGTGGTGCTTGAATTGGGTAGAATGCTGGACAGCTGACTCTGCACTTCATTTTAACGTTAAGCCTCTCTGATTCTACTTGTGCCAGAATGTCAGGAAAAGTGTGTTGTTTATGCGCAATCCTGTGAAATGTTTATTAAGCACTTTTGGAAATACCATGCAGTATTGCTTTTATACTTCAAGTTCTTAGTTGTGGTTTGTTCTGTCTTAGATACCAGTGTTTGTTAGTCCCCAAAAGTCCTCCTGGGTTGAAATGGGCTGAATTGGAAAGAAATATTATAAGCAGATAAGGTAGGGGGTCTATGGAGAAAGAAAACCAGGCATGGCTTTCTGGACATAAGAGAACACCTATTCATTTAGTACAAGCCATTTTGTGATCTAAGCCTGGCCAGAGTGCTTGCCCTTGAACAGGTCTCAGTAATTAAGGATCTTAAGGGAAAACAAGAATGCTGACTGTTATCAGGCAAGAGAAGTAGCACTAGTAATAATGTATCAGTTGTAAAGACTTCCAGTTCTGTTTCCATGGTAGGGATTAGCCTGAAACAGACAATCACCCCATCCCCCTCAAGAATTTTTTAAAAATCAGGTTGTAGGGAGTAAGGCAAGCTCTTATGCATTTCAAGAAAGTGCTAGTAGGCATGTTAGAAACCGACCTTGCTGCTGGGGGTGGGGTGGGCTGGGGAACCCTGCCCTTACCAGAAGTTTGTGCTAAAGTGAAAAGCATATTGTACAAATAGTTACCCTTCCAGCATTCATCCAGATATGCCCCGAGGCTGTGATAAGTTTGTGTTGTCATCATTTAGTATCAGCTCATTTAATGCCATATTATATGAGTCACTCCTGAAAATGAGCCTTAGTCTCCTTTAAGAAAATACTGCCCCGTGTTTCAGACGGAATTTTAATTTAGCTTTGGGCACAATTTCCATGAATTAATTAAAATGGGGGCATTTACATGAAATCCTTAGGTCCTGCAGTAAAGCATTTATCACTTTGCTAAGAAATTAAAAATGTAGTACTAAATGATTTGCTAGTATAAAAGAATTGTAGAATAATTTAACATAGTACACTGAGGTGCAATTAAAAAGTCACCAGAGGTCACTCTTACTTAAAGGAAACATGGCTTCAAAAATCCTTCCCTTAGAAGAGAAGCAGAGTGCTGTGCTGCCTTTCTTGTCTCCTTAGTTGTGATTACAGGATATTGCAAGATCAGTTATTTTGATATTTCTTTATTTTCTGTTTGTATTTTATTCCCTGAAATCCACAGAGGTATCATGTTCTTCATACTGAGCATCTTTTTTAAGAGTCACATGCTCTGAGGTGCTCCATGTCTGAATATCCAGGCAGATAGCCTTTTCTGAATTGAATATATCTCTAAGCTCAGTTCGTCTGGGTCTCTGGCTGACTCTTCAAATGTCAATGCTAGTTTTCACTTTTCAGCCTCTGTTTTATTTAGATGTGCTTAGTACTCTGATTAAAAGTTCAGTAAGTTTAAAGTACCTATGTAAATTTGCATGGCTAAGAACATTTTAGATACTATAGAGTCCTTGATCACTGCAAAGATGGCTACTATAGTTGTTCAAGTGTCAAGTATATATTTAAATGTCTTTGCAGACTTAAAGATTCATAGAGGGTACACAAACTGTGTTTGATCATTGCTTGCTAATCTCATTTGACAGTATCCTTTGTAGCAGTAGAAGTAATGGTGAATGAATCTTATTATAGTCTAGATTAGCTAATTTGACCAATTGGATTTTTCCTTAACTCTCGAATATTTGGGAGGTGTTTGTTTGTATGTGTAGATGTATATACAAGCAAGGTATTTCAAACCCATATTTGAAATTTGTTAGTACGAAAATCAAGGTAGAGGGTTCTTTTAGTCCTGTCCCATCATTTGAGAAATTCTAAAGAGGAGTTTGCCAGCAGGATGGGATTTAGGCTACCAACAAGAAATCACGAACACCAGCATTTGCTCAAGTCTTTTGATCGCTAACCTTTTATTCCTAAGAAGTGTTTTAAGAACTCAAGTACTCTTTTCAGACAAGACTTTAAAACTAACAAAAATGAAATATTCTTAAGCCCTGATAAAATAATGAGAACTGTATGTAAATTTTTAAAAAGGTAAAGATCTTCTCCCCAAAAGGATACAGTGACATTTTTCCTCTATTTACAACTGGTTCTCAGTAGTAAGTTAGTCAGACGGGGGGGAGGGGCGGGGGGGGGGTCAACCTGGGTGAGGTTCTGGCATAAGACATACTCTCATACAGGACTTGGTTGAAACATTTGACATCTCAGAAATTATCCATGTTTTGACATGAATCTTTATAATTAATGGGAAATTTTAAGTCAGGAGGAGTCTACACAGGGCGAGAGTAATGTTTCTAAATAGCCAAAAACGTGGGCTTTTTTTTTTTTTTCTCTTATTCTCTGTCTTTTTGAAGATAAAACAAGTTGAATGGACAGCATCCTCTAGGACCTGATATTTAAAAATTGTGCATCTCTACTTGGTCTGCCTTCTAGAGCTCTTTGTATTTAGTCAAGATGAAAGTGTTATTCTAATGGAGTTATCCTCTTAAATGGAACTTGCCCAAGTTCCACAGCTTCTGTGAAAAGCTAATTTTCAAAGTAAACATTTTAGTGCTATTTGACTTTTTTAAACTATGTGCCTCTATTAATTTTGTGACTAAAATTTAAAAATTCCAATTGAATAGAGATTTTTTGCTTCCATTATATTTTTTTCTGGAAAAAATATTATTAAGTTTGCCCCCAAATACCACTGAATTATAAAGTTGCTTTTTACAGTTATACATCCCAAACTTAATGCAAAATTGAGATCTAAAGATAATAGGCAATATTTTCTATTGGTGTTTGTAATATCAGGGCACAAACTTTTAGAAGTGACTTTGTTAGCCAGCCCTCCTGTAACTAAATCTATTTGGAAATCTCAGCCTATTATCTTAAGGTGTCTTTAAAATGAATTATCAGAGTGGCTGGGTACATCTGTACTTAAAACACTATTTGTCTAATTGCTTCTACTTAAGTAAACATTACATATTACTAGAGATTTCAAGTTCATTTTAAATTAAATAAGATCTAGTAAAACAAAGAGCAACATAAACTGTTTTAACTTGCCCCTTGCTTTTGTTGTTTTCTTTTGTTTTGTTCTTCTTTTCAAAGAGTTTCTTACTGATTTCTTCAAAGGAAATCAGGAAACTCTACATGTTTCGATAAAGTTCTATCTATATCATAAGACCCAGGACTTCAGATGAAAAAGGTTTTATAGATAATCCTCCTCCTCTTGAAATATTTATAATAATCCAGGACATACCTTCTGGTCAATCATATCATCTAGATAAATACTATGTTTAGTTTTTATTACTTATTCAGTACCTATGGAGTATTACGTAATGCAGTGTAGTCCAATTTATATATGAAATACAAATTTAAATAACAGAATTTGGTGTATAGTGCACCTTTATTTCTTTTAAACATAGACATATTTTAAGAGGTGAACTTTATCAACTTTACATGGACATATCGTTTTGGAAGTGGAGTATTAAGTTTGAATAGAATAAAGGTTTCCAAATGGATATTGGCTAATATATGCATTTATATATATACATATGTTATAAAAATAATTTTGTTTTATTCTCTAAAACATCACATACATGTTTTCACCCTGGGAATCATTCCTATGTAAGTCAGTGCCTTAAAATATATATGCTAATAAACAATAATCAATGTGCTACAAAAATAATTTAGTTAAATTTTTAAATGAACTTACCTTCTAGTTACCTCATTTCAATATTTATAGATTATAGGAATGAAGTACAGGAAACTGAATTTTACCTTATAGGGAACTTGCATTCAGGAGCACCATCAATTTTAGCCTGCAATGATTGGGCAAATATGTCTAAGAAAAGAAGCATGCACTTAGATGCAGAAATTCTTCCATCTTACAGCTTACAGTGTTTAAGAAGTTGATCTATATGCATATATAATAAGAAAGCTTTTAACAATATGCCTTTGAAATTCAGTTGTTTATACAAATATTTTTAGGACAATAAGTTTGAAGAATATGACAAGAATTTAGAGCACCAAAGTGTTTTTGTTTTTTTTTTTTAATTGCCATGTGGTTAAACATCTTTGTCATAAAGCTACAGTAAAGGCACTCATGTGAAATGTACATGTGTGAGGTGTAAGAAGGGATCTCCTCTCTTGGTTACACTATTGCCAATAGCTATTTCAGTCTCATGAATTCAAACATAATTGGTGGATGCTCCAAGCTTAGAGTCCAAAATCATCCACATGTTTTTGATTGAAATCTCCCAAGATCTTAGATAATACTAAAACAAGGGTGGGAAGATGTTATATGGAGAACAAATGGAGCACAAGTACAATGAAATGTGATTTTTCACTTGATGAAACAGAGGTGAATTAGAAACTATAGAAGAGAGTGTACAAAATACCCCAAATAACAGCGATCTAAAGTCCCTATTAAAAGCTAGCTTTTCATAGGATATTTTAAAAGAATCAAAAGAAATCATTTTTTTTGGTTTTAGTTCTTCAGCATTTTTTTTTTTTTTTTTTGGTTCCTCTGTATGTGTTGTGTCTTTTATTTTCTGGATATTTTAAAGATTTTCTCCTTATCTTTACTCATCAGTAATCTGAGTATGATGTGCCCAGGCTTGGTTTTCTTTGTATTGATATTTATCATGTTTGCGGTTTTCTTTTTTTTTTTTTTTAATTAATTAATTAATGTATTTATTTTTGGCTGTGTTGGTTCTTCGTTTCTCTGCGAGGGCTTACTCTAGTTGCGGCGAGCCGGGGCCCCTCTTCATCGCGGTGCGCGGGCCTCTCACTATCGTGGCCTCTCTTGTTGCGGAGCATAGGCTCCAGACGCGCAGGCTCACTAATTGTGGCTCACGGGCCCAGTTGCTCCGCGGCATGTGGGATCTTCCCAGACCAGGGCTCGAACCCATGTTCCCTGCATTAGCAGGCAGGATGTAAACCACTGTGCCACCAGGGAAGCCCCCGAGTTCTTCAGCTTTTTTATAAGATAGCCTCAATTGAAAATAATTACACTCATTAGTTTCACTCAGTAAGAGAATGCGATTCTGTGCAATCAGTTTGTCAGACATATATCACAAAAGAAAACAACCGAATAAAATAATGGAGCATCCCTTCTCCAGACCGTCTTCCTCTCTGTTGCGCTCATGTTCCCTCTTTCTAACACCTAATTTCTATTCGTGGCAAGCCCTCCACCTCGGGTGACGCTTACTGTGTGAGTCCCCAGAAACCAGACGTCCATCTGTTCTTTCTTTCTTTCGATTACTTCCGATGATAAAGCCACTCCTCTGTTACTGAGGTGGTGGCAACAACGGATATTTGTAGTGCGCTCCATCTTTTGTATGCCCTTCATTGAAGGCTGCTGAGTTGGTAGCTTCACTAAGGAGGATGCACTCTTCGGCATTTGTACGTGTGTGTTTGGGGAAGAGGGTTTTGTAATCGTTTTCATTCAGAAAGAAATGCTGACAGCTTCACTCCAAATTAATAGTGTATACTTTTCCGTGTCGTCAATATTGACATTTGGAAATCTTATTCATTAGTCTGTGATCTGGAAGGAAACTATTTTAATGGCTCTTGGCCCTTGCATCTGTGATTCTCTTGTCATTGAAATCTGTAAAAAACTGATATTAACTCTGAAATTTTATACTTTTAAACATTATTGACTTCCTGGGAAGAAGTCATATGTTAGAACCTTACAGCATACACTTCAGCTATAGAAAAACTATTAAGTGCTGTTTATTTAATTTAATAACACAGATCTAGGCCATTTAATTTTTTAGCCAGATTTATTAAGATATAATTCACATATGATTATAACTCATCCATTTAGAGTGTAAAATTCAGTCGTTTTTAGTATATTCACAGCTAGGTGCAGTGATCACGACGGTTAATTTTAAAACATTTTTGCCACCTCAAGAAGAAATCCCATACCTATCACCCTACTATCCCCTCAAGCCTCCTAGCCCTAAGCAATCACTTACTGCATTTTTGTTAAATCTCTAAAACCTTCATGAATCAGCACTTTGCTACAAATCTACAACTCTCTCTGCCACTCTTTCTTTAATTAGAAACGTTTTTTTGAGCAGTGTTAGGTTTACAGAAATATTAAGCAGATATAGAGACTCCATTTATTCTATTCTCCTGCCAACGCCCCATTCCCTTTTCCCCAATTATTAACATTTTGCATTAGTGGTACATTTTTACAATTGATGAACCAATACTGATAGATTGTTGTTAATTAAGTTTTACATTAGAGTTCACTATTTGTGTTGTACGTTCTATAGGTTTGGATAAATGTATAATGACATGTATTGACCATTACAATCTCATACATAATAGTTTCACTGCCCTAAAAATTCTTGTAATCTACCTGTTCATCATTCCTTCTCTTGTCCCTAATTCCTGGCAACCCCTAATCTTTTTAGTGTCTCCATAATTTTGCCTTTTCCAGAGTGTTGTAGAGTTGGAAGATTTTCTTCCATGTTATCTTCCAGAAGTTTTATAGCTTCGTGTTTTATATTTAGGTCTGTGCTCTATTTTAACTTAATGTTCGTGAAAGGTGTAAGGTTTGTTTCTAAATTCACTTTTTTTTTTTTTTTTTGCATGTGGATGTCTAGTTATTCCAACATTGTTTGTTGAAAAGACTATCTTTGTTCATCATATTGCCTCTGTTCTTTTGTCAAAATCAGTTGACTGTATTTGTCTTGGTCTGTTTCTGGGCTTCCTATTCAGGTCCATTGATCTATTTGTCTATTCTTTTGCCCATACCACACTGTCTTGATTACTGTTAACTTTATAGTAAGTCTTGATTTTGGGTAATGTTAATCCTCCAACTTTGTTCTCTCCCTTCAATACTGTGTCAGCCATTCTGGGTTTTTATAAACTTTAGAATCAGTTTGTCAATATCCACAAGATCACTTGGGATTTTGATTGGGATTAATTAAATCTGTAGATCAAGTTGGGAAGAACTGACATCTTAACAATTTTGATCATCCTATACATGACCATGTAGTGTCCCTCCATTTGTTTAAATTATTTGATTTCTTTCATCACAGGTTTGTAGTCTTTCCTCATATAGATATGACACATATTTTCTTAGTTTTATACCTAAGTATTTCATTTTTGGGTGTTAATGTAAATGATATTGTGTTTTTTAATTTCAAAACCCAGTTGTACATTGCTGGTGTACAGGGAAGCAATTAATTTGTATATGTGAAAAATGTATCCTGCAACCTTGCTATAATTGCTTATTAGTTCTCAAAGTTTTTTGTTGATTCTGTGAGATTGCCTACATAGATGATCGTGTCATCTATAAAAACAGTTTTATTTCTTCCTTTCCAATTTATATACTTTTAATTTCCTTTTTTTGTCTAATTATATTAGCTGTGAATTCTAGGACAATGTTGAAAAAATGTGTTGAGGCGATATCCTTGCCTTGTTCTTTTTTATTTATTTATTTATTTATTTTTGGCTGTGTTGGGTCTTCGTTTCTGTGAGGGCTTTCTCTGGTTGCGGCAAGCGGGGGCCACTCTTCATCGCGGTGCGTGGGCCCCTCACTATCGTTGCCTCTCTTGTTGCGGAGCACAGGCTCCAGGCGCGCAGGCTCAGTAGTTGTGGCTCACGGGCCTAGCTGCTCCGTGGCATGTGGGATCTTCCCAGACCAGGGCTCAAACCCGTATCCCCTGCATTAGCAGGCAGATTCTCAACCACTGCGCCACCAGGGAAGCCCCCTTGCCTTGTTCTTAATCTTAGTGAGAATGCATCTTGTTTCTCACTAATAAATATTATATTAGCTGTAGGTGTTTTGTAAATTCTCATTATTAAGTTGCAATAGTTCCCTTCTATTTCTAGTTTACTGAACGTTTTTGTCATGAATGAATGCTGGATTTGTCAAATGCTTTTTCTGGATCTATTAATAGGACCATATAGTTTTTCTTCTTTAACCTGTTTATATGATGAATTACACTAGTTGGTTTTCTTATGTTGAACCAGCCTTGTATACCTAGAATAAATCCCATTTGCCCATGGTGTATAATTCTGTTCATACATAGTTGGATTTGAATGACTAATATTCTGTTCAGGATTTTTGCAACTGTATTCATTTGTCTGAATTTTTCCTTTTTTTTGTAATGCTTTGTATGCTTTTGGTGTTAGGATAATGCTGGTTTCCTAGAATGAGTTAGAAAGTATTCATTCTAGTTCTATTTTTAGAGAATAAGCATACATTTTCCCTAAAATATTTGTTAAAATTCACCAGTGAACCAATCTGGCCCTAGTGCTTTCTTTTTGGCAGGTTATTAATTATAGTTTCAAATCCTTTAATAGATATAGGCCTATTGAGATTGTCTGTTTCTCCGTGTGTAATTTTGGTGCTGGAACAACTGGACAGCTACATGCAAAAAAAAAAAAAAATGAATGTAGACAAAGACCTTACACTTTTCATATAGATTAAATGGATCATAGAACTCAATATAAAATGCAACAGGACTTCATTAAAATAAAATAATAATAAAATAAAATGTAATGCCCCCGGTAAGCCTTTTTAGATTCTTCAATCTTGTGTTTCTCCCTAATTATGCCTTAATTTCACCTGGTTTATACCTCTGCAATATTTATAAAAGAAATCTTGCATGTTATATGTACATGCCTATCAACTCCATTGGACTGTGACCTCGTTGAGGGCTGGTAGGATGTGTCATTCATCTTTGGTGCCAGTTCAACATTTGTTCTGGTACAAAATAGTAAGTAGAACATATCCTTTGAATTGAACAATGAAGAGTTTTTGTTAATTTAAAATTCAGTTTCACAGGCCTACAATTACTAAATGGTATAGGGACACAAAACTCTTTATAACTAAAACATTCACGAGTCCATTTATGAAATCAGTGTCCTCTCAGCTCTCCTTTGCTCATCGTAGTGGAATTGATCCCCACCCACCAGGTCAGGTGTTTGATTAGTTCTTTTTGATAGGGGAATGGTGCCAATAACCATTAATCAAAACAATTGCAATGAAGTTGATTGCAAGGGAAATAGTCCCATCCAAGGAGTATGATTAGACTTGGTAAAAGAGGGGCAAAGGGAAGGGAGAAGGAAAAGCAGAAGTGTACAAGCAATCTCCCCAAGTAAGGGGGAAGACCAAAAAGAAGGAAGAGTGGGGCAGTGGTGGAGGTTCTCCCCAGGGTTCTCTCCAGGCAGACAGCGGGAACAAGCAGGGCAGGGAGGTGGTGAGTAAGGACACCTCAGTGTTGTAGGTGTAAGGACACCTACAGTATGGAGCTGCAGGCTTAAACTTTCCAGAATAAATCTCAGCTTTGGATAGGAGCCTGTTATCAGACCCACCCTCAAATCACTAGGCACTAACTATCCTATGGAAAAGGGCAGAGTCCAAAATTTTGATTAAAAATTATATATGAGCTTAAAACAAATATAAGCCTACATATTTTTAACAGAGAAACTTAACATATCTACTAGATATTGGGAAATCTGAGCTCTTATGAACCCAAATAAAAGCAGGGAAAAGATAGCAGAGATACTGTTTGAAAGTGACCAGTTTTTTTGGTGTGTATGTCCATGCAGGTAGCCCTTACTTTGTGTGCCCATGGTTTGTTGACTGGTGCACATTGTGCTACTCACAATTGCTCCTTGTCGAAGTATCATTTTCATAAATTAAACTCATGACTCTCATGCAAATGTAAAATGAGTATATGGCACAGATTTAATGAACCCATTAATAAGAGAACTGGCATGATGGTAGTGCTGATTCAAAAGAACTAAATGGGGTAGAAGCTTTTATAGTAGCTGGAAGAATTCCTAAATAAGATTACTGATTTTAGATAAAAAAATAGCTCATGTTCTGTAGGGAAAATCAGCTAACATTATGAATTTTGGAAATTGTATTTTCCATCAGAAAGGAATCATTTGCATCCCTACTGAACAGACATTATTTGTATTGCTATCTGACAGAAATCAAGGTACAAATCAACATCAACCCCTTCAGAATTACACCATACCTTTATCAATAGTAAATAACAAGTTAAACAAAGATGCAAAGGTATATGCCTAGAGATTCAGATAATCCGCAGGCAGGCCTGATAATCAAACCCTAGCATAACTAAGAAAGCACAGGCAAACGTCCCTTTAGTTTTTTTCAGGCTTTTGGATAATTTTCCTTAACACCATTTTACAAAGGTTTTTCTCTTCCGTATCTTACTGATGTCAAGGAGACTAGAATTACTGGGAAGGGTATTCTCAGATATATTATCAAGTTATCCCATTGTAAAAAATACGAAAAACCAAAACACTAATCTTGAAGCTATCCACATGATTAAAGATAAACTATACAATTTTGAGTGAGAGCAGAAACTGCTCTTAGAAAGCATAGTATTAGTGAGTTCTTACAGGCTCCCAGGTAGCTACATCATCAGAGAGAAGGAAGCACCAGAAGAGGTATTTTACCCATGTTTGGTCAATACGAGGGAGTGCAGAATTGCTTTTGACACAGTCTAGAGGCTGACATTGATACCATGCCAGAGACCCGTAAGCATGTTGTGCTTTCTCAAAGGTCTTCTCTGTGAGCTGAGCTGCCTTCGAACTTAGAACATGAATTGTACGGTTTTACCTTGAACAAGATTCTGGAAATAGTTTATAAAATAATATCTGCATATAGGCCTCACCTTGGAGAGAGCTCATTACATTCCTGGGCACCGCAGTGCTACCAGATATCATGAGAAATAGAGGCAGGACAAGAATACCAAGGGAGGGTTGCTCAGCATAGATGACTGATGTGACCATTGTGATGATTTGACCAACTCCAAAGTTCATTCCCATGTCACCACTAAAACATTTTTTTCCCCTTCATTGCTAATGTCTGAGAGGAAATTTCTTTCCTCTACGCTCTTAGGTTTATTCGTAGGGGCCTGCAAAGTAAACTGACAAACGACAGAATAATGGAAGAAAAAACATAAATTATTTTAATTAATATTTTCTGTGTGAAAGAGTCCAACAGGAAGGAAGTGAAACTCAAAGAAGTAGTTAGACTTGGGGGCTTATATTCCATTTTAAAGAAAGGAAAGGGGGTTTGGAGGAAAGTGAGTAGGAAATATATGGGGAAACTGATGGGAGATAAGCGCTATTTTCATAAGGTTTGTTTATGTAGACTCACCTCAGTGCCCATTCTCCACCTTTGGTGACAAGAGTCACTCTCTTCTTCCTGGTTCGGGAGAGGGGGCCCCGGTCTCAGGGAAAATTCATGCCCTGCTTTTAGGGAGAAAAAGGGAGGGAAGATTTCTTCCTGCATCTGCTGATTTTCAATTGCTTTCAGCTCAAAACCATATTTATGCCAAAGTGGCATTTTTTGAGGTGGCATTTTTTTTTTTTTAATTTATTTATTTTTGGCTGTGTTGGGTCTTCGTTTCTGTGCGAGGGCTTTCTCCACTTGTGGCAAATGGGGGCCACTCTTCATCGCGGTGCGCGGGCCTCTTATTATCGTGGCCTCTCTTGTTGCGGAGCACAGGCTCCAGACGCGCAGGCTCAGTAGTTGTGGCTCACGGGCCCAGTTGCTCCGCGGCATGTGGGATCTTCCCAGACCAGGGCTCGAACCCGTGTCCCCTGCATTGGCAGGCAGATTCTCAACCACTGCGCCGCCAGGGAAGCCCTACTGCTTATGTTTTTTAACTCCCATTTTTCAGTTACATTTCTATTTGGAATAGTGTGGTAAAGTAGATGTCAATGGATTCAATGTTTTTCTAGAGTTTCTGTATTCCTTTTTAAAAACAGCTTTGAGATATAATTCACCTACTGTGCAATTCACCTACTTAAAGTGTCCAATTCAATTGTTTTTTTGTATATTCACAGAGTTGTGCATTCATCTCCACAATCTATTTTATCCATTTTATTGATAAAAAAATTTTTGGAAATTTTATCAATTTCCAAAACAAGAAATCTTTCTTTTTCTAGCCTACAAGTCTCCCATCTCCCACAGCCCCAAGCAAACACTCATCTACTTTCTGTCTCTATAGGTTTGTCCTTTCTGACATTTCATATCAATGGGCTCATATAAATATATGGTTCCTTATGACTGACTAATTTCACTCAGAGTATTTTCAAGATTCCTGTACATTGGAGTTCTTCATTCATCTGTACTTCAGCCTAAAAAAATATCACTGGAATTATGGAATAAACTTAATCGTTAAGGGTGTATTTTTTTAATTATCCAGCACTATTACAAGTTCTCAGTCTTGTTTTCAATTTAAAAAGACTTTTAATGATAATCATTAAAATGCTTATGGTTGAATTTAGATTCAATTCTGTGCAATAAAATCAAATTGGTTATAACACAATAAAGGCCGTATATGAGAAGCCCATAGCTGATGTCATACTCTGCGCTTTTCCTCTAAGATCAGGAATAAGAGAAAGATGCCCACTCTCGCCACCTTTATTCAACATAGTATTAGAAGTCCTAGTCAGAGTAATTAGGCAAAAAAAAAAAAAAAAGAAATCAGCAGCACCCAGCTGGAAAGGAAGAAGTAAAATTGTCAATATTTGCAGATGACATGATATTATATATAGAAAACTCTAAAGACTCCACCAAAAAAACACTGTTAGAACTAATAAACAACTTTAGTACTGTTGCAGAATACAAAATCGGTTGCATTTCTATATGCTAGTAATAAAACAATACCACTTACAATTGCATCAAAAGAATAAAATACCTATGAATAAATTTAACCATGGAGGTGAAAGACCTGTACATTGAAAACTATAAGACACTGATGAAAGTAACTGAAGAAGACACAAATAAATGGAAAGATACTCTGTGGCTCATAGATTAGAAGAATTAATATTGTTAAACTGTCCATACTACCAGAAGCAATCTACAGATTCAATTCAATCCCTATCAAAATTTCCATGGCATTTTACACAGAAACAGAGCAAAAAAATCCTAAAATGTGTAAGGAGCCACAAAACACCCTGAATAACCAAAGCAATCTTCAGAGAGAACAAAGCTGGAAGCATCATGCTTCCTGATTTTAAGTTATATTACAAAACTATGGTATGGTATTGGTATAAAAACAGGCACATGGATGAATGGAGCAGAATAGAGAGCTCAGAAATAAACGCAAACATATATGGTCACTTAATTGATCACAAAGGAGCCAAGAATATACAATGGGGAAAGGACAGTCTGTTCAACAAATGGTGTTGGCAAAACTGGACAGCCACATGCAAAAGAATAAAACTAGACTACTACCTTACACCATCCAAAAATTAACTCAAAATGGAATAAAGACTTGAATTTAAGACCTGAAATCATAAAACTCCTAGAAGAAAACATATACGGTAAGCTCCTGGACATTGGTCATGGCCATGATTTTTTGGATATGACACCAAAAGCAAAGGCAATAAAAGTAAAAATAAACAAGTGAGACTACATCAAACTAAAAAGCTTTTGTACAGTAAAGGAAACCATCAACAAAATGAAAAGGCAACCAATTGAATGGGAGAAATATTTGCAAATCATGTATCTGATAATGGGCTAATAGCTAATATATATAAAGATCTCGCACAACTCAATAGCAAACAAACAATCTAATTAAAAATGGGCAAAGGATCTGAATAGACATTTTTCCAAAGAACACATACAGTTGACCAACAGGTATAGGAAAAGATGCTCAACGTCACTAATCATCAGGGAAATGCAAATCGAAACCACAATGAGCTATCACTTCACACCTGTTTGTATGATTAGCATCAAAAGATAAGAAATAACAAGTGTTGGCAAGGATGTGGAGAGAAGGAGACACTTGTGCACTCTTGGTGGGAAAGTAAATTGTTACAGACAGTATGGAAAATAGCATGGAGTTTCCTCAAAAGATCAAAACTGGGACTACCATATGATCCAGCAATTTCACTTCTGTGTATTTGTACAAAGAAAATGAAAACACTAACTCCAAAAGATATATGCACACCCATGTTTATTACAGAATTATTTACAAGAGTTGAGACATGGAAACAACTTCAGTGTTCATTGATGGGTGAATGGCTAAAAAAATGTGATACACACACTGGAATACTATTGAGCCATTAAGAAAAAGGAAATTTTGCCATTTGTGACAACATGGAGGGACTTCGAGAGCATTATGCTAAGTGAAATAAGTTAGAGAAAGATAACCTATGGTCTCACTTATATGAGTAATCTTAAAAAGAAAAAAAAGGATCTCACAAATACAGAGAAGAGATAGTTGGTTGCCAGACTGGGGGGATGGGGATGGGGGTGGGAAATAGGTGACATGAGTGAAGGGGGTTCAAAAGGTACAAATTTCCAGTTATAAAATAAATAAGCCACAGGGATGTAATGTATAGCATGGTGAATATAGTTATTAATACTGTATTGCATATTTACAAGTTGCTGCAAGTAAATCTTAAAAGTTGTCATCACAAGAAGAAAGAAAAAAATCTGTGACTGTGTATGGTGATTGATGGTAACCAGACTTACTGTGACGTTCATTTTGCAATACACACAAATGTCAAATCATTGAATTGTATACCTGAAACTAATATAGTGTTCTATGTCAATTATACCTCAATAGAAAAATTCTTAGGTCAAGATCAGATGTTGATTTTAATTTTAAATTAGAAAAGGACTTTCAAGGATACACTCAACTCTGCCTCCCTCTTCCTACCCCAAAGAAGTAAAGAAAACTTGTGACCTTTTATGCCTTTCATAAAATTAGAAATTTTGTTTAAAGGGTATAATATATCTCAATTTAAAAAGTTTAAAAAAAAAAAAAAGAATTTTTTTTTCCTGGACACTCATGTAGTTGATTCTGTGAATTTATCCTTCTTTGTGATATGATAGAAGGAAGTTCTTGAATCTCCCTTTTCTCTATATGTATGCACCTCAGCTGCTGCCATCAGTGGACATGTGTGCAAGATGATATTGGAGACTGTGGTGCTTGAATTGGGTAGAATGCTGGACAGCTGACTCTGCACTTCATTTTAACGTTAAGCCTCTCTGATTCTACTTGTGCCAGAATGTCAGGAAAAGTGTGTTGTTTATGCGCAATCCTGTGAAATGTTTATTAAGCACTTTTGGAAATACCATGCAGTATTGCTTTTATACTTCAAGTTCTTAGTTGTGGTTCGTTCTATCTTAGATACCAGTGTTTGTTAGTCCCCAAAAGTCCTCCTGGGTTGAAATGGGCTGAATTGGAAAGAAATATTATAAGCAGATAAGGTAGGGGGTCTATGGAGAAAGAAAACCAGGCATGGCTTTCTGGCCATAAGAGAACACCTATTCATTTAGTACAAGCCATTTTGTGTGATCTAAGCCTGGCCAGAGTGCTTGCCCTTGAACAGGTCTCAGTAATTAAGGATCTTAAGGGAAAACAAGAATGCTGACTGTTATCTGGCAAGAGAAGTAGCACTAGTAATAATGTATCAGTTGTAAAGACTTCCAGTTCTGTTTCCATGGTAGGGATTAGCCTGAAGCACTCAAGCACCAGGTCAAACGGAACCTAAGGGATGATGGCCTTGACCTTTTCTGATCCTCCGGATTTCAATCAACTAAAGCCTGGGCTCTGCCTACCTCCCAAGTCCTTTCATGAATATCCATGTACCCTTAGCTTCAAACTTCCCCAGTTTTGCTGTTTGGGGAGACACTGCTTTGGGAAAGATCCCTGGTGTTCTACTTACTTGCTGCAAGTAACAAATCCTTCCTTCTCTCACTCTTTGTCTTGGTTGTGTCTTTTGGCTCGACACCCACCAAGAGGCGAACCTAGTTTTTCGGGTAACAATATGAGGCTGACTATTCTCTAGCTGAGATTTTATGTAATTAGATGCATAATCCTTTGGTTGTTAAAACCAGGGCTTCCAAGGGCTAGTTATAGGGAACATAGCTCATCAGAGATAACCTGCGAAGACACCGTACAGTGTGTTTTTTATCACACATGTGACAGCTCTTCTCCCTGCAGTCTGTCTCTCCATAACTGTTCTTCAGGATTTGTTGCCTGGGGGCTTATGGGAAAAATGACTCCTAATAGAAATACTATTCTATTTGATTCACAGTATTCTTTCAGAGGATTTAATGATAAATCTGTTCCCATTACAAGAGTAAAGTTAAATGTATTCCCAGATTTAGATAAAACACGCAGAAATAATTTACAGGGAGAAAACTGCTGAATAAAGAAGAAAAATGAATGGAGTCATGTTTTGATCTATGGAGAGCATTGAGAAAGGATTTCATTCGGGTGGGGTGAGTTGATCCTTCCTCTTCTCGGTGGGGAATCCTGAGTGCACAGTCTGCTCCCAGGTGAGCAGGAAAACAGATGACTTTGGTCAGGAACTGCCAAGGGTGTAGTTTCACTTAGAATCTACTTTCCTAGGCAGCCTGTCTGCACTTACACATATGAGAGTCCACACACTTCTGAACATCGGAAGTTGATTTCTTGTCTTTTATTTGTGACGTGTGCTGATTTCAAGTTCTCTTTTGTGTTTGGTGTGAACTCTGCAGACACATACATATATGCGCGTGCGTGATTTGTGGGGTTTGAATCATCACTTATAGAAATGTGCAAGATTAGATCTACACATTTTCTTCACCTTTCCTTTGTTTTGATTTTTTAAAATTTAATTGAATTTTATATTGGAGTATAGCTGATTTACAATATTGTGTTAGTTTCAGTTGTACAGCAAAGTGATTCAGTTATACATATACATGTATCCATTCTTTTACAGATTCTTTTCCCATATAGATTATGACAGAATGTTGAGTAGAGTTCCCTGTGCTATACAGTAGGTCCTTGTTGATTATCTGTCATCTTTCTTACATAAAAGAGCAAAGGGCTGTGGAAACAGGTCACAGAATGCAGCGGACTGCCCCTGACCTGCAGGGATTTAGCTTGGAGGCCTTGGCGGTCCCGTTAGGCATCCTTTCTCCTCTGAGCCTGGAGCTCTAGCATCAGCCTACCTGATCCAGCGCCCTGTGGATGAGCATGGTGTTAAGTACTTGACATTCATTTTCTCCTGTAACCCTTGGATCAGTTCTCTGCTGGTAAGACTTCTATTATCTTATGAAACAGACAACGAAGCTGAGGATCACAGATGCTGAGCAGCTGCCGGGGGTCTCACGGGTGGGTACCAACTCCCAGGGCAGCTCTGGGGCTGGTACGTGGAATGCTCAGCAGTTTCCATCCCTTTGTGGGGGTTTCAGACCTGTAATTTCATAATGGCTCTATGACTGGCTATCATCACCGTTCTACAAACAAGAAAAGTGAAGCACAAAGCCACGAAGTCTCCAGCGAAAGAAGGCAGCTGGAAAGGGGTCAAACCAGGAGTCACATCAGCTGTCTGCTAGCAAGTCCCTGCTTTGGGCCCTGCTTTGCCTGGTCTCTTCAAGCCTCCTCACCTGGGGCTGCCCTTGTCTTGGAAGATCATGTAACAGCCCCAGTGCTGTCCAGTGGACAGTGCTGTGCACTGCACAAGGACATCTGCCTGCAAATCTCAATCCCTCGTGGGCTGTTTCATCTCTGACTTGGAAAATCCCTCCTGAATGTCTGCTCAAGTAATTTACCAGCATTGTCCTTTTTGGTTTTAATTGACATCAATTATTGAGGCGCCTTCTAACCCCTTTTAAATGGATTTCCCATGAACAACTGAATAGAGTTTTCACAGGTGACAACTTTTCTGTTTCAGAGACCTGAGGGCCAGTGAGAAGGGGTTTCAGAGCTCAGCTGACCTGGTCCAAGTCTGGCTTGCTTTGTGACACATCCATTAAACTCTCTGAGGTTAGTCTGTCTATCCATTAAATGGGCAGAGTAACATTTACTTCAAAGGAATGCTGTGACCATTTATTTAGATTACACACACACACACACACACACACACAGACTGTCTGTTGTATAGGCTTTAAAAAATATTAGACACTTAATGTAAATCATTAATTTATATTTGCTTTAAAAATGAGAAATACCATATTCAGGTTCTGGGACATGTATTAGGCACTAGGAAAATGTCTGACTAATAAATGAAGGTCACTCTACCACTTGTGGCTTTTTTCAAGGTTCTAAATGCACCCTCCGAGCAAGCTTTGCTCAGTGTTTCCCGGGACTGCTGATTGATGGGGTGGGTGGGAAGAGTTCCTGATTCCCAGGGGCCCTGAGTAGGAGTGGAGAAAGCTGGAAAGTTGGGATCAGAATCTACATATTTGGGTCAAATTCTACTTGTAAATTCTGTGGCCTTGCCAAGCTATTTACATTTTCTATTCCTGTTTTTGTTTTTTACCCAGGTTGCAGAATAGAAATAATAAAAACAGCTTTTCTGCTTTGTTCTCAGGCATACAATGCCCTACTCAAGGTTAAAGTTACTTTCATATTCTGATCACTTTGGATGGTGCAAGCATGCCTGGACACTGTTCCTAAGTCTCAGCACATTTGTCATGAGTCTGGTCACAGTTTTAGGAGAGTATTGATCCTAGTGATGCCATGCTCATACCTCCTTCATTTACATCTGCTGGCAGCCTCTTTAGGAAGTAGAGGAGGCCATGTGACTTACCTCAAGGTCATGGATCTTGAAATCCTTCTTCCTCCATGGGCCATCAGGCCTCTATCTGTATACTCTGAAACAATTTATCTATTTATCTGCCTATCTATCCATTTATTTATCTATCCATTTATTTATTTATTTAAGATGCCTTTTCTATTCCATCATTTTTCAATATGAACTTTTGGGTAATTGTATTAAAGAATTTGAATGGAAAGGAATACACATACAGTATATAGAAGTTGATTCAAAACTCTTCATTCTTCAATTAAGTGTATTCAGTTTACCTACTTAACATAAGGTCACTTCCCTGATGATATTTGGAGTAAGATTCCTTCTCCCAGGATGCCAGTTTTTAGTTTTATATATCTGCTGACCACAATTCTCAAATCTCCAAGTAGGAATATACATAATAAAATGCTGACATTATAGTAGAAGTCGGGTCGGTGTTTTAATTAATTATTTTTAAATTTTAATTTTTTCCAGCTTTCTTGAGATGTATTTTGACACATAACACTGTATATATAACCGTATATATTTCGAAATGATTACCATAATAAGGTTCTTTAGGTTTTTATTTTTAAATATGAATCATTAAATGAGTTGGGAAAACAAAAGCAGTCTTTTTTACAACAGTTCTCAGTACATGTAAATATTTTCTTCAAACCGGGTTAGTTACTTGTCCTAACTTCTTTTCAACCAAAAAAAAAGAAACTCACCTTTTTCCTAGCATCGGTGTTAATGCTCAAGCATCATCAGCGTGGTGAAGCTCGGTCTCAGACTGAAGTCCACTGAACTGCTCAGCTGTTCAGAGTGGGAAACCTGCCGGTGAAGGAGCTAGGACCGCGGATTCGGATTCGGCTTCGGAGCGAGCACAGGTTGAAGACCTTCACCGACTTGACTCGCACTTCCTCCCGCCACCGCCAGGAGCGCCCGGGACGCGTGGAGCTCGCAGCGCGGCGGGAGCGGGTGGGGGTGGGGGTGGGGGTGGGGGTGTGGCTGCAGGTTGGGGCTCCCGCCCCGCCGGCTGCGCGGGTTCGCCGAGCCCGGAGGAGGGAGCGCTAGCTACCCCGAGCGGGAGGGAGCTTGCAGACTCCGGCTCAGAGCAGCTGTCTGGACACCTTGGGGTTTGGGGTGGGGAGCCCCGGCGACTGTGAACATGGACTCCGCCGCGGGAGCCTGTCTCAGGATGCTCTTTCTTTTGTCTGCCCAGCCCTGGAGTACATTAGCAGCAGGGAATACTTGTGAGTACAGCAAATCTTTTAAAACTTATACTGACAACTGAGAATTCGTGTTTTTTAAAAAAATAATTGAATTTTACAAATGGAATCACTGGTCTGCTTCTGAAAATGAGGCATTTAAAAAACATCGCAAAGTCCCAACGCTTGGATAGGATGGTTTACAATGGTTTTTCCACTTGTCAAGTCTGTAATACACAAAGCCTGTTTTTGACTTGTCTGTGAGCTGAATTTTGTCTGTGTGCTGTTGTTTTGAATATTCATTGAGAAAGCTCAAGTTCTAGTAAAACCTAAAATTAGCATGAGAATATTGAGGCGGAGAGAGACCTGAGAGAATAGCAGGAGATGAGGAGAGAAGAGCATGCCAATATGTCATTTATTTCTTTTTACCATGAATACATTTTGCAGGATTTATGTCAGAAAGGAAATCGTTGGCCGACCTGGCCGGGTCCTGCATTAGCGTAGATGTTTGCAGTTGGCGCCCTGCGGAATCGGGTACCAAGAACTCGGGCGCTGCAGCGGCGGGTAGGCTCCGCAGCAGAGCCCAGGCGGCAAACCTGGTTAGTCCCCAGAATTACGAGAAGGAGAGACCCCTCAGAATTAGAAGGCTTTTGCTTAAAGGAAAAACATAACCTGCCATTCAGGTTCATTTGCAAGTGCACATGCTTGTATATTGTGATGTGCTGTGTTTCTCATTTTGTTGGTTCAGTGAAGATGTATTAACCTCTCAGTTCTGGACTGGCAATGTGAGTCTGATCTAAAGATGCAGGCCAAATTGATTCAGCCGACCTCAAGGCATTTTAATCTGGAAATCGGAAAAAGTTTTCGAAGTGTTATTCAGATTGAAATTTCCATCATAGCGCTTTTCTTTCCTTGAGCGATTGGAAGAAAGCCCCCTTAGTCCTACATCCACACCCCATCCCCCTCAAGAATTTTTTTTAAATCAGGTTGTAGGGAGTAAGGCAAGCTATTATGCATTTCAAGAAAGTGCTAGTAGGCATGTTAGAAACCGATCTTGCTGCTGGGTATCCAGTTTTATCTGGGGGTGGGGTGGGCTGGGGAACTCCGCCCTTACCAGGAAGTTTGTGCTAAAGTGAAAAGCATATTGTACAAATAGTTACCCTTCCAGCACTCATCCATATATGCCCCGAGGCTGTGATAAGTTTGTGTTGTCATCATTTAGTATCAGCTCATTTAATGCCATATTATATGAGTCACTCCTGAAAATGAGCCTTAGTCTCCTTTAAGAAAATACTGCCCCCTGTTTCAGACAGAATTTTAATTTAGCTTTGGGCACAATTTCCATGAATTAATTAAAATGGAGGCATTTACATGAAATCCTTAGGTCCTGCAGTAAAGCATTTATCACTTTGCTAAGAAATTAAAAATGTAGTACTAAATGAATTGCTAGTATAAAAGAATTGTAGAATAATTTAACATAGTACACTGAGGTGCAATTAAAAAGTCACCAGAGGTCACTCTTACTTAAAGGAAACATGGCTTCAAAAATCCTTCCCTTAGAAGAGAAGCAGAGTGCTGTGCTGCCTTTCTTGTCTCCTTAGTTGTGATTACAGGATATTGCAAGATCAGTTATTTTGATATTTCTTTGTTTTCTGTTTGTATTTTATTCCCTGAAATCCACAGAGGTATCATGTTCTTCATACTGAGCATCTTTTTTAAGAGTCACATGCTCTGAGGTGCTCCATGTCTGAATATCCAGGCAGATAGCCTTTTCTGAATTGAATATATCTCTAAGCTCAGTTCGTCTGGGTCTCTGGCTGACTCTTCAAATGTCAATGCTAGTTTTCACTTTTCAGCCTCTGTTTTATTTAGATGTGCTTAGTACTCTGATTAAAAGTTCAGTAAGTTAAAAGTACCGATGTAAATTTGCATGGCTAAGAACATTTTAGATACTATAGAGTCCTTGATCACTGCAAAGATGGCTACTATAGTTGTTCAAGTGTCAAGTATATATTTAAATGTCTTTGCAGACTTAAAGATTCATAGAGGGTACACAAACTGTGTTTGATCATTGCTTGCTAATCTCATTTGACAGTATCCTTTGTAGCAGTAGAAGTAATGGTGAATGAATCTTATTATAGTCTAGATTAGCTAATTTGACCAATTGGATTTTTCCTTAACTCTCGAATATTTGGGAGGTGTTTGTTTGTATGTGTAGATGTATATACAAGCAAGGTATTTCAAACCCATATTTGAAATTTGTTACTACATAAATCAAGGTAGAGGGTTCTTTTAGTCCTGTCCCATCATTTGAGAAATTCTAAAGAGGAGTTTGCCAGCAGGATGGGATTTAGGCTACCAACAAGAAATCAGGAACACCAGCATTTGCTCAAGTCTTTTGATCGCTAACCTTTTATTCCTAAGAAGTGTTTTAAGAACTCAAGTAATCTTTTCAGACAAGACTTTAAAACTAACAAAAATGAAATATTCTTAAGCCCTGATAAAATAATGAGAACTGTATGTAAATTTTTAAAAAGGTAAAGATCTTCTCCCCAAAAGGATACAGTGACATTTTTCCTCTATTTACAACTGGTTCTCAGTAGTAAATTAGTGAGACGGGGGTGGGGGGGGGGGTGGGGGGGGTGTCAACCTGGGTGAGGTTCTGGCATAAGACATACTCTCATACAGGACTTGGTTGAAACATTTGACATCTCAGAAATTATCCATGTTTTGACATGAATCTTTATAATTAATTGGAAATTTTAAGTCAGGAGGAGTCTACACAGGGCGAGAGTAATGTTTCTAAATAGCCAAAAACATGGGCTTTTTTTTTTTTTTCTCTTATTCTCTGTCTTTTTGAAGATAAAACAAGTTGAATGGACAGCATCCTCTAGGACCTGATATTTAAAAATTGTGCATCTCTACTTGGTCTGCCTTCTAGAACTCTTTGTATTTTGTCAAGATGAAAGTGTTATTCTAATGGAGTTATCCTCTTAAATGGAATGCAAGAGGAAAGTTAGAATATAGATTCCAAGTTAGAGCCCTGTTTTCCAGAAGTTGTTGTGCAGACAGTGGTTGGTTTGCTCACTTCCTACCGTGAGCCACAAGTGGAAGAGGGCAGTAGCTCTCTGTTTTAGGATTATCCCTGTGAATCTACTATTTGTTTATGAACTTTCAGATCTTTTTGGGAGGGGGAGGAAGAAGAGATATAATCTGAATAAGAAAATGTCAGTGTTTTGATTGCATATTTAGTATTGTAAATCTGTCTCCTGGATCGCATGTCACTTTGAGGAGTAATGTTCACTCTTTCCCGATTAAGGAACAACACAATTGGAAGTTAATTTACAGCTGAATTATTTTCCCCATATAAGTAAAGTACCAGCTATAGCTAGTAGCTGCTGTCCTCCGTAACTCTACTCCCCAGTGAAAAGAAAAAGGACTGAAGTCTCTGAAAAGGACTGAAGCCAGTGTTAGACATTTCAGCCGCTGTTGATGGTGATTATTTGACGTAAATGATGATATTTATAGATCCAGGGGTTCAATTTAGTGAGTGTTACACACTCATCCGCACCTTGTTAAATCTCAGTACTTGTAATTTTCTCTAGAAGTCTTCTTTTGTTTCCTTCCCCTGTCAAAAGTGCCCTTCTTGTTGTGAGAATAAAAGATGTATTTCTGGCCCACTACAGGTGGGGCACACAACTTGAATCACTGTTCTAGGAGTGGTAATCAGGATTTGTTTTTATCCAAGAATGTCTCCTCCCTGTTATGTCCTGCATATGTATGAGAGGTCTCTGCCCTTGGTTGGGGGAGCAGATCAAGCCCATTTTGTTGGCCAGCATGGGAGACAAACATGTGCTCTTCATGTAATACCTAGTGCTTGATCTAGGCAAATATATTAGCACCTCAATTTGAAGATTTGTATCAGATTTGAATCCTTTCTTCACTGGAGCAATGGCTCCTTATGTGCTAAAGTGTTACTGTATCATCTTTAATGAAAGTTTATTAATATGATCCTCTAATAGATATTATCATACAATATTATTCTTTTAAAAGAAAAATAACATAACACAGTATAATAGTGAGACACTTGTTGTATAAATTATCCTAACCCAATAACATGATTAACCTTAAGAATTTGGTATAAAAATACAGGAATTGCAGAATGGAGGAACTGAACATAATGCTACAACTGCTAAGAAATATAAAATCGTGAGAATTGATTTAAGTGAATGTCTAATAGTGTGTTTATCAAATGTCTCTTCTCAAGGGTATTGTTTGTCAGAACTCCTGTCATTTCAATGGGCACAGATTCTTTGTAATTATTTGCTAAGTGTCATCAACATATTCTATTGCTATGTGAGCACAGTCACTCTCAAGTAATGCCATGTGTGCTAAGACAATACAGTCCATAAAGAAGTTTTCACCTTGGGTAATATGGACTAAAATCCTGCTACTGTTTTAATTGGTGCAGGCTTCTTTTTGTCTCAATAGTGTGCTTAGTGGTTTTCTAGAGTGAGTCGAATCCTCCAAGTTAATCAGGATTATCCCTGTGAATCTACTGTTTCTTTATGAATTTTCAGATCTTTGGGGAGGAAGAAGAGATATAATCTGAATAAGAAAATGTCAGTATTTTGGTTGATATTTAGATTGAATTACTTATGTCTACCTATTTCTGAAAGGCATTAGACCGTATGTAATATGTTCCTTGGTTTAGGGAGGGAGCCTATCAGAGGATGTGCCCCTGGAGCAGGTGAATGGGGAATCCATTCGTGATTCAGTGAAACATGTTGGGGAAAATGAGCATAGAATATGGAGAGAGGTATTTAGTAAGCACTGGAGCTTGGACTTGTTGGAAAGAGTCTTCAACAAACTGGTAAACGGACCGTTTTTAAAAAAAAATCATATTTGAATAAACTTCCCAGAAATACTGAGGTCAGAATATTTTTGAAAACTTCGGGAAAACAACAACATTTTTTTCTCCAAAAAAACTTACAAAGTCTATGTGACTATCAACACAGAGTGACAGGCAAGGCTAGAGCTGTGAGGGTCCTGAAGCTTATGCAACTGGGGGACACTCTTTAAGCAAACAAACAAAATGACCCTAAAGACACATTATCAGTGACCCTCCCACGCCTGAAAGCCTGTTCTGGGGAGAAGACTGGAGCTCAAGAATGTCTGCTCCTTTGAGTTGATTTGGAAAAAAAACCCCAAATCATTCAAGAGTACTAAATAAAGGACATATTCACTGACAAAAATCTCAATTAACTGAGCAAATTTGAATTTGAATTTTTCCCTTTAAATCAAAATCAGAATTTGAATATAAAAGTATACTTATAAAAGTATAAAAGAGTTCAAACAATTTGGAATGAATAGATCCAGGGTTGACCTGCAATTCTAATTCTAATCCTGACAAACAAATATGAAATTAACCTCTGGATCTTCTCCCCACTTAACTTTTCAGAGCCTTTAAAGGCTTGGCTTCAACATACAAAGTTCTTCAGAGTAACTTCCAAAGTGTCCCCACTCAATCTGCCTACCTGGGGCCCGTTGCGGTGCTGATTGCTATAGGCTCTGTTGCATCGTATTGAATAACTTTTAAAAACTGAATTATTTATGTCTACCTATTTCTGAGAGGCAGGAAGCCACATGTAATACGTTCCTTCAAAATATCATACTTGTTTTTTCCAGTTTGAGTTCTATGGCGTAAGGTTAAAATCTGTGTGCTAATTAAAGTTATACACAACTTGTAAATACTGTAAAAACTAACACAACATTGTAGATCAACTATACTCCAATGTAAAATAAAAAGTTAAAAAAAGAGAGGGTATGATAGAGTGACCTTTTGACATTATGCAGGGACATTGTTTAATAGGCCCACATGATTGTTTAATTACCTAGTAGAATGCACCCATGTCTGACTTGGTCATTTACCATTTGATTGGAGTTTAGACGCTGAAATTGATGATTTCTTTTTTTTTTTTTTTCAGGTACATATGGTAACTACAAAGGTTTTATTGCCCTGTAGGACATTGATCAGTTTTTTTGTAACCTAGCAATCTCATTCTAATGTTCTTCTATAAATGCCTGTAAATTCCTAGTTTCTCAAAATGCTCTTTTACTGGATTAGTCATTAATGAGTTTATGATTCTTTGGCATGCATTTGTTCTATATTTGTACGTGTTGTGTTTTTAACTTTTTGAAAATAAAGCTTTGACATAGAGATTGCACATGTCTGGTAGGTGTACACATAACCTTGTGTGATAATACATGTGCTTAGTTTGAGTGTTGCTTTACAATAAATTTCCTTTCTGGTTCATTAGAAACTTTACTTTTCAATAATAATATAGGGAGTCTGGCTCGCCATAAAAAATAAAAATATTCTCCTTAGTTTCCAGGTAATGGGTATTTTCAGTGTACTGATTTGAAATAGAATTGAAACATAAAGTACTTGAAATTTTGAGTAGTTTAAAGTTAGAAACTATATAATTTTTATTTAAATATATGCCCGTTTAATGGACCAGTTTAAAAAAAAACCTCCCTCCAAGGCTGTTAATCACAAATGAAAAAATGATATATTTTATCTAGGCTATGGCTTTTATTAGGTTTTTACTCGGTAGTACATCAGGAAAAGATACTCATGGAGGATGTGCTAGTTATAGCTAACTCATGGAGAGAAACTTGAAAAAAGTTTGTTTTTGAAACTGGCAAATATGATCCTTTCGGATGAGTCATTTTAGGGATATGGTAAATGGTGTATCAGATATTTAAATTTATGTGTTCCTAAGTTGTATCACCTGTGGTTCCATCTCTGGCCTTAGTGGCTGTCACCTGTGGAGAAGGAATTTTTATGCCACGTGTTCACTGGACCACTGTGGGAGGAAGGGGCTGGTGAACCTTGTTTGGAATCAGTGGCAGTTTCGATAACCTCAGAAGCCACTGAACGCTGTGGCATAGACCTAGGGTCCCCACATGATCGTTTCAGTAGCATCTCATTACTTGGGGTGTTCGAGACCCAACAGAGGGTTTCTCTGGAGCTTAGGAGCAAGCAGTGACATTGCTGCTTGGATGATGCAGGAGCGACCTGCTGCCTTGAGACATAAGACCAGGTGCCACCTGCAGTTCTCAAGGTTGTAATTAGTTTTTATTTTAACATTTATAAATCCTCAGGCAGCCAAAGAGCTTGATAAAGTTAAGCTAAATACACTCTTCCTCGGAGTGGTGAATTGGTGGGAGAAGTGGCAGAATGAACCATGTGTGTGTACGTATGTTTGTGTGTCTTAAGGGAGGCTGGTTGGGTAGAGAGACCTGCTGAAGGAATTAAAAACCACTGTCAATAGTTGTAAGCGAGGCTCAGATTGGATTAGGTGACGATCCAGTTACGTGGGATTGAGCTATTTCTTACTTGTTACCATGCAGAACGGATATTCTCCACTTTGGATTTCTGAGCATGTGAGCAATCAGGAAATACAAAGACATCTGCCCTGACCCAGTTGAGCCCCAGTTGAAACTATTGCCTTCACGTGTCGGAGGTGTTTTGTGTTCTAGGATATTGCTATGCAGCCACCGTTAGAACCAGCAGCACTTAACCTGCCTCTGAGGCCTTCCCAGGTCCTGGTTCCTGTTACTACAGTTCTAAGGAATGGCTGGTAGGATTTTGATTTAAAGGCGAGTAGATATAATAAAGGGAATCTGATTAGCATGCGAAAATAATTCAGTAATTTGATTCAGGTCAAAGAAAGTAATTTTAATATAAACTTCTATTATGGAAGAAAATATTTTAAGAACTGTTAACTATTTTAATGTCTCAGATTTGGCTGATGTAAGAAAAATAATATGTTTCTATAGACATCTGTTCAAATGTTTGGAGATTATCAAAATTAAGGATTTGTCATATAGCTTTACGTTTGCTGTGTCTTTGATGATTAGAAACTTGAGAATAAGGACATTGCTATACACTAAAAGTATAATAATACAACATAAAAAGAAAAATATAGCTGTGTAATGTCATCAAGCTGGCTAGCTGCTGTGTGTCTGTGATTCTTAGGCTTCTCTGCAACGTTGTGTTAATTCATGGAAGTTTTCTTTTTTTAATTAATTAATTAATTTTTGGCTGTGTTGGGTCTTCATTGCGGCACTGAGGCTACGGGCTTTCTCTAGTTGCCACCAGCGTGGGTTACTCTTTGTTGTGGTGCGCGGACTTCTCATTGAGGTGCCTTCTCTTGTTTCGGAGCATGGGCTCTAGGCGCAAGGGCTTCAGTAGTTGTGGTGCGTGGGCTTAGTTGCTCCGCGGCATGTGGGATCTTCCTGGACTAGGGATCGAACCCGTGTTCCCTGTATTGTCAGGCGGACTCTTAACCACTGCTCCACCAGGGAAGTCTCGATTCACGGAAGTTCTGATAAGAAAACCTGTGAGCCTCGACATTTCAGAGCACATCCTTTTCTATGGTGTGAACCATGCCGTCATTGCGAGGGGTTAAAAAAACTGGGGGACTGAAAGAGGATATGTTGACTAGAGTTTAGTTAAGGTAAGTATAAGGGAGTTTAAGGGAGCAAACGCCAAATTACTTTTTGCTTTCTTAAAGTGACAAGGAACATTTCTGAAAAATATTTTTTCTGGCATAGAACACAGTAGAATTGACAGATCTCAGAGTCAATTACCTATTAGAGGTAAGTCAAATGATCTATTTTGAACTATGGTACAAGGTTAACAAACATAATATTGATTTTTCCGTTTATAAGAATAAATTTTGGATCATAATTATTTACTATTCTTTTGTCATGATGAACTACTGATCTATTTTAAGAAACCTGAAAACCTGATCTTTGGGAGATTTGCATCACTATGGACTGATTTCACTTGTTCTTCTTCTAAGTGATAGGATTCATTTGTTGGAAGATAGGCTGCATGTTTGCCTAGGGAAAGTTCCTTTTCCTCATGAATATTGCTGCAAGGTGAAGCAGGAGTGGGGAGATACATCCTGCAGGCTATTGCGCATTTGAGCATGAAAAGGACATATGTTGTATCTTAATCACCATCCCAGTTCCCTAGGGATGAGACAGGCTTACCCACCCTCCCAAGGCCTCCTTCCCAACCCCCAGCATCAACATGCCCAGAGCCTTCATGAGCATCTTCTTCCATTTTCTTAGATGGAGGTGATGCCGAATGACTTCCTGGGTTGACTTGCGTGGATTTGGCCAGCCAAAGAGGTGTCCTTCCTCCTTCACTACTTCCTGTGGGATCCATCCCCCTGAGGTCTTCCACTGTTATTCCATTTCCCAGGTGTAAGAGGGACTGAAGTGGGAGGATGGCAGTGAGAATGAGAACGTGACACTGCACACAAAGAACACTTTCAGGACTTAATGGTTGTTTGATTCTATGTGGAGTAATAAGAAATGGGAGTGTGAAGGACTGGGGTATTGGCAAGTGACTTCAACAAAACGGGGAATTGTTGGTTCACATCATTGCATTTCAGGCAAGGTTAGATCCAGATGAGGCTGTGCCATCAGGATCAGCCTCTCTTCATGTTTCCGCTCTGTCTTCCCAGTGTCAGCTTGATGCTCAGGCAGGAATCTGCTTGGTAGCTCCATGTCCAAGGTCGACCTTCCTGATCACAGTGGTAGAGAGAATGCTTTCCTCTATTTGGACTTTGGTCCTTATTACCCTGAAGCACTAAGCATGTATTTATTTGTTTATTCCCTCAACTCAAGCTCCAGGAAAGCAGACACTTCCTCTTTCTTTTTGTTGTTATTCCTACTTCCTAATCCCCAGAGCACAGGGATGGTCCTGGAAGACAGTGGGTTCTCAATACATATTTGTTGGATAAGTAAAAAGGTGAATGGTTCTCTTTCCCCAAACAACCAGCAAGATCCCCAGATCTGACTTCCACTGTTTTGTCTGTGTTGTGACTGCTCTTATCCAGCTACTGTGACAGGAAAGGTTGGCCCTCATGACCAGTGGTGGAGCCAGGAAGTGATTGCAACTTGATCCTTGACCAGGTGCTTTGACTGCATCACTTTGACAAGAAAGCAAAATGCACAATCCATTTAGGTAATTAGTTTAACATCTATTATGAAAAGCACTAGCTTTCAGGCTCTTACTGGCTTCATAGAACAGATGCTTGGTTACATGTCTCCCTCCTTAATCAGATTTTAAACTTCCTGAAAACAGAATCACGCTTCTTTGTTCCTGCAGTGCTTTGCTGATGGTACTCAGTAAGTACCAAATAAATGGAGAAATTAATCTACTTTAAATATGCTACCTTGAAAGTATATAGAATATCTGCAGAATCCCCCTGTGTATTTTATAATCATTTTTTAGGTGGCCTAATCAAAATGAATTTTTATGTGACTATCCCTGAGCTCTCTACTAGCCAACTGATTTGTTCATGGAAGGATCCATTGGCTGATTTTGAGTGTTTTGTTTTCTTCCAGTAGGAAAATGCCTGACATAACTTCTGACCCAAGGCTTTGATAAAAAGCATGGTGCCTGTTCTAAAAGTTGCTGGGAAGCCCTGAGGGAGAGCTTGAAAAGGCCAGGTGTCAGGGGAACTACCAAAGACCAACAAGCAGCAAAGAGGAGGCCTTCTGGCAGGTATTATTAGGCAAGATGACTGTTATCTAGGGAGATCTTGATCAAGTCTGATCTCAGCAAGGCTCCATATTCAGGAGGAGCCTGAAACAGAGGTGCCTGGGGGCAGTGTGTAATTGGCATTCTCCACAAGCCTGGTTCATAGTGTCTACCTGATACTTGAAGCAGCATCTAATCCAGGTGGGAAAGGCTCACTGCACATCAGGGCAGAGGGCCTGCAGGTGCACAGGTGGCCATTGCACTTCAGTGTAGGTGTCCAGTTGTCTCCTTGACACCCATGAGGCTAAATTCATTTGGGTCACAGCTGCCTCTGGGAGTGCGAACCATGGACTCTGTGTCCAGTAACCTGCAACATCAAGTGGAAGCTCCCATTGTGCTTGCAGACTTGACCCCCTGGTCTAGGGTGAGGCATTTCTGAGTCTGTTTATGGCTGGCCATTATTGTCAACAAAACCTGTTACTATCTTTGAGAAGTTTTATGACTAGCTAGCTCAAAGGCATGACAAAATGCACATGCTATCACTTAAAGACTACCTCTCTTTTCAAACAAAGATCGTTCGTATTTTCAGAATTACATAGAAGGGCCCAGTGGAGGTATAGAAATGAAGATGATTCCAGCAGCACTCCTTCAAACAGCATAAAACTATAAAATTCAACAAGATGTACTAACATAATGAGTCACACTTTCAGATAGGCAGTGGAGTGGAGTGGTTATGAAAGGAATGTTTGGATTAGGTTTCTGCTTCCACTGATGAATGCCAGCTGTGTGACCCTGGGTAATGTGCTTATCCTTTCTGTGTCTCAGCTTCCTTGTCTCCAAAAATATAAGTAATAATTATAACCCATCTCATAGACTTGTTATGAAGATTAAATTAATTAATATATATAAATAATGCCTGGAACATAGTAAGTCCTCAGTGAATTTTAGCCATTACTCTTGCTCCTGTTGATCTCAAGTGTAAAATCAGAAATGTGACTTTGGTCCATGACTTTGGGTAGAATAATCAGATAAGCAATTTTAGGGAAAGGCATTTATACTGGGTATTTCCATTATTCAAAGTAGTATCACTAATACTGCAAGATTAAGACAATATTACAAAAGAAGAATATTTAAAAATAAGTTTATGTCATAGAATTAGAAACTCTAACAGTACATTGATATGTTTCAGCTTTCTGTAATATTATATCTCTCTAAGCAATAAAGCTTTTCAGATTAAGCTATTTGGATTAAATTGTCACTAGCAACTTTGACTTCTTTCGGTTTTATATATTTTTCCGTTAGCTGAAAAGGACTCCCCAGATTAAGACAATATGCTGCTGAAACATATACTGCTTGTTATCTGGCTGTTTTTTATGAAGTCTTCTAAGACATATAGTATCTGACCATCAATATGGGTTGTTTGACATTTATGATAGTGAAATGAGTGTTAGTGTCCAAGTCAAACATATTTTGTATGCTTTGGAATGTCATCTCACTTAGAATGGGTATGAAAACTTTGGTGTGGATCCTTGGAAAGAGAGCATTACTGCTTGATTGTGAAAGGTTAGGTTTAGCCCCATCTCTTGAATTTTCTCATGTCCCCTTTTCTTCAGTCATCCCATCACTGACTTATTCAAAGCCTCTAAATCTCTGGCATTTACTGTTGTTGTCTTCATGATTTTCCTGTCTCTACCTCACCTCCTTCTGATCCATTTGCTATCCTGCTGCCAGAATAATCTTTCTAAAGACCACTTACCTGATGATCTTGCTTTTCTGGGTAAAGATTTTCGAATCTTCCCTCACATCACACACACACACACACACACACACACACACACACACACACACACATTTATTCCTTGAAAGGTCCCTTCCCTTCACTTACTGTTCCTAGTCCCTCCTTTAACTGAACCTAAACTACAACCACCATCTAGCTACACTGGCATTCTTCCATCAGGACTTTCAGTTACCCCTCCCTCTACTTCTGGCACTTTCTCTCCATGTCTTGTCTTCCTGTTGAATATAGTCATCTAGGCTCTTACAGATCCATTTCCAGGAAACATATGCTCACAATAAAAATAAAAACATAAAATGCAAGAGGAAGAATCATCAGAAATAATAAACTACAGAATTAGACCAAAATAAATGTATATATTGAAATAGATTTAGGATATAAAATTTATTTTATATGTATAAAGAAATGAAAGATTAGAAGAATGAAAAGAATAAGGGACTATCAAAATGATCAAGTAGAATTGAAAAAGAGTAGTATTGAGAAATGAAAAATGTAATCACTGAAATAAAGAATTTAGTGAATGCTGAAACAGCAGATTAGACACAGGTGAAGAGAGACTCAACAAATTAGAAGACACATTTGAAATAAATAACCAGCATGCACCACAGAGATATGAAGAGATGGAAAATATGAAAGCCAGGTTAGGGGGTGGGGTAATGCGATTGATTTTTGTATCTGATCTAAGTTCTAGAAGGAAGAGCATGTGGGAAAAAGAAATACTTAAGAGATAATCTATGGGAATTGCCCAGAATTGAAGACAATCACCAATGTTTAGATTCAGGAAACCTCTCAAATCCCTAGTAATACAAAGGAAAATAAATTCCCACCCAAAACAACACTTTATATTGGAACTGTAGAACACCAGAATCAAGAGGTGTTAAAAGCAGATAAAAGATAAGTATAACAAATAAACAAACAAAATCAGAGACAAGAACTGTTAAAGTTCTGAGAGGGAATAATTACCAACCAAGAATTGTAGACTCATTGACTTTCTCTTTCTTTCTCTTTCAAGAATGAAGGTAAGATAAAGCCATTCACAGAAATAGAAAATCAAAGAGCATTTAAGGCCAATTAACCTTCACTAAAGAAGTGTTAATGGATATACTTAGCAAGAAAGAAAATTATTACAGAGGGCAGTTATGAGTACTTATAATCTAGTAGCTAGAAACAAATGGCAGGTCCTCAGGTATAATCACATATTTGAACAGTAATAAAGCTGTTTGTACAACAACATCTTTATGAAGTTGATGGAATTCAAAGGAAGAAGACAAGATAAATCTAAGTGAACAATTGAAAATATAGTTGGAAAAGGCTTACCAGACCTAAAGCATTCTAAGGTCCCTGCATTATTTTGTTTAATTTTAGGCTTTGTTAAATTGTTAAGCAGAATGCAGTGTAAAATTTTAAGGATGACCACTTAAAGAAGAGTAATAAGACATACACATTTCAAACCAGTAGGAAAAATGGAATGGGATGGGGGTAGATTTCAGTCTGTTCAACAGAAAGCAAGAAGAGAGGGGAGGAGAAAATAACTGAGAAAAAGAGACAAATAAGCATAAAATAGAATAAAATGAAGTGATAAGGATATAGAGATTTGAATAAATTATTTCTAACTTTGATTTTAAGGATATATATATATAACAGTTAGAAAATATTATGCAGGCTTTTCAATTACATGTGCAGTATTTACATTTTTACTTAACCATAAAACCAGTTTCAATAAATTTAAAAGAATTAGTAACATAAAAATAAAATTTCTTAAAACTGAAAAGCAATAATGTATCTCACTTACAAAAGCTCATATTGTGCTGAGTTAGATGAATGGAAAACAATAATTTAAAAAAAAATACCTAGAAACATGGTCACATTTTAAACCACCAAAAATAATGATATAAACTTATTTGCTCTAATGGAATGAGAGCTAATTTAACTTCAGCAGAGCTGTAATACAAGAAGCAAAAAGAAATATAGAAATAAGTATAAGTTCTGAAGGAAAATAACTTTTTTACTAGAAACTATTATTTAAACCATCGTAAAACATGAGTGGGGAGGATGAAGAGGGAGACTAAAATCTTGCTAATATTCTTTGAGAAATAAATAGAATTTAACCATGGACATTGTTTAAAAATTGAGATAAAGTATTGCGTTATAAATAGAAGGATGATCAGTAGAAAATAAATTAAATGTGATATTTTGTGTGCTTTTCAAAATCATGAAACTGATTTTCCTCCTCAGAAAAAGTCCTGTTTTCTGTTTCATGTTTTAATATGATTGCATGTTTTTTCATTCATTGTTCTTTCATCTGATAGTGAGAATATTCTTGGTTAAACAGTGAAAGTTTGTTTGTACTTTAGAATAGGTGTATGAGGCCATTTAAGCATGTGGATTTTTTTACCCAATCTATTTTTTTTATAGACTACTGTTGGCTTGTGGAAGCAGACCTGTGAAAACTGTTAAGAATGATGAGTAGCACCACTGGGTGGATTTGGGTGACACAATATAATTCACGTCCTTAACATCTTACTATTATTATACGTAGAAACTTTCACCAATTATTGTTGCTGAGAAATAACTGAAACATTTTCCTGTAAGTGATTAAAATATTTGTCGATTTCTCAGATTTTTAAATAGAATGAAATTGGATCTTATGATGCATTTTCTATAAAAATCTGGAGTTCCTTTTAGGTTAACAGATTTGTATCTTTTATAAACTAATTTTAAGTTCTATAATCTTATACAATGCTTATATGTAGTCTTATGTATAATATACATATAGTCAGGTTTACGAAAGAGAAGACCATTTCCATACCTGGTATAATTCAACAAATTCTGTGAATTTTTAATTTCCACTTGCTGCGGAATTAAAATGTTTCACCTTCTATTTGACATGAGTGCTGTACACCAGCACAGTTTGGAAGTTTTGTACAGAAAGGGAAAAAAACACCCTCTTCAGAAAAATTTTTAAAGAAATGTTTAGTTGTACCTTGTGAAAATAATACCATATAGTTATTTTATCTTTTTTTTTTTTGGGAAATATGGACATTTTTTTTATCATCTTTTTTGGAGTATAATTGCTTTACAATGGTGTGTTAGCTTCTGCTTTATAACAAAGTGAATCAGCTATACGTATACATATATCCTCATATCCCCCATATCTTTCCCTCTTGCGTCTCCCTCCCTCCCACCCTCCCTATCCTACTCCTCTAGGTGGTCACAAAGCACTGAGCTGATCTCCCTGTGCTATGCGGCTGCTTCCCACCAGCTATCGGTTTTACATTTGGTAGTGTATATATGTCCATGCCACTCTCTCACATTGTCCCAGCTTACCCCTCCCCCTCCCCGTATCCTCCAGTCTAGTCTCTAGTCGGTCTGCGTCTTTTTTCCCGTCTTGCCCCTAGGTTCTTCGTGAACATTCTTTTTTTTTAAGATTCCATATAAATGTGTTAGCATACGGTATTTGTTTTTCTTTTTCTGACTTACTTCACTCTGTATGACAGACTCTAGGTCCATCCACCTCACTACAAATACCTCAGTTTCGTTTCGTTTTTAGGCTAAGTAATATTCCATTGTATATATGTGCCACATCTTCTTTATCCATTCATCTGTCGATGGACACTTAGGTTGCTTCCATGTCCTGGCTATTGTAAATAGAGCTGCAATGAACATTGTGATACATGACTCTTTTTGAATTATGGTTTTCTCAGGGTATATGTCCAGTAGTGGGATTGCTGGGTCATATGGTAGATCTGTTTTTCGTTTTTTAAGGAACCTCCATACTATTCTCCGTAGTGGCTGTATCAATTTACATTGCAAGAGTGTTCCCTTTTCTCCACACCCTCTCCAGCATTTATTGTTTGTAGATTTTTTTATGATGGCCATTCTGACTGGTGTGAGATGATATCTCATTGTAGTTTTGATTTGCATTTCTCTAATGATTAATGATGTTGAGCATTCTTTCATGTGTTTGTTGGCCATCTGTATATCTTCTTTGGAGAAATGTCTGTTTAGGTCTTCTGCCGATTTTTGGATTGGGTTGTTTGTTTTTTTGATATTGAGCTGCATGAACTGCTTGTAAAATGTGGAGATTAATCCTTTGTCAGTTGCTTCATTTGCAAATACTTTCTCCCATTCTGAGGGTTGTCTTTTCGTCTTGCTTATGGTTTCCTGTGCTGTGCAAAAGCTTTTATGTTTCATTAGGTCCCACTTGTTTATTTTTGTTTTATTTCCATTTCTCTAGGAGGTGGGTCAAAAGGGATCTTGCTGTGATTTATGTCATAGAGTGTTCTGCCTATGTTTTCCTCTAAGAGTTTGATAGTGTCTGGCCTTACATTTAGGTCTTTAATCCATTTTGAGTTTACTTTTGTGTATGGTGTTAGGGAGTGTTCTAATTTCATTCTTTTCCACGTAGCTGTCCAGTTTTCCCGGCACCACTTATTGAAGAGGCTGTCTTTTCTCTATTGTATATTCTTGCCACCTTTATCAAAAATAAGGTGACCATATGTGCTTGGGTTTATCTCTAGGCTTTCTATCCTGTTCCATTGATCTATATTTCTGTTTTTGTGCCAGTACCATACTGTCTTGATTACTGTAGCTTTGTAGTATAGTCTGAAGTCAGGGAGCCTGATTCCTCTACCTCCGTTTTTCTTTCTCGAGATTGCTTTGGCTATTTGGGGTCTTTTGTGTTTCCATACAAATTGTGAAAATTTTTGTTCTACATCTGTGAAAAATGCCAGTGGTAGTTTGATAGGGATTGCATTGAATCTGTAGACTGCTTTGGGTAGTATAATCATTTTCACAATGTTGATTCTTCCAATCCAAGAGCATAGTATATCTCTCCATCTATTTGTATCATCTTTAATTTCTTTCAACAGTGTCTTATAGTTTTCTGCATATAGGTCTTTTGTCTCCCTAGGTAGGTTTATTGCTAGGTATTTTATTCTTTTTGTTGCAGTGGTAAATGGGAGTGTTTCCTTAATTTCTTTTTCAGATTTTTCCTCATTAGTGTATAGGAATGCAAGAGATTTCTGTGCATTAATTTTGTATTGTGCTACTTTACCAAATTCATTGAATAGCTCTAGTTTTCTGGGAGCATCTTTAGGATTCTCTATGTATAGTATCATGTTACCTGCAAACAGGGACAGCTTTACTTATTCTTTTCCGATTCGGATTCGTTTTATTTCTTTTTCTTCTCTGATTGCTCTGGCTGTAACTTCCAAAGCTATGTTGAATAATAGTGGTGAGAGTGGGCACCCTTGTCTTGTTCCTGATCTTAGAGGGAATGGTTTCAGTTTTTCATCATTGAGAAAGATGTTGGCTGTGGGTTTGTCATATATGACCTTTATTATGTTGAGGTAGGTTCCCTCTATGCCTACTTTCTGGAGGGTTTTTAATCATAAATGGGTGTTGAATTTTGTTGAAAGCTTTTTCTGCATCTATTGAGATGATTATATGGTTTTTATCCTTCAATTTGTTAGTATGGTGTATCACATTGTTTGATTTGCGTATATTGAAGAATCCTTTCATTCCTGGGATTAACCCCACTTGATCGTGGTTTATGATCCTTTTAATGTGCTGTTGGATTCTGTTTGCTAGTATTTTGTTGAGGATTTTTGCATCTATGTTCATCAGTGATATTGGCCTGTAGTTTTCTTTCTTTGTGACATCGTTGTCTCGTTTTGGTATCAGGATGATGGTGGCCTCGTAGAATGAGTTTGGGAGTGTTCCTCCCTCTGCTATATTTTGGAAGAGTTTTAGAAGGATAGGTGTTAGCTCTTCTCTAAATGTTTGATGGAATTCCCCTGTGAAGCCATCTGGTCCTGGGCTTTTGTTTGTTGGAAGATTTTTAATCACAGTGTCAATTTCAATGCTTGTGTTTGGTTTGTTTATATCTTCTATTTCTTCCTGGTTCAGCCTTGGAAGGTTGTGCTTTAATAAGAGTTTGTCCATTTCTTCCAGGTTGTCCATTTTATTGGCATAGAGTTGCTTGCAGTAATCTCTCATGATCCTTTGTATTTCTGCATTGTCAGTTGTTACTTGTCCTTTTTCATTCCTAATTCTGTTGGTTTGAGTCTTCTCCCTTTTTTTCTTGATGAGTCTGGCTAATGGTTTATCAATTTTGTTTATCTTCTCAAAGAGCCAGCTTTTAGTTTTATTGATCTTTGCTATTGTTTCCTTCATTTCTTTTTCATTTATTTCTGATCTGATCTTTATGATTTCTTTCCTTCTGCTAACTTTGGGGTTTTTTTTGTTTTTCTTTCTGTAATTGCTTTAGGTGTAAGGTTAGGTTTTTTATTTGAGATGTTTCTTGTTTCTTGAGGTAGCATTGTATTGCTATAAACTTCCCTCTAGGACTGCTTTTGCTGCATCCCATAGGTTTTTGGTGATTGTGTTTTCATTGTCATTTGTTTCTAGGTATTTTTTGATTTCTTCCTTGATTTCTTCAGTGATCTCTTGGTTATTAAGTTGTGTATTGTTTAGCTTCCATGTGTTTGTATTTCTTACAGATTTTTTCCTGTAATTGATATCTAGTCTCATAGCGTTGTGGTCGGAAAAGATACTTGATGTGATTTCAATTTTCTCTAAATTTACTGAGGCTTGATTTGTGACCCAAGATATGATCTATCCTGGAGAATGTTCCATGAACACTTGAGAAGAAAGTGTATTCTGTTGTGTTTGGATGGAATGTCCTATAAATATCAATTAAGTCCATCTTGTTTAGTGTATCATTTAAAGCTTGTGTTTCCTTATTTATTTTCATTTTGGATGGTCTGTCCGTTGGTGAAAGAGGGGTGTTAAAGTCCGCTACTATGATTGTGTTACTGTTGATTTCCCCTTTTATGGCTGTTAGCATTTGCCTTATGTATTGAGGTGCTCCTATGTTGGGTGCATAAATATTTACAATTTTTATATCTTTTTCTTGGATTGATTCCTTGATCATTATGTAGTGTCCTTCTTTGTCTCTTGTAATAGTCTTTGTTTTCACGTCCAAATAGTTATTTTATCTTTATATATGTATCTAATGAGATACCTGAGAATGCACTGCTTTATTCAATAGTAATCTAATTTTTTATTTACTTGTTAAATATGTGCGTGCACGCATGCGTGTGCATGCGCACACACACACACACACTTCCTAAAATGATTGGGTTTTCTACTCTTGTAACAGCAGTGGCCTGTATTTTTGAATAAGCATGAACAATTAAACATAATGATTGTTTTATGGAAATTTTTTGGTCAGAGACCCAAGTTTTCAGTGAACTGTTGCTATTAATAATTAAATAATTTTTAGGTAAACATTACATTAAACAGCAATGCTATATTATAATAGTGTACCTCAGTAGATTAAACCTGAAAATATTTACCAGGAATTAATTGTTTTAAAACTTTAGGTGTCACTTGGATCCAACTTCTAAAATATAAAATTTTCCTTTTTCCCCTATATATTTTGTGTATATTCTTGGAACTCTACAAAGAAGTTACTGTCTTGTTTTTTTTCCCCTCTGGCAAAATGAGAAAAGCGGTATTTTATGGAGGGATCATTAACTGGTACTTGTGCTTTGAATGGATTGATTGTACTTGCTGCCTTTAGCTATGAACATCTTTTTGACAACTGTCCCCTGTTGAATATCTTGGAGAAAAGAAGGAAGAGAGGAAAGGAGGAAGACAAGGAAGAAGGAGAGGGTGGGAGGAGGAGAGATGGATGGACAAAAGGAAAGTATTTCCAAATTGCAAGACAGCGTATGAATGGAGTTTTATCCTAGTTAGACAAGCTTTTTGAAACTCCCAGTTGATTATTTAAAGCACCAAATACACATTTCTTTGCAATAATGTGTATTCTCTTTTCTCATTCTACCACAAAGCAGTGAATCTTTAGCTTTGGAATATGTTGGTTATTTTATTTTAAATTTTTTCCAATGAAAATGCCCAAATTACCAAACATAGTGTAAAAATTTCTTGTGTAACTTAAATCTTGTCCTAAAATTTTAACAATTGTTATAGTATTTATGGATCAAATATTATAGTATAGGTGTTATTTTTTTGTTAAATTTTGTAAGTTTTTAAAGTTACATGGACTTGTAGAAGAAGCACTCCTGTAAATATAAAGGAACATCTAACCCTTTCATGTTCATCACAGGTTTTTAAAAAATTTGTGCAGCAGTTTTTAACTCTTCTACAATCATATAATACAGAAAGAAATACATAATTTTGTCTCCAATTTTTAGTGGAGAAAATTGAAGGATAAAAAAAATCTCTAAAGTTTCAAAATAAATTATTCACTCAAAAAATATTTATTAGGGGGCTTCCCTGGTGGCGCAGTGGTTGAGAATCTGCCTGCCAATGCAGGGGACACGGGTTCGAGCCCTGGTCTGGGAGGATCCCACATGCCGCGGAGCAACAAAGCCTGTGAGCCACAACTACTGAGCCTGCGCGTCTGGAGCCTGTGCTCCGCAACAAGAGAGGCCACGATAGTGAGAGGCCTGTGCACCGTCTTTTAGGATTCTTATGGCATCAGGTCTTATGTTTAAGTCTTTGAGCCATTTTGAGTTAATTATTGTGAGTGGTGTGAGATAGGGGTCTACTTTCAGTGTTCTGCATATGTTTCTCCAATTTTTGCAGCACCATTTGTTGAAGAGGCTATCCTTTCTCCACCGGGTATTCTTGGCTTCCTTGTTGAATACTAGTTGACCGTATATGCCAGGGTTTAATTCTGGGCTCTCTATTCTGTTCCGTTGGTCAATTTGTCTTTTTTCCCCCCAAGTACAATACTGTTTTTCTACTATGGTTTTGTGGTATAGCTTGAAATCCAGAAGTGTGGTATCTCTGGCTTTGCTCTTTTCTCTCAAGATTGCTTTGGCTGTTTGAGGTCTTCTGTGGTTCCACACACATTTTAGGATTGTTTCTTCTCTTTCTGTGAAGAATGCCTTTGGTATTTTGGTGAGGACTATGTTCAATTTGTTGATGGCTTTAGAACTATTGATATTTTAACAATATGAACTCTTTGGATCCATGAACATTTGTTTGTGTCTTCAATTTCTTTGATTTTGTTTGTGTCTTTCCATTTGTTGGTGTCCTTGATTTCTTTCAGCAGTTTTGCAGTTCTAATTGTACAGATCTTCCACTTCCTTGGTTAAATTTATTCCTAAGTATTTTATTGTTTTGGATGCTATTGTGAAAGGGATGGTTTTCTTTATTTCTTTCTCAGATGCTTTATCATTAGTGTAGAGGAATGAAATTGAGTTCTGTACGTTGACTTTGTATCCTGCCAATTTACTGAAATTGTTGATTAATTTCAATAGTTTTTTGGCTGATTCTTTGGGATTTTCTATATATTCAATCATATCATCAGCAAATAATGACAGTTTTACTTTTTCATTTCTGATTTGGATATATTTTATTTCTTTGTCTTGCATAATTGCTCTAGCTAGGACTTCCAGTACTATATTGAATAAGAATAGTGAGACTGGGCATCCTTGCCTTGTTCCTGGTCTCAGAGGAAACACTTTCCATTTCTCTCCATCAGGTATAATGTTACCCTTGTGTTTGTTATACATGGCCTTTATGTTGAAGTATGTTCCTTCTATCCTCAGTCTGTTAAGGGTTTTTATTATGAAAGGATGTTGTTTTATGTCAAATGCTTTTTCTTTCTCTATTGAAAAGATCATGTGATTTTTATTTTTTCTTTTATTGATGTGATGTGTTGGATTTATTGATTTGCATATGTTGACCCATCCTTTCATCCTAGGAGTAAATTCCGCTTGGTCATCGTATATACTTCTATTAATGTGTTCTTGAATTTGGTTTGCTAATATTTTGTTGAGAATTTTTGCACCTATGTTCATCAGGGATATTGGTCTATAGTTTGCTTTTCTTGTGGTATCTTTATCTGGCTTTGGTATCAAGGTAATGCTGGCCTCATAGAACAAGTTTGGAAGTGTTTTCTCCCCCTCAATATTTTGAAAGAGTTTGAGGAGGATTGGTATTACTTCTTTAAATGTTTGATAGAATTATCCAGGGGAGTTTTCTGGTCCTGGAGTTTTCTGTGTTGGGAATTGTTAAATTACTGATACAGTGTCTTTACTCATTATTGGTCTGTTCCTACTTTCTATTTCTTCCTGATTCAGTCATGGTAGGTTGTGTGTTTCTAGAAATGTATCCATTTCTTTTAGGTTGTATAATCCATTGGCATATAATTGTTCATAGTAGTCTCTTATGATTCTATGTATTTCTGTAGTATCAGTTGTAATGTCTTCTCTTTTCATCTCTAATTTTATTTATTTGACTCTTCTTTTTTTTCCTGAGTCTAACTAAAGGTTTGTCAATGTTGTTTATCTTTTTGAAGAAACATTTTGTAGTTTCCTTGATCCTTTCTATTGTTTTTCTGGTTTCTATTTCATTTATTTGCATTCTGATACTTACTATTTCCTTAGTTCTGCTAACTTTGGGCTTAATTTTTTCTTCTTTTTCTAGTTCCTTGAGGTATAAAGTTAGGTTGTTTACTTGAGATTTTTCTAACATCTTAATGTATTTATTGCTATAAACTTTCCACCCAGATCTGCTTTTGCTGCATGCCATGATATTTGATAGGTTGTGTTTTCATTTTCATTTGTTTTGAGATATTTTTTATTTCCTTTTTTATTTCTTCTTTGACACAATGGTTGTTTAGACGTGGGTTTACTTTCCACATGTTTGTAGATCTTCTCATCTTCCTCTTGTTGTGGACTTCTAGTTTCATACCAATTGTGGTCACAGAAGATAGCTGATATGATTTCAGTCTTCTTAAGTTTGCTAAGATTTGTTTTGTGACCTATCATATGATCCAGCCTGAATGTTCTATGTGCACTTGAGAAGAATGTGTGTTCTGCTACTGTTGGATGGAATATTCTATATGTGTCTATTAAATCCATTTGTTCTAAGGTGTGGTTCAAGTCCAACGTTTCTTTGTTGATTTTCTGTCAAGACAATCTATCCATTGCTGATAGTGGGGTATTGAAATTCCTGCAATTACTGCATTGTTGTCTATTTGTTCCTTAATATCTATGATTACATACTTGTATATTTCAGTGATCAGGTTTTGGGAACGTACATATTTATTATTGTTATATCTTCTTGATGTAGTGACCCCTTTACTGACCTTCTTTGTCTCTTCTTACCTTTTTTGGCTTGAAGTGTGTTTTGTCTGATACAAGGATGGCTATACCCACCTTCTTTTCATTTCTATTTGCTTGGAATATCATCTTCCATCCTTTCACTTTGAGCCTATGTGCCTTTAGAGCTGAAATGAGTCTTCTGTAGAGAGCATAGAGTTGGACCTTGTTTTTTCAGCCATCCACCCACTATGTGCCTTTTGATCGGTGAGTTCAATCTGCTTACATTTAGGGGTGATTATTGATATGTAAGAATTTACTATTGCCATTTTATCTTTTGCCTTCTGCTTATTTTGTCTCTCTGTTGTTCCTTTTTTCTTCTCTTTCTGTCTGCCCTTATAAGTTGGTGGTTTTCCATGGTGATTTGCTCACTCTCCCCTTTTTTATGTTTATGTTTCTGCTCTAGATTTTTGCTTGTGGTTACCATGAAGTTTACATGAAACATCCTACAGGTAAAATAGCCCCTTTCCTGCTGATGCCAGTTTATCTTCATTCACCTATAAAGGTTTCATCTGCTTACTCTTCCCCTTTTATATTGTTAATGTTAGAAATTATCTCTATGCTGTGATTTCATTACCAAGTTGTAGTATCTATAGCTATTTTTAATGCTCTTTTCCTTTAACCATTATATTATAGTTAAGAATTTAATATAGTGTTCTAGAAAAGATTTACAGTATTCTAATTATGAGTATTTATCATCTTAATCAGAGTTTTGTGTACTTTTGTCTTTTTGTTTCAGCTTGAAGAGCTCCTTTCAACATTTCTCATAAGGCAGGTCTAGTGGTGGTAAACTCCGTCAGCTTTAGTTTGTCTGGGAAAGGCTTTAATTCTCCTTTATATCTGAAGGATAACTGCCACATATTCTTAGATGGAAATTTTTATCTTTCAATATTTTGAATATGTCATTCCACTATCTATCTCCTGATCTTCAAAGTTTCTGCTGAGAAATCTACTGTAGCCTAAAGGGGCTACCTCTGTAGGTTGCTGTCTTTTTTTTTTTTTTTTCCCCCCTGGCTGCCTTTAAAATTGCTTCTTTATAATTGAATTTTGACAGCTTCATTAAAATGTGTCGTGGAGGTCTTTCTGTGATGAGATAACAAGATATTCTGTTAGCTTCGTGGATCTGTATATTCATCCCTTCCCCAGATTTGGGAATTTCTCAGCTATTATTGCTTTAAATAAACTCTGTCCCCTTCCCACTCTCTTCTCCTTCTGGGATGCCCATTATTCTTACGTTTCCCTTTCCAGTAGAATCAGATATTTCTCATAGGCTTCACTTTTTAAAAATCTTAGCTCTCTCTTTTCTTCCACCTGAATTATTTCTATATTTCTATCCTTGAGCTTGCTAATTCCTCTTCTACCTGATTAGCTCTATTTCCAGTGCATTGTAATGCATTCTTTATCTCATTTATTGAGTTCTTCAGCTCCAGAAATCTGTCTGATTCTTTTTTAGAATTTTAATCTCTTTGGTAAAGTATTCCTTCTGCTTGTTATTTTCATTCCTAATATCATTGCATTGCCTTTATGAGTTTTCTATTGAATTTCTTCGTAACAGCTATTTAAAACTCTTTATCAGTTAGATCACAATATTCCATACCTTTGGGTTTGGCTACTGGAAAATTGTCTTTCTTTTTTTTGCGATACCGTATTACCATGATTCCCTAAATAAAAAATGGAACACCATTTTTATTTAGGTAAGACTTTGTTTACTTTGATCCTAAGAATGCAACAGGTTCGTAGCTAGGAGCCTTCCTTTCCAGAAGGTGGCGCTATGGCACAAGTTTTTGGTTTCTCTTACCAGCGTTAACTAGCGGCTTCTAAGATTGGGAACCCACACAGTTAAAACAAAACAAAACAAAAACAACAACAACAAAAACAACGCGTGGTGGCAGAATGTGGGCGCAGGGGGGAGGTGTGTGTACTTAGCACTTGGGGCTTTGTGGGTGTCCATGGCCTTGTAGAGGTATCCTCAAGTTGGGATGGGGGCGGTGTCCCAGGGGTCCTTGGGGTGTCGGTCCCCTTGCCTCCAGGGGCAGACAGCAGGAGACATTTGACTTCAGTTCTCTTTGTCTACTTACCTTTCCTTTCCCTCTGCCCATTCACTGCAGTCTCTCCTCAGAGAGAGCAACTGGTCCCGCCAGCTGTAACACACGTGGCTGGGCAGACTTCCAGTCACTGCCTTCATCCTCCAGCTCCTCTGCCAGAAAGGTGGTGCTGGCTCGCTGCCAGAACAGCAGCCGCCTTCTGTGCTGTCACAGCCTCCTGCCACCAGCTCTGCAGCCACTTACCTCAATCCCTGCTACCTACTCCATGGTCCAGTCCACCCACTTTGGATGCACAGGTGGATGGATCCCTTGGATGTCGTTGTATGCTGTGGATAGGTGCTTTTTTTTTTTTTTTTCTGGTTATGGACGTCCTAATAGTTGTAAATCAAAGGAGAGAGAGAAAAAAGGAACGATTCACACTATCATGATACTGACGTCACCCCAAAACTGCATATTTCATTGCTCTGTGACTATTTCAACAATTTGAGTAAGTTGTGTGGAATATTAGACTTTGCCCCTTAAATGGATATTTCAGATTTATATACAAGCAAGGAAGTTTTCCAGTTAATGAGCTATGGATAGTGAAAGTCTTTTTAAACTAAATATTTAAAGTAATATCAATACTAATATGAGTCAACAGCTGAGTTTCCCAAGTGCATCTTTCTGGGCACTAGCGTGATAGGGCTTCAGATTTTTGAAAGTATGTCTTTTACACTGCCCAACTCTCCAATTCTGGTTTAATAACCACAGAACATAATACAGATACCAGGGCTACTCATATGAAAACTGCAATTTAGTGCACACTCCTGGTGGCCACGTTGAGGGTCTCTCCTGGCACAGTTGAAGTTTTCATCCGCTGCAGAGATCTCTCAGCTCCTGTCCCGAGTGTTGTACATTTCCTTCTCTGAAGAACAGAATGTGTCTGCCTTAAGTACATAAATAAATCCTCTCACTAAATCAGAATTTCAGGGGCAGAGATGGGGAATTGCCCCTTGGGTATCAGTGTCTGAAAAACTGCTGTGTCTATTTCTCCCCTGAATTTCATTGCACAAAATTATACAATCTTGATAAATCTAGAGATGTTACTTCTAACACAGACATGTTCTCATCTTTCCATTTGTGAATTATTTTTGAAAAATATCTGAGTGTGTTGGATTGCTGAGTTTTACTGACATGCCCTGTTTAAGCAGGAATGAGAATGCCTTCTGAAGTGAATACTTCATTGGCAGTCCCTTCCTATTAGTGAGAACCCCTCTTCTCTATCTATATTTTCCTGGGTCCCACTATCACATACCTACCCCACACCCAGCCTGGAAATTAAGACCGCATGAGTTTTCTGTTAGGATGAACTTGGCTGTTTCAATGTTTTAAGCTCAATATATGTCAGGGTTGAAATATAACTTAGATATGGAGATTTAAGAAAGTTGCTCTCGGACTTGTGATCAATTTAATTCAGCAAACATTTATCAAATGCTTACCATGTGCCAGGCACTGTGATGGAAGCTGAAGAAATAAAGATAAATAGTGGTTCTTTAAAAAAAAAAAAGTGCTGTTCCTGTATGAGAAGCAGTATGATTCATTAAACTGGCACAAGTTATAATTTTAGAAACACTCCCACCACTGGGAATCTGTTCCTTTTGTCGAATATAATTTTTCAGCAGTCATGAGTGAATAATAATTGGGATAATTAAAATTGACCTTTAAAACAGATCTAAATCCTTGTCTGCTTAGGGTGCTGAAGCAGGACAATCCATGAGAAACTACAGCCATTCTCCCTCCAGATACTTGATTCCTCTGAAGGCTGGTAGAGTCACACACCCTTGCACAATTTTAAAACCATGAAGGGATAGAACTAAGTTTTATAAATGGGCTCCAGGATGTATAACTGGGGGAAAAAAACCCTGAAAGTTTCTCTTCTTTCTCAGTAAGTTATTTAAATCATAGCACTTATTTTTAAGTGAATACTCAGGGTAGTTGATAAAGAGAAAGCCCCCCTGCCCTTTTTTAAAAATAAACTTTATTTTTTGAGCAGTTTTAGGTTTATGTAAAATTGAGCAGAAAGTACAGAGATTTTCCATATACCCCCTTCCCTCACACATGCTTAGCCTCTGCCATTACCAGCATCCTTCTCCAGAGTGGTGTTGATACTTTTTTTATTTTACAATTGGTGAACCTGTGCTGACACATGATAGTCACCCCAAGTCCATAGTTGATGTTTCACTCTCGGTGTTGTACATTCTGTGGGTTTGGACAAATGTATAATGACATGTATCCAGCATTATATTATTGTACAGAATAGTTTCACTGCTCTTAAAATCCCTTGTGTTCCTCTTATTCATTCCTCTCTCCCATCTAAACACTGGCAACCACTGATCATTTTACTGGCTTCACACTTCTGTTTTTTCCAGAATATCATCTAGCTAGAATCGTATGGTATGTAGCCTTTAAAGACTGGCTTCTTTCACTTAGTAATATGCATTTGGGTTTCTTCTGTGTCTTTTCATGGCTTGATGGATCATTTCTTTTTATGACTAATGTTCCACTATATGGATGTACCACAGTTTGTTTATCCATTCCCTACTAAAAGTGTCTTGGTTGCTTCCAAGTGTTGGCGTTTAATGACTAAAGCTGCTATAAACATTTTTGTGCCTGTTTTTGTGTAGACATAAGTTTTCAACCCCTTTGGGTAAATACCAAGGAACAGACTTTGGATTGCATGTAGGAATATGTTTAGTTTTGTAAGAACCGGCCAAACAGTCTTCCAAAAAGGCTGCACCATTTTGCATTCCCACCACCAATGAGAGTTCCTGTTGCTCTACATCCTTGCCAGCATTTGGTGTCATTAGTGTTCCAGATTTTGACCATTTTCATAGGAGTGTAGTGGTATCTCATTGTTGTTTTAATGTGCATTTCTCTGAAGACATATGATGTGGAGCATCTTTTCATATGCTTCTTTCTCATCTGTGTATCTTCTTCGGTGAAGTGTCTGTTAAAGTCAGCTTAGGACCATTTTTTAATTGGAGTTGTTTGTTTTCTTATTGGTAAGTTTGAGTTCTTTGCATATTTTGGATAAAAGTCATTTGTTCGATGTGTATTTTGCAAATATTTTCTCCCATCCTATGGCTTGTGTTTTCATTCTCTTGACTGTCTTTTGCAGGGCAGAAATTTTTAATTTTAATAAAGTCCATCTTATCAGTTCTTTTCTTCATGGATCGTGGCTTTGTATCTACAAAGTCTTTGCAGAACACAAGTTCATCTAGATTTTCTCCTATGTTATCTTCAAGGAGTTTTATAGTTTTGTGCTTTACAGTTAGATCTGTGAACCATTTTGAATTAATTTTTGTGAAGGGTAAAAAGTCTGTGTCTAGATTCATGTTTTTGCTTATGGAAGTCCATTTGTTCCATTACCACTTATTGAAAAGACTATCTTTGCTCTATTGTATTGCCTTCGCTACTTTGTCAAAGGTCAATTGATTATATTTGTGTAGGTCTACTTCAGGGCTCTCTGTTCTGTTTCACTGATCTATTTGTCAGTTCTTTTGCCAATACACTGTCTTAGTTACGGTACCTTTATGGTAAGTCTTGAAATCTGGTAGTGTCATTCCTACCACTCTGTTCTTCTTCAATATTGTTTTGGCTATTCTGGGTCTTTTGCTTCACCACATAAAATTTAGAATCAGTTTGTTGATATCCACAAAATAACTTGCTTGAATTTTGATTGAGATTGCCTTGAATCTATAGATCAATTGGGAAAAACTGAAATCTTGACAATATTGTGTATTGTCCATGAACATGGAGTATCTCTCCATTTATTTAGTTCTTCCTCGATTAATTGCTCAGAGTTTTGTAGTTTTCCTCATATAGATCTCATGCATATTTTGTTAGATTTATACCTAAGTATTTTATATTTTTTAGGTGCTAATGTAAATAGCATAGTGTTTCAGATTCCTAATTCCACTTGATCATTACTGGTATATAGAAAAACAATTGACTTTTGTATTTTAACCTTGTATCCTGTGACCTTGCTATAACCACTTATTAGTTCCAGGAGTTTTTGCATAGATGATCTTGTCATCCATAACAAAGACATTTCTTTCCTAATCTGTATCCCTTCTATTTCCTTTTCTTGTCTAATTGCATTAACTAAGACTTGTAGTAGGATGTGGAAAAGGAGTGGTGAGAGGGAAAATCTTTGCCTAGTCTTGATCTTAGTGGGGAAACTTTCCAGTTTCTCACCATTAAGTGTGGTGTTAGCTGTAAGTTTTCGATAGATATTCTTTATCAATTTGTGAAAGTTCAACTCTATTCCTAGTTTACCAAGAGTTTTTACAATGGATGGGTGTTGGATTTTGTCAGATGCTTTTCTTCATCTATCGATAGCACCATGTGATTTTTCTTTGTTAGCTTGTGGATGTGATGGATTACATAAACTGATTTTTGAATGTTGAACCAGCCCTGAATACCTCGGACAAATTCCACTTGTTTCAGTATGTAATTCTTCTTCTATTTTTTAAAAATCTGTTAAAATTTTTATTTTATTTTACTTTATTATTTTGTTTTTGGCCACACCGTGTGGCTTGTGGGATCCTAGTTCCCTCACCAGGGATTGAACCCGGGCCCCCTGCAGTGGAAGCATGGAGTCCTAACCACTGGACTGCCAGGGAATTCCCTGTAATTCTTCTTATACATTGTTGGATTTGATGGCTAATATTTTGTTGAGGATTTTGCATCTGTGTTCATGAGAAATATTGGTCTGTAGGTTTCATTTCTTTTAATATCTGTGATTGGTTTTGGTATTATGGTACTATTAGCCTCATAGAATAAGTTAAAAAGTATTCCTCTGTTTCTATCTTCTAAAAGGGATTATGGAGACATGGCATGATTTCTTTCTTAAATGTTTGGCAGAATTCACCAGGGAAGCCCTCTGGACTTTGTGCTTTCTGTTTTGGAAGGTTATTATTATATTATTAAAATAATTATTTGAATTATTGTTTTAAATTTTTTAATAGATATTTGTCTTTCTCCGTCTGACTTATTTCACTTAGTATGATAATCTCCAGGTCCATCCATGTTGCTGCAAATGGCATTATTTCATTCTTTTTAATGGCTGAGTAATATCCCATTGTATATATGTAGCACATCTTCTTTATCCATTCATCTGTCCTCAACAAAATACTAGCAATCCAAATCCAACAATACATTAAAAGGATCATACACTATGATCAAGTGGGATTTATCCTAGGGATGCAAGGATTTTTCAGTATTTGCAAATCAATGGCTGTGATACACCACCACAAGTTAAAGAATAAAAACCATATGATCATCTCAATAGATGCAGAAAAAGCTTTTGACAAAATTCAACACCTATTTATGATTAAAGACTCTCCAGAAAGGGTCCTAGAGGGAACATATTTCAAAATAATATAGACCATATACAACTAACCTACAGCTAACATCATACTCAACAGTGAAAATCTAAAAGCATGTCCTCTAAGATCAGGAGCAAGACAAGGATGTCCACTCTCACCACTTTTATTCAACATAGTTTTGGAAGTCCTAGCTGTGGCAAACAGAGAAGAAAAAGAAAAGGAATCTAAATTGGAAAAGAAAGAAGTAAAACTGTCACTGTTTCCAGATGATATGATAGTAGACATAGAAAATCCTAAAGGTGCTACCAGATAACTACTAGAGCTCCTCAATGAATTCAGTAAAGTGACATTTTCTTTGCTGAGGAATTTTTAGTCTACTTTAGAACATAATGCATATTGAAAAGATGCCATTTATATACAGTTGTGTATAAACTGGATTTGAAAGTTCTGAAGAAACTAAGAGCATGCATCACCAAGGAGCTGTAGTAATCCAAAGAGGTTTGTCTGGGACTGCTTTTTATTTATGGAGGGGGTAGATTTAAGTAGTTTTAGGAGGAGGTCAAGGGTCTGGAAAACACTCAGATAGTGTCACTTAGATTGAGAGGATTAAGGCAACTATGTTTTCCCCAGCTATGGGAAGTTCCAAATTTCTAAGATTTTACCTGGAGAAAAGAATATATATATAATTTTTAAAAACAGAAGCTGAAATATTGTTTAATAATTTCAGTATAAAGCTGTTCTGTTGGCAGGACAAACAATAGGCCATTGATTAAAATGATGTTACAATAGGTACAACTACTGAGACAATGTTTGCTCATTTAATACATAAGAACTTATTCTAGAAGCATGCACACAAGGCTGTTCCGAGCACTCTGATCTGAATCACACATAAATCATGAACAATTAAGGTGTGTCTGTATTTTCTATAAGACACGTTACAATGGCTCATCAGTTTCCCTTTAGAGTTCCTAAGCTTTTCTGAGAACATTTGAGCTTCTGAGTACATTTGAACTTTTGAAGGAATAAGTGCATTTCAAAACTGAGATTATTTCATAGAATAATTTCTTCTTAATATGAGTGTTATTATGAAGAGAAATAAACTTGCTTTAGCCTATTGAACTGTAATATTATCTGTCTATTTTCATTTGTTAATTCTTACAAGATTATTACTTGTACTCACCTCATTTTCCCCCTAAGTGGTAAATAGTTGTACTTTTCAGTTGTTTTGCCATCTCGTTTGTTAAAAACAATTATTTATGAATAATTGTTGTAGCTTTGAAGCATTTCAGGATTCATCTTTTTTTTTTTTTGGATAGAAATAGTATGTATCAGACTATTGATAAGAATAATATTCAGTGGAAATCAAATATTTTTTCATGATTCCAGAAAAAGAAAATTAAATTGTGTCTTAACAATTTTGGCTCCAGGAATCGTAGTATAAAATATAGACATTTCAGATTGAAAACAATGGTTAAGGAGATTTTTGGGTGGCATCTGAGACTTCACCTTACTTGAATGTAATTTAGTTAAAAACACAGTGAATGTACTGAAAACACTGTCCAAACACAGAGCCGCTCTTTTCCAAGTACCTTATTGGACATGGTCACGTTTTTTGATCACGTGCATTCTCAAATTTGACTGTGTGGAAGTGAATTGGAACAACCAATTAGGGTTGTAAAGAAAATGATCACTTTTAAAATTGTTTCTCAAAGGCAAAGATGACTTCATAAGAGCGAGTACATCTTACTCTTTTTTTTTTTTTTTAAAGACTAAGATTCATATGCCTTCTTTTGAGGAAAGAATAAAAAATGAGAATATGGCTTGGAACGTTGCATGCTGCCTTCTATATCTCTCTATAGGGAAAACGTCCTTATAGAATATTTGGAAGAAGCTTATGTGATGACTTGTCTTACCATACTGAGAATAATAAAAGCAAACACTATTAATCCTCATAGAAACCCTATGAATTGTGTGATTCCCCTTTGTCCAGTTGTGTGATTCAGTTGTGTGACATCCTCATTGTACAGATGAGGTAACTGAGGCTTAGGGAGGGCCAGTGACTTCCCAAGAGTAGGCAGCTTGGTAAATGTCATGCCCACACCCTGTCTGGCTCCAGAATCTACACTTGGTCCTCACTGTTTCCAACCCAGAAAGGAGAGACCCCAATACGGTGAGATGAGAAAGATGTGAGCAGAGGGGACTGAGTGGGGAGCGTCTGGGGAGACTCAGAAAGGAAGCCATGCTGGGGGGGGGGTGGGGGAGGCTGGGAAAGGAGCAGGCTTCCCAAGCTAAACAGTTGATGGAGATAATCTTCACTTACCCTCAACCATCTCTGTGACTTTGAGCAGGTTACTTAGATCCCTGGGACCCCTTTACCTAAAGGGGGAATGATGCAGGCCTGGTCTGCTCAACAGGCAGAGAAATTGTCCCCTGAGAAATTGTCACGTTAACATTCGAGTTAGCACAGCTGACTGTGGATTGTGGATGATCCCAATCTTCTGGAATTTTCTGAATGGCTAATAATACCCCAGTAATGTCTCAACAGCTTTGTACTTGCAGTGCACACACTCACAACGGGTGTTTCTTTGCTCTTCCTTGTGCCAAGGACCCTTCGGGCACTTTGCTGAAGCCTGACCCCTTCTCACAGCAATGCTTGTAAATGCATAAAATGTATACATAGGGTTACAAAGTAAATAGTTATATTGAAATGCTGATATCAATGTACTAGAAATTGTAACATAGTGTCTTCTTAGTTATTAGCGCATTCAAAAACAAGATCTAGTGGTGACTTTAACAAATACTGTTATTTTGAAGTAAAGGGGACCATAAACAATATTTCTATATGTCTGTGACAACGATTGCTATTAAAATATCTGTAACTTATGTTGGTAACATATGCACGGGCACTGGTGAATATAGTCTGGTTTGTCTACATTTGTGACTGAAGAATATGCTAAATTTTAGCTAGAGGTTAGTGAAAATAAAGATGTAATTTTTTTCTATTCATCTCAACAGACCCCCTATATCATATTTGTACCACACGTTAAGAACCCCTGAGCTGTGTGGTTCACTGCTTCAAGTTCTGTGAAAAACCCTCCTGAGCTTTGATTGAACTTCTAATGAATCTTTAGATCAAGCTAGGGAAAACCAGTACCTTAAAAGTAGTCTTCCTATTTGCAATCATTGTAGTCTGAATTTATGTAGTTTTTCTTTAATGTCTTTCAATACAATTTTTATAATAATCTCCATAAATGTCCTGCAAATTCTGTAAGATTCATTCTTAGATACTTTATATGTTTTGTTAGTATTTGCTATTCTATTTAATTTAATTTCTAACTATGGATAAGTTTAGAAATACTATCAGCTTTTGTATAATGAATTGTTAAGCTAGCCAATGACTTTCAGAATTTCTACCTCCATAATCGTATCATCTGGAAACGATAACGGTTGCTCTTTTTTATCCAACTTTGTGCTTTTAATTTTTAAATTTTCTCTTACGTACTGATAGGACTTTCAGTGCAATGTTCAATAGGAACGGTGGTGTCTGTGAAAGTGTTCTTTCTGATTTTCAAGGAAATACTTTTAATATTTTCCCATTTAGGAGTGACGTGCTGGAACCAATTTTTAGCAGCTAGCAAGAGCCAATCATTAACTTTTCATGAATTTTGCATGAAAATACAATCATTATTAAAAATTAAATGACATAAACATAATTAATTAAATCATATTAAAACAAAAGTAATACATTCTGAAAACTCACCACTTCCTACTTTATGTCATCTTGCTGTTATCAGTGCTCTTGAGGTTATTTACATACCTTGTGTCGGCGTGGTGAAAATACTATATAATGATTCTTTTTCCAACTTCCTGGTCAGTGACATCACGTTGATAGCTTTGAATTGGCCATGGTACGAGTACCATGTTTGTCACAGGCTCTAGCATTTTCCTAGCCTGTTAACTAAAAAGAAAGGAAATTAAGGAAGAAGAGAAGGGAGGGTGGCAGAGAAATAGGAAGGAAAGGAAAGTAAGAGGGAAGGAAGAAGAGAGGAAGAGAGGACAGGAAAGCTTTAATCAGTGTATTAACCCGCACGTGGTGTTTCCCCCCAGATAGCTGTGACGCTCCTCTGGCGTCTGCCCTGCCCCGGGCTTCCTTCAGCAGCTCCTCAGAGCGGTCCAGCAGCCACGGCCCTGGCTTCGCAAGCCTTAATCGCAGAGACGGTGAGTCTGCAGCTGTCTTCTTGTCAATCCACGCTGATTCTTTCCCAGAGAGAATTATTTTCATTTTTAGTTCATATTCCTTCTTATAGGTCAAAACTTAATTATATTGAGTTTAATGAAACTGAAGAAAGCAGCAGGTTCATCATATCTGCTAGTATTCCTCTGCTAGCTTTCTTCTTGCTTATGATCCATTGTTTGGTTTGTTTTGATATCTTCCTTCCCTATTGATTGCCAGCAAATGATCAGCAATAAGATTTATGAGAAGGGAATTATTGGAGTCTAGATTTTTTCCAGGGTTATCATCCCTTTTTAGTTTTAGGACCGGCGACAGAAGGGTGACTAGTCAAGTGCGCTGGTCATGAATAACTAAAACAACACAAGAAGGAGCCAGTGCTGCGGCCACTGGGGAAGCCTGATGTTTGCAAGATGTGAAGCTGCCAAAGGATGTCATGGGAAAATGACTCCATTCCCAGGACTTGGCCTGGGAGGAGACCAGGTGAAGGCTGCTACTGAAAATAAAGATTCCCTTCCTATTAGTGGGAAGGGAGTTAATGACTTACTTTTTGGAAAGGTCCATTTTTGCTACTTGAATGTTGTCGAGTGAATTACCTCTTCTATTGCACAAATACTAATTCAGTGGATTAAATAAGTGAATACATACACTTCAAATTCAAATGCTTTGCTACTTTTTTGGATTAACTTTTATTGGAGTATGGTTGCTTGACAATGTTGTGTTAGCCTCCACTGCACAACAAAATGAATCAGCCACACCCGTACAGATAGCCCCTCCCTTCTGGACTTCCCTCCCACTTCGGTCACCACAGTGCATTAGGTAGAGCTCCCTGTGCTATACAGTATGTTCCCATCACTTGTCTATTTTATACATAGTATCAATAATGTATATATGTCAATCCCAGTCTCCTAATTCCTCCCACCCCACCCCTTTCCCCCTTGGTATCCATACATTTGTTCTCTACGTCTGTGTCTCTATTTCTGCTTTTGTTTTGCTACTGTTTTAAGGGATAGATTTTTTAAATGAAAGATGAATTCAGAAAGTAAAAGTGAAAATTAACTGTGTCCCATGTAAACGCACTGCTGTAAATTCTGGAGATACTACTAAGGAATTGAGTGTTTTCCTCCCTTTCTTTGACATTTCTAAGATCAGAGTTAAAGTCTAGCTTGAACTTTACTGTGTCCTTAAGGATCAAATTTGGGAACCTAGTAAGTGATCAAATCGATTGGCAGGGAAGAGTAAGAACACAGGTGAAGAAATTCAGTGAGCTCAGGATGGGAAGGCATGTCCATTAATTGTCCACCTTCATGGTCTTTTCCCAGGAAAAAGCATTTTGTGGCCAGATATTTACTCCTCAAAGCATCATTCATAATCATTTTTAGCACCCCAGTAAAAATATATTCTCATTGAAACCAGATTTCAATGAGATCAGTTATCAAATTACCCATTTTCGGTCTGGTGGTTATTCTAATATCAGCTTAACATCTAAACTTTCCAGTGGTTTCCCTAAAATTGTAAAAACTAAATAAGCCATATTTAATTAGTTTAAAGAGGCCCGAGGGGCTTGTGTGTTGTGTTTCTAATTTGCATGTGTAGAGTATCTTTATGATTCAGGCCTCCAGTGCTATCAATATGGTGGCACTGGGAAGTTTAGAAACATTAGAAGGGAAAATCCTGAAGCTTAAGATGAACTTATTTCCATTATATTTAATTAAAAAACTAATAACTCAGAATATTATAAGCCATCATTATAAAATGGTAAGTACAAAACTTATCTTTTATATTTAAACTACTCTCTTTGCAAATTTAAATTAATTATTTTAAGAGTGGCAATCAACTGATGAGGGTTTTTTTTTCATGGTTGTTGCTACTCTGATTGCATATAGTGTACATTTCACTAAATATCCCTAGATATTACCACCTGATTTCAGACCCATTTCTAAAGCATGCTTTAGACAGCACAATTTATCAATATTCCTTCTGAAGGATTATCTATATGTGTTTTCTGTTAAAAGCCAGCATCCCAGAGTCTTTATTGACGTTTCCTTTGCCTTGGTAAATGCTGGAGAACATATTAGTTCACTTTAGTTTAGATGATTATGATGTAAAATGTGGATAGTATGAAATGTGGATGAATATAATGAGGGCGATGATTCTTCATATATAGTAGTTTTAGCTTTTTGGAATATTTTGTGTGTGATCTAGTGAGGAAAATCATGTTAGACTCCCTGATTGTATGGTTAAAATTTCCTTGGTCTGTGTTGTGGTATTTGGAAGTTTTAAAGAAGGTGGTCTGTCTTACACCCCTAGTTTCTTATTTTGCCCATAAGTCATTGCGCTTCTAGAATGTTCATTAAGAATTAGAAATGTCTCAAATATCACAGCTTCCACCAAGAACTTTATACATAGCAGCTGATCAATTCATCTACCTGATACATAAAGGTAGTAAGAGAATAGTCTATACATAATTTTTGATTGTATGTGTGTGCATATATATAAATCTGACCCACTGTATAACCCCCCAAAGCCAAATAATTCAAACTTTAAGGCATTTTATGATTTTAAAGTACTTCACTGATTCAACACATAACAAATATTAATTAATTGACTAGAACTTATTGCACATTTCATGTTTTCTCTTTTACATATTTTTTACTTATGCAGTTTATGTATTTATTTTGTTTTCTATTAATTTATGAAAAGTAGTAAAATATTTCTTAGAAAAGACTTTGCAATAAATAGAAGAAAGAAGTCTATGAAGGATATTAAGAGGAATGAGCAGAGAAGTTAGGAGGGATCCAGGCGTTTCTAGGGACAGGTGGGCCAAAGCAGAGAGATGCAGACCTTGCATCTTTGAAAACCATGATTCCTGAGCATGTTACCACCTGTTTGCCAGTGTTTTCTGTGAGCTCCCTAATGGAAGTGTTGGTTATTGTAGAGATAGTAATGGGCTAGTATCATCACTCAACATTGGACTAAGTGCTCCTGGAGTTTACTTTTGAAATTTCTAGTCTGGTTCCTCTAGCATTCCCATTTTGAAGTCTGGGATTGGGTTCCAGATAATACATTTAACAAAGTATCCCCTCTGAGGTCATACACCTTACCTTTTTATACAGAGAAACACAAATTACTGGAAATGCCTGAATGTATAATTTTTCAGAACTGATGGATTTTTTTTAAGGGGTAAACCACAGACACGTACATGTATTCATATACCTATTCAAGAAAATTGATGCCATTACATAAAAATGTAAAGTTCTTGAAACTTTACATCTTTACAGTCAAATTGGGTTTGACTATTCATATTAGCTGAATTTGTTTCCATCAATATTAAATTGATATTTCCTAGAATTACAAGTGACCTAATATTTCTCATATAAAATCAAGATTGCTGAAATCTGTGTATTCTAAATAAGAACATGCTATAATATTGACTTCATTTTTTTCTTCTCAAAAATCTCCTAAAGGAACTTTATGCAGTTTATCCAAGTTTATTCAAAACAAAAGTTAAAAAACCAAAACCAAAAGTAAAAAAACTACCTTAGAGTAAACCACGCTGGACTTTCATTCTAGATCTTGCATGTGAAAATAACCTTTTGTTTTTACAATTATTGTTACTGTAGGTGACCCTTCATGAAACTGGCTTTAGCATTTCAGATGCTGCTTTCCAACTCCGGATAACATGTTCTTTTTAGCCACGTGACGTGTCCTCTTTAGTCACCGCAGGTGTGGTGGTGAGATGAGTGGTCTGGCCAGAGCTGATTGAGATTGATTAGGAGGAAGTGTACACACATTTTGTTCTCCTTTTTTGTTCCCCCAAAGTGCTTGCATAAACAATCATCCCCAGAAAGAGGGACAACTCCATGCATGGCCCAGATGCTGAAAATCACGCCCTCTAATGCGGCAAGCCACTCATCACTGACAGTGCAAATGAGACTGCTTTAAATTTAACTTGATCAAAAATGGCATATCAGATTACTATATTGTGTATTGCAAACAGAAAGTAGATGGAGACAAGCTGAACTGACTGGATGTTTTCTTTTCTCTTTGTAATTCTTCACCTTTCCCGTACCGAGACATTGATCATATTTCCTCACAACAGACTTATGTGTTGGTGGAGCCAGGAAAGATTTTGTCTAATGCTCCCAATACAATTGATGGCTGAGCATATTAGCAACAATTCTCAGCGTTAAGATATTTATTTCTCACTTTAGGAAGTACATTTACTAGTACAAGTTAATACTCCAGGTTTTAGCAGGAAATAAATACACATGATTCGATTAGCAGAAAATGCTTAGGCCTGGGCATCAGACACTAAATATTTTCTTATAACCTGGAACGTCTGATTATTTGGACTCTGCAATATCCCAAATAAGCTGTGATGTAAAATTCACTGTTTTTTACAAAGAAATGTTAGAAAATGGAAAGAGTGAATAATAATTTAAAATATCTAGACGTATATCAACTCCCGATATAAATCAGAATATTACTGAATACATCAAAAATGTTTGATGCAAATCTTATAATAATAAACTTGTCCCTCATATTTTTTCATAAAATCGTAGTTCTCCAGTATTTCTATCTTTTATTCACAGGCTAGGTGCCTGGTAGAACTGGTCAGTATTCCCAAATACTAGTCTGAGCAATTCAGATGGCAATAAAAGGGCTTGCAAACCAGATTTTTATAAAGGCATATGAATGTACTGGGGACTTTTTGCCTCTGGATGTCAGATTTTTCATTCTGTTTATCTGTGCTTCCTAAAAGTTTTTAGACCTATTAGGGCCAAGACACATTCTTTTTCCGATTTTTCTTAACAAATGATCCTGCAGATGCAACTGTGGGTATTGAGTGCAGTGGACAGGCCAAATGTAATAGCATCCATGTAAAATACACCCATGTTCTAAAGCACAGAGCACTGTCTTGGTGACCAGGCAACTTTATTAAATCACGGCATGATGGTAGCATGTGAGAGGAGAAGCCCCCAAATCCCAGGGTTCGTGCAGACCCTGCCGTACAGTTGTCACACAGAACTCATCTGCTCAGATTTTCCCATGGTCCTTTTCAAGGTCTGGAGTCTCCAGGTTACCTCCATAGAACCTAAGATGCTAGATGAGACAAACCAGAACAAACCAAACGTGTTTTTCAGCGTTGTCAACAACCTTCAGGGAGGCAATGTTGTCATTTCTCTCTACCAAGTAGCCCAAATTATAGCACTACCCCCAGAATAAGGCAATCTTCAGTCTCTTTTGGATTCAGTGGACTCTTTTGAATGGGTGAACATCTTCCAGGGATGCTCAGATTTCTTTGTTCCTGCTTCTTTCCAAGACAGTGTTTGGGTTTACAGAAGGGCTGGTGCCCTCATGGAGCTGGATGGTGGGGCTTCTCACGTTGCGGCTCAGCTCATTGCTATCTGCTGAAGGGAGTTTGTCTGCTTTTAACGCTGAGGGTTACTTGGCACCTGCTCCTGAAACCTGTGGCGGATTTACCTCTTGGTAAGACCGTGTTCCCAGGGAACAGATCATTGTCCCTCCTGGAAGGGATCTTTGCGATGTCACTTCTTGCCTCCCTGAAGCCTGACCATGAGTCTCATTTGGTTTCCAGCCTGAGCAGCCTTGGTTACAGGTTTAATCTGCCTTTACCAAGTTGACCTTCTGTTCAGATCCAGTCAGACTCTCATCTCACTTCTGTGCCCCCTTTTGATGGCCTGTGGGCAGTCTGGTTCACCGTACCAAGGGGAAAAAGATCGTCAAATGGTTTTGTCCTGGCAGTTTAGTCCAGAGGTAACCTATCACTTCCACTCAGAGCTTGTTGGCCAGAGCTGGTCACATAGCCCCACCCAACCACCAGGGGGCGTGGAAATCGCAATCCTCCAAGTGCCTGGAAGGTAGAAGAAGGGAAATAGTTGGCAACCGTTAGTAATGACTACACAGTCCCCTACAAGGTGATCTCCCAAAATTCCAAATGGAAGCCAAGACAAAGCCTTTCCACAGCTTGCTTATTCCTCTCACTTTTCTGATCCCCCTGGGACTTCGCTCCTGAGCAAGGTGTCTGAATCACCCTCCCACCACCTTTTACCCTTCCTCCATTTCCTCTCTTTCCCACGATCGTCTGGGTTCCCGTCTCTTCTTCCTGCCAAAGAGGGAGACATCACACGTCCTGTTTCCTATTTTCTTAGTTGGTCTTTGCCCTCCCTGGCTTCGCTAGGGCTTCATGGGATAATGATCACCGGCTAACAGGATTTACCGGAGAGGAATGAAAAACACAACAGTTTATCCTTGCAAAATTATGTCTGTGTTTATTATCTGCCCAGTAAGTATCTTATGGTGGCCACAATTTTGCCATAGTATTTTTCCAAAAGTAAGTACTGCCTATGACGTACTTGGCAACTTCCCAAAAGATATGTGGAAGCCCTTCTAAGCACTATCCAAATTCAAAAATAGTTGTCTAGCAAATTCTACTCTGTTCTTTTCCAAAATAATTCACTTTTGTATCATGTATAATATACAGAAATGTTCATGAAAGTTATTTATTTAACAGTATGTATCCTTGACATACACCATGATGTCTTTGTTTACTCCACTTTTAATAAATATTATTGGCATCCCTATGGAGATATATTTTGTCCCATCACATATTGCTTTACTCATCCAATGCAATTACATTGCCTCTTGTAGGGATATTCCCTTTTTCTTGTTTGGAGTCACTGATGAAAGACGTACCAAGTGAGGTGACCTTCAATCCTGCCAAAGGGGTGAGGTTCAATTAGCAACCTTTCATGAGGCATCTGGGATCACTAATGATCAAAGCACACAGGAGTCTTGAACTTCTGGTTTAACTTGTGGCACAGAGACTGGTCCAGGAAGGCCACAGCCAGTGGCAAAGGCTAATGGAATATCTCAGTGGACCCTGTGGTCAGCTACTCCCACCTTTGCTCTGAACATTAATGAGGAGCTTCTGGACTAGGGGCTGACTGGAAGATGGTATTTCAGGGGTTCCCTGTTCTCTCTGTCCTGTGATCCTTGCAGTAGACTCTTCCCTTGTTGCCATGTTTCCTCCAAGGAAATCCAGTGGAGCAGGCTTTTCTCCGACACAAAATAATGCCATACTTTGCTGGGGATGAATGCCTACACCCCAGAAAAATGCACCTTTGTCAGTAGTATTTACATTTTGTGATGCTCAGACCTCATCCTTTTTGCATTCTCATTTTACTACTCTATTTTGTATAGCAGCTCGTCTGTACATATCTCTTTTTATCCAAGGCTTTCACAGTGTGCTTACAAATTGTAATGAATTCAGCTACATAACATCACTAAAGAAAATGTAAGTTTTACCATTAATGGACTTTTTTTCCAAAGGCTTCTGGTTAACTGAGCAGTCAAGTATGGATGGATAATTTTAGTACTCATGGTTTTATTTCTAAGCATCTCACCCTTGCATTTCCTGACATGATCCTACACTGAATTTAATTAAAAAGAAAAAGGAGCTCTTGCCTTAAGAAGAGTAACGGTGTGTTCCTGGGAAGTGGTGGGGGCCTTGGAGCAGAACGCCTGGCCTCCTGCCCTTCTGGGCATCCTGGATTCCCCACTGTTCTCTACATATCAGAGGGAGATGCAGCTATTCTGAGTGGCCTCAAGAATGATCTGGAATCATATCTGTTCTGAATAACTCAGGGGGCCTCTGAAAGATGCACAATGATGCTTTTATAGAATTAGACCAGATCTCAGAGCTGCATCTCTCATAAACATGAAGATTTCACGGGAGATGCACAAATAAACTTGGTCATACATTTTATTCAGTCATGAATGAGGTACTTAGTACATGTTCGGATGGTTTATAGGCTTGCTGGGCAATTCGTATTTTACTTCTAAGGTGAGAAATTAGCAAAATCATCTTATAGTCTTGTCAATACAGAACTTCAAACACATAAGAACTGCAAAGCCTGAGATCAACTCAGATCTGAATGCCTCGCTACTGTGTGTTTCTTTAAAACTTGGTCAGGAGTGTCTATGAGAGAAGCAAAACAAAACACACAGTAGCAATGGATTTTTGTTTATTTTATGCAGAAAGAGCTGCAGCGATGAATGTTAATTGCCAAGGGCATTGAAAGTTGTCCCTCGGGACACTGCACACAGAACTTAAGGGAGTCACGTGTGAACAGTCACACTGTACTTTTTTTCTTTAATATCACTGGCATTTAATTTGAATCACAAATTAACAAGTATACACTTATTTTTTTTTTAATTTTAAATTGTCTGTTTACAAAACCATTATAGGGTATGTCTGCATTTAGTACAGGAATCTGTTTTACAATTAGGCAGCTCTGTGTGATTTTTTCATTATGGATGCACTTTTTGGAAAGCTACCTGTTGTCTCCTGCTCAGGCTGCTAGCAGACTGCAGGAAGCACAGCAGAAAGGGAATCAGAGGTTACCTAGACAGGTCCAGAGGGAGGATTTCTGCATTTTTTACATCCTGATAGCCAGAAATGGTATATGTAGATAGTTGGAATTGCTCCTTAAGAAATCAGAGCTGGAGCAAATGCTTAAATTTCCCTCAGCAATGTAGGCAGGGTTGTGACAAAAACACCAATATATAAATCCCAGAGATCTCTGAGTGGGATGGTCAGGGAGCATCCCCAGGGCCTGCCGCCCTATGGCCCCTTTTTCCTGGGAACATCTGTTACTCCTGCTTATCTCACCCTCTCCCCACTCACCCAGCCCCGCCTGGAATCTGGAATGAGTTTTCTGTGAATTAAGATGCATTTAAGTGAGGAAAGAAATACACAGAGCTTGATGAGCTCCCATTTGAGACAATGTAATGAAGATCTTGGAGGGAAACTTCCCTTGGTTACAATTTCAATTTAGCCATTTACTTGCTTGACATTTAGATGCCCTGGAGATAGGTTAGTCTGTTCACTTCAGATTATCCCACTTGACTTTGCTCCCTTCGGTATCTTTCTGCTCTGGACCTTGTTCCAACTTGAAGAAGGCATGAGCTATTCTCCTTTTCACCTCTGGGTAATTTCCACCTCTGGGTAATTTCCCCCTCTACACAAAGCTGACACTCATTATGACAGTGCATGCCCCGTGGCCACCAGGGGCAGGGGTCATTTTCATCTTGATCAGTGACCAGAATAATTAAGGCCCTAGCTGAGAGTTTCCTGTTCAGCCTTTCCTCTCCCCAAAGACACAAGTCACTGCCTGTGTCTGAGCCAACGAAAGGTGGGGGAAACAGTCACACAGGGATAACTAGAGACAGAAACCTTCCAATATATCTGCCAGTATATCACTATAAAAGACAGTCTGGTATTGATAAGCAAACAATACTGAATAACTGACAAATCACAGGGATATGTTCTTAGAAGGGGTAGAGAATGAAAAGGGAGCTAAGCTTTTATAAAATACCCTCACCCGAACCTAAAATGATTGTTTTTTGCTTGTCTGCAAAGCAGAGACTGTAACACCCGTCCCACTTGCCGGGTGCATGGAGGAGTTGTGAGGTAGCACTTAGAGCATCTGGAAGGGTCCTGAACACATCACATGCTTGTGACAAGTTTTGGCTTTCCTCATTTTCTCTCCTTTATCTAGTATAAAGTGGCAGGTAACGGGCCATTCAGTAATGAAAAGACTGCAATGCCCCACACTCTGGATGTCACCCCTCTTTCACCATGACTGTCTCCCGTCTTGCGATCATGTATGGGAGAGAAAGTATTGTGCTAGATGCTCTAACACAGCTTCTTGTTGAATTCTCATTGCAGCCCTAAAGCATACCTATCACACTTTGCTGGGAGGGATGTTTTGTGTTCAGTGTCCTAAGCTGTGGAACCTTGTTCTGTGCAAGTTAGACCCTCTGGACATGTTTTCCTTTGTATGAATTGTGACACTTCATTCAACTAAGGGGCTGAGGTAGGAGACAGGACGGTGACAATGGAAAAAGACAGTCTGTGGTGTGGTCAGGGGAAGAGCTGGGTGGGAGGGCAAGTGCCTTTCTTGTGGGTTCAGCACTGGTGACTCCAAAACAGTAATTGCAAATCCCTGGGCTCTGTTTCAGGGGGTGTTGGTTCCCAGGGGGAATTTACTGAAGATTTGCAACATTGAATAATGCAGGCTGATCAGTTTCAGAACCACTGCTCTGCAGCTAAGAGCTGGTGGGGCGGCTGTGCTCAAGCGTACCCACTTTAATGTTGTTTCAGTGTATTTTGTTTTGTTTTCCATTACAGAGCAGTGATCTCCCTTACCCGTCAGTAAAACTGTTCGGGGCTCCCTAACAGTCCTCAGGTTACATTTGTGCATTTCCCACTTTTTCCAGTCATTAGAAAAAAGGGCATCTACCCCGGTGGACTGTGTGCATGGGCGAATGCACAGTAATTCAACATCATCACCCTACAGGGGTCTGGGGATTACGCCGTGGCTGTGTTACCCAGCTGAAATGAATTGCTTTGCAGCACAAGGAATTCTGCAGTTTCATTACTTTATCAGAGTACCTACTTAATCAGATAGCTTAATTTGCATACCAGTAGCACCTTCTCACCACAGGTAAGGAATATGAAATGTTCAAGGTTGATTACCTGCAGATGGTGAAGAGTGGTTGACAGAGACGTGGCTGCATCTGTGGGAGAGGCTGGTCCCAGGGCAGATGCTGGAAGCATGCTGACGCTTTTTACTCTGTTGCGTTTCTGTACATGTGGTGCCCGTGTTGATGGTACTTCCTGCTTCAAGAGAGATTAAAGATGACAGAGAAAGATTGTGAAATGCAAAAAGAAGAAGTATCTTCAGTACATTCTTTACAACCTTGATACAAAGAATACAGGACATTTAGCAGTTTCGCAGAGATTGAAACTGATTCATATAAAACTTCAAATGTAGAACCTTTAAGTTAAAATGATCAGCTAAATGCCAACACCTAATTTCTGACTTCTTTTGGCAATTATTATAAAATTACAGGCAGTTGCAGAGTAATGTTACTTGGGACTGTTAGTTAACCCTCAGCTAGAACCCAGAAGGACTTATCATTCATCAAACATTAGATGGGACCTTTGCACAAATCAGTAGAAGTAGCAGGGAGGTGTTGGGTGGTGATCAATCTTGTTATTAAAGACAAAGAAAGACTGAAAACTATCACAGGTTGGAAGACACTAAGGAGACAAGGTGACTAAATGCAATGTGGGGTTCTGGAACAGAAAAAGGGAGTTAGTTAGTGGAAAAACTGGAGACATCAAAAGAAAGTTTGTCGTTTTGTTACCATTGTACCAGTGTTAATAGCTTAGTTTTGATCAAAATACCATGGTGATGTCAGATATTAACATTAGGACACACTGAGTAAAAAGTAGACAGGAACTCCCTATCCCATCTTTGCAACTCGTTTGTAAATCTGAAATTATTTCAAAATAAAAAGTTTAATAATGCATTACAGAACAGCCAGAGTTGTGGCATGCTTAAGATGTGGATCAAAGGAAAAGACATTGTGCTTTTGGTTGAGAGGAAATTTTGGAATTTTGGAATAAAGATTGCAGGAAATGAGGAAATCTTAGAAAGAATTTGAGTTTTAAAGAATTTGTGAGCTTTAAATTTTGCTAAGGGTTATACACGTAGTGCCGTTAGCAGAGGACATAGTGAAGCAACAGATGTGCCCACTTGCTAGTTTCACCTCCACACCCTGATGTAAGCGCTCCACTTCCATTTTCCTTTGAGCTGTCTTGTAACCATGTCACACACCTCCTGACATGTACTTGGTCGTAACAGCTTTTGTAAACAGGACATGGATGTTAATAATAGCCCCTAATAAAAGAGATAATAAATGTTGTCTAAAGTGTCAGACCTTATTATGAGAGCCTCAAATTAGATGTCAGGACAATGGGGAAAATTTTTTTTAAAGCTAGTTTTTTTGTGTTAAGGACTGTTTACATGACACTGTGTTTTCTAGACATGGATAATTAGCAAAATATCAGTTCCAGAATGCATTTCAAACCTGTTTCCCAATTTTTATATTGCATAATAATTTAAATTCAGAAAATTTAATATGACATCTAAATCCAAATTCAAAACTCATGTTTCTGTTAAACTAGAAGAACAAAATATATCAATAATACATTCACAGGTATCCCTAATTCTTCGGTGTCTCACAGGCACTGGAGAAAACAAAGCACAGTAATTTCCACTCTGCGCCTATTGTCTTGAATACCTGAGAAACTCCTCCCCATTCACTTCCTCTGGGTTCTCGCTCACCCTCCTTGCTGACTTTTTAGAACTCTCCCTCCCTGCACAGAAATCACTTTCACCTCCACCCCTCCCATATTGCATTTCAAATTGTTCTTTGAAATGTCTGCTTCTCCTATGAGTCTGTAAGCACCATGAGTGTAGGACTATGCCATAGCCATCTTTGTTATCCCAACATTCAACATTGTACTTCCTCATGCTGGGAATCCAGAATTAAGGTTTTCTAGCTTTATTTTCCAACAAAGGAAAGTTTGTTATTTTCCAACAAAGGAAAGTTTGCCCTTTGTTTATGTCCAACAAAGGGCAAGTCATGCATTGAAGCCAGTAACGACACTAGTTCCAAGCACTGATGTAATGGCATGGTGTTTAGTTGTCCACCTATTACATTAAGCAATTTCACTTAGCGGGACACCCCAATACCAGAGAGTCAGGGGTTATGAACTAAGAAACAAAACAATTAATATAGGCTTCATCCATTTAGATTTAACCTGTGTTTTTATTTTGTGTTTGTGTGTGTGTATGTGAGTGTGTTTGTATAATTCTGAGGCATTATATAATGCAGAATTTGAAACTATGATTTTCATACATCTTATTTATGACCCCATTCTTACAGGTTAATATAGATTTCAAAGATTTCTCTGTCTTTACCGGTTTTTTTATTTTATTCCCACAAAAAGGAGCTGGTGGCTGGTCTCCCCTTGTGTCAAATAAATACCAGTGGCTGCAGATTGACCTTGGAGAAAGAATGGAGGTCACAGCTGTGGCCACCCAGGGAGGATACGGGAGCTCCGCCTGGGTGACCAGCTACCTCCTGATGTTCAGCGATGGCGGGAGGACCTGGAAGCAATATCGACGAGAGGAAAGCATCTGGGTATGTGCTTTATTGAAAAGCAGTCTGTCGGAGTATGAATTATGCCAGTTACTGCATGTTGCTGCCCATCTGTCAGATCAAGTATAGAAACAGAGCCTCCTAAATTACTTGAAAATGTTTCCACTGAATGTAAGCCACATGTGACGTTCCAGAATACACCGTCCATGGCTAATTTATGAAATAAGTAAAACAATTTTTAATGTAGCGAAATATTGAAAATGTCTTCCCATTATTCCTTTAAATAGTGTGAAGTCTAAGGAATAAATAAGTCACATACGACTGATTTTATTTTTGTTTGATAACAAACACAATAGTTTATATTGCCTCAGCATTTTTAAATAAAGCAAATTCATTTTCTCTGTGCCCTCTGATAAACTGAAATTTCTGAAAGACCCTGAACATGTAAAAATAGATGTAATGGAGAGTCTCTCTGTGGAGGACTTGTTGAGGGATATGTTGAGTTCCTGCTCCAACAGGAACTTGGGCACCATGTGGCCCCTTGTAATTTATGGACAATAGATCCCTAGCATTCTTTGGAATCATAACTATTTTACATCAGTGACATAGTTTCTACTTCTGATTACATATCCATGCTTCTTTTAGAAGAATTAAATTTTGTTTGCTTAACTTTTTGAATATTAAAATTTATGTAATTTATTCTATATTTAGCATTTCATATCTTTAAATCACAGTCTGCTCTGAATGAGAAGCTCTAAAAGTAGAGTGTTGTAAAGGTCTGCAGCAGGTTTGCAATTGGCTGATGGGGTGTGGCCTGAAGAAGATTCATCAGGTGGAGAAGAAATTACTGTTTTCTTCTTCTTAAAAATATAATTTAGATGGTTGCCAAGAGCCAGGGGAAGGGAGTAATGGACTGCAAGTGTTTTAATGGAGACAAAGTTTCAGTTTGAGAAGATGAAAAAGTTCTTGAGATGGAAGGTGGTGATGTTTGCACAACAATGTGAATGTTAATGTCCAGAACTGTACACTTAAAAGTGGCTAAAATGCTAAACTTTTTGTTATGTATATCTTACCACAATAAAAAAGACACAGTGTATCTTCCATTTAATTTAGGCTAAGAATGTTGTATAACTTAAGAATTTTTTTTTCTTAATTGTCAGAGTAAGAAGAAAATTGTCAGCTAAAAAGCCGTTATGTCTTAGCACATAGCTTATCTATAAAAGTAACAGGCAACAAAATGATAATATTCGTTGTGTAACAAACTGCCCTCATTTGAATTTCCTTAGAACTCTGTAACTTATTATAACTTAATAGATTGTGGTCTACTTAATTTCTTATCCCTGGAGCTTTTATTAGTTAGTCAATAAATGTTGATGCAAATTGAATCAAGAAAAACTAGTTAGTTGTCTAATACTAGATAAAAGAACAAAGTGGGAAGGGCTATGTGAGTGTTTTTAGGGCTGGCTGACCTAAGGTTTCCAAACAAGTAATTGCCATGTGTATGATCCGAAGCAGATATTAATGTTGTGCTTATTCTAAGAACACCAAGTCCAAAGCAGGGTTAAGGTCAATATTGCTTAAGTAAGTTAAAGCTTAATGAAACATCTACTTACATAGAGAACTTTTGTTCAAAATTAAATATTATTTTTCAAAATTAGTTAACTAATAGTTAATGCCTACTTATTCTTCATTGTATTAATTAAGGTTCATATTTTCGCCCGGCTCCAATCCCATTTGATTGAGCAACTCTAACAATTCTTGTTTTTAGTTAAGCAGGTTGGAGAGGAATCATATGTAAGCATCACCCTCTGCTGATTTCTTTAAAGGTCAGGCACCCTTGGGGAGGTAGGGTCAAGAATATAGTGGCATTATTAACCCTAGATCATGCAGGTGAGGACAGAAGTGGACCCCTCAATCCTATCCATCCTATCACACAATAAACATGGGTAAAGTGGCCTGCCTTACACTCCTGCTGAGCTTGCATCCCTCCCTGTGTCCCCAGCACTTCATGGTGCCTGGGGCCGAGCACGTTGGTAAATGTTTGCTGAATTAAAACGAATGAGTGGAATCTACGTTCTGGCAGGATGCCTTCCTTAGCTCCCTGCTCTGTGCTTCTCTGTAGCCCTTGGTCTCAACTTAGTGATCCTTGAAGCTCCAGTGGAGGTGTTTCTCCTCTCTTACATTTTGAGCTCCTTTAGGAAAAGGGCTCATCCTCACATCTTCTGCGTGCACCACCGTGGGTTAAGTGAATTCATCTCCTAATCTGGGCCCAACTATACACAACTGGCATTGACAGCAGTAAATCACACTAGTTGATGATTCTGACATTATACTCACAGTTTCTTTAAAAATTGGGCTGGTTTGGCTGCTTTCCAGACCTCTCACAAAATGTCAGCTGCTCTTAAAAATCAACCATACACCTTACCAGAGGTTCTACCCCTTCTTCACGTGGTTGTTTTAGATATGAATTGCTGATGTTAACTTGAGAATGAATTTAAATTTTAAAAAAATGTCCTTGAGATATTATACTCTTCATTAGTGAAAGTAATATGTTTATTCATGGTGCCATTTACTTAATTTCCTATCACTGCTTTAACACATTTTCATGGATTTAGTGACCTAATACAGACAGAGTTATTATGTCATAGTTCTGTAGGTCTAAAGTACAGTAGACCTGGCTGGGTTCTCTGCTTAAGGCATTTTTCCTGGAGGCTCTGGGGAAGACTTGTCCTTCAAGGTGTCTGGAGATTCCCAGAACCTTCCCCAGGTTCCATGATTTGCTGGGAGGATTCACAGGACCAGTGTGTAGTCATACAGCTATGATTTAGCACAGTGAAAGGACACAGAGCAAAATGAGCAAAGGAAGAGGGTGCTTGGGGTGAAGCCCAGAGGAAATCAGGCCCAGGTTTCTACAGTCCTCTCCCAGGGAAGTCATATGGGACTAGCTTAATCCCCCAGCAGTGAGTTATAGAAACCCACATGGAATATTACCAACCAGCTGAGCTCATATACTGGGGGCTGGTCATGTAGGCACCCTCTGCCTTGCATGTAACAAAATCCCAGACTCCCAGAAGGAAGGCAGGTATTGAGTATGAACCACAGTGTTTGAACAAACATTAGGCACAGTAAGCCACCTTTATCATTAGAGTCTTGGGAATGGGCCAGCCTTGCAAGCAGGCCTTTCAGAGGGCAGCAGTCAGGACTGCCCTCCTGATGCTTCTGCATACACACTCACTCACTTCCTTGTGGGTGTAGGACTGAGACACTGATCTCCTGTAGGTTGCCAGCTGGGGGCTGGTCTTTGCTCCTAGAGGTTTCCCACATCCCTTATGCTTTCTGTGTGGCCTGTTCTTGCAGCAGGGGGTCAAGTCCCTTTCATCTTTAAATTGCTCTTTGTTCTTGTTCTCCTTCTGCTGCACCTCTCTGATTTCCTCTTCTTCTAGCTGGAGAAAGTCCTCTACTTTAAGGGCTCATGTGGTTAGACTGGATCGACTTGGGTAATCCAGGACAGTCTTCCTAACCATAATCCCATCTGCAGAGTCCCTTTTGCCATGCAAAGTAACATATTCACAGTTCCTTTCTTTAGGGCCTGGACATCTTTGAGGCCTTTCTGCCCACCCCACTGTATTTATACATCTCTGATTTTTTTTTCTTTCTGCATTTGGTATCCTTTCCTAGCAAACACATTTCTCATTGGATCTGAAGATGTTTTCCAGAGTCATATGAAGTCATGTTGCAGGGGTATCTGAGCACCTGCTCGCAGTTGGTGTGTCACAGGTGTCCCCCCTGAGAGGCTGCTGCCCCGCCATCACTAGTGTAGCTCTCACCCACAGCAGTGTCCCCAGCTTGTGGTCTCGCTGATGTAACCTTGACCCCCAGCAAGAAAGACTGTGTATTGGCTTTCTTCTCAGGAAGCCTCCTTCTACTTTTATAAGTCCAAATCAAGCACTCCTTCTCTGGCCTTAAAAGTTTTGTGGATGTTCTCCCTGTCATAATTTTTTTTTTTCTTTTTTTTTTCCGCACGCCGCTTGCCTATTGGCAGTCCCACTTTGAGCCCCACCTCCCGCTCTCCGCCCGCGAGACCCCTCCCAGGCAGTGCGGAGGCGGGGTTTAGCCGCCGGCCGGCGCAGACCCCGCCTCCCATTGGCCATGCGGCCCCGTCTGTCAGTCTTCTGTTAAAGGGGCCACGACCGCCCCGGAGCTGGTTTGCGGGGGGTGGGGGGAGGAGGGAAGAGGAATTTTTTGGCGGGGGCAGGTGGGATTTGGGGGGCGCTGGTGAGCACCCCTGGATCTGACGGCTGCGGCCTCGCGGGGGGAGGCTGAACGGTGAAAGGGGCAGGGGGCTCTTTTAGGGGGTAGAGGGCTGTGAGACCGTCAAGGGGAGGGGGGGGTCCCCAGCGACCAAGCCGGAGCAAGAGACGCGGAGCCCGCGCGAGCGGCGGAGACAGGGCTCCGGAGCCACAGATCCGGGCCCCGGCCGCCGCCAGGGGCCCCGCCCGGTCCCCCCACCCCACCCCACGTCCCTCCTGCAGCCCAGCTCCGCCCGCAGCCGCCGCGGACCAGGTAGGTAAGAGCCCAGCCCGGCCCGCCTGGCAGCGCCCATCCCGGGGACCCGTCGCCGAGCTTCCCCCGCCTCCCTGAGATCCTGGATTCCCTTCTTCATCCCCTGGGACCTCAGAGCCCAGATTTCACAGCCAGACCCCAGAGACTCAGGCGTGCCCCTCCCGGCTCTGAGTCCCCAACCGAACCCTGGAATCCCAGGCGTACTGCCGCCTGCGCCTCCTCCGGGGCCCAGGAGGCTGGATTTCCCAGGTCAGCCCCAGAAAGCCCCTCTGGACCTAGATCCTCCTCCTCGGCCCAGTCCTGGGAGCTCCAGACACCGGCCGCGGCTGTGTCAGACTCCCCCAGCTAGGGCCGGCCGCCCCCCCCCCCCGTCGCGTCCGCATAGTCCCCCATTCGCGCACCCAGTCTGCCCATCTCTGGTCCTCCGGCTTGAACAGCCGGCCGAGTCCCTCAGTCCCAGCCGGCTCGGCGGCCGCCCTGGACACAGGCCCGCTCTGGAGCTGTCCATGGTCACCGTTCTCGGCAGCCTCGCGTCCCCCATCTCCTGCTGCTGCCGCCGGGGAGGCGGCGCCGGCGGCGCGGGGATCTCCCCTGCCGCGCCTTTGACCTGGGGATACCCAGGCCCTCCCCGACCTGGGCGCCCGGGCCTCAGGGTTCCGCTGGTCAGGCTCTCAGCTCCACCCTCAACAACCCAGGTTTCGGAGACCCCAGCTTCTACTTGAGGAGTCAGGGCTTCTGAATGTTCCTGCCTGGTGCACCTTAGGGATCTTGGCATCTGAAGACTCAGATCCCACCGGGCTCTGGGAGCCCTGTCAGTCCTCACTTCCTCTGGCTAAAGGCCCCAGCTGGTAGTCCTCACCCCCTCAGGATCTAGGAATCCAGTTTTCCAGCTTTTGCTCCCTTCAGAGGCAGTTCAACAGCCCCTGTGCCCCTCAGACAAATATACCCATCCACCTGGCACCCCAGCATCTGCCCCCTTAGGGATTCAGGCGCCATGACTCTCTCCCTTTCAGGGACTCAGAATGCAATTCTTAATGCAATTCTCTGGCTTTTACCCACGCTGCCCCCTGGAGACCTAGATGCCTTGTCCCTGATCCTGCCTCCCCTCAGGGACCCAGGAGTTCAGACCCCACCTTCTATTCTGCCCACCAAAGCCATCTACCCCTGCCCTCCATCCAGCAAGGACTCAGGCTCCAAACTTCCATCTCCTGGCTTTGGCCTCCACAACGACTCAGGAGTCCAGTTCCCCAACTCTGCCACCCGCCACCCCAAGTATCTAGCCACTCAGCTGTTACTCTTTTGAACCCAAGTCCCTACAGCCTCACAATTTCCCATCAATTTGACATCTCTGGTGGCCTTGAAATACCCTGCTTCATCTCCATATCATCTCAGTTTCTGGGCTCCCTGGGGTTTCCAACATTCTCCCCTGAGACCCAGCTTCTTGAGATGCTTCCAGCACTCCATCACGATTTTTTCATATCGTGATGTCACATCCTTCGAGTACACTGTCAGACTGGTGAGCCAAACATACATCCCTTCCTCCAGATGTGTTCTATGGCCTAGGTTCATTCTGTGATCTAGAATTGTCTTCCACATTTCCACCTAAACATAAGCCCTGGCAATGCTTCGTGTTCTAGATTCTTCCTAAATCCTAGAACACTCCCAGTCAACATCTTTGTTCCTTTTTCACCCAAGGTACTGTTCTAAAGTCTAGGCTAGATGCTAAATTCAAGGCACGACTTTCCCCAGGTAAATTGAAATATCTAGCTAATGCTCCCAAGCCAAATTCTGATCTCACCCTCCTCCCCTTTGACAAGTTCCTTTTTTTTTTTTTTTTTGCTGCACCATGCTGCTTGCTGGATCCCCGACCTGGGATTGAACCCGGGCCCTCAGCAGTGACAGCACGGAGTCCTAATCCCTGGACCACCAGAGAATTCCCTACATGTTCCAATTTTTAAGAAGCCAGTCCTTGCTTATTTTCTTCTAAAATTTCATTTTGGGTGTGTTCTAGGTTCTAGCCACATCCTTGGCATTGTTCTAGATTCCATTCCCTTCCCAGGGGCATTCTAAGTGCTAGAATATGTGTGTTCCATTTATGTGCTCTAGCCTTTCTCCAAACTGTGCTATCCATTCTAGAATGCACTTCCTATTTTATTTTATTATATTTTAAATTTTTATTTATTTATTTTGGCTGCACTGTGTGGCATGCAGGATCTTAGTTCCGTGATCAGGGATCGAACCCACATCCCCTGCAGTGGAAGCGCCGAGTCTTAACCACTGGACTGCCAGGGAAGTCCCTGCACTTCCCTATTTTAGATTCCATCCAACTCTACAGTCTTAAATCTCGAGGATTCCCACTGAAGTGTTGTACATTGCATCTTCCTTCCTCAGGTTCTATGTTCTCGGCTCATCCATTCCCACCTTCTCTGTCCATCTTTTCCCTGGTGTGACCTTGGCTTAGAACTTGTCCCCTGGTGGATTGGGGGCTTCCTCCATCTGCCACTTCAGCATTCTAAACATGCTGTAGGCTCTCTCCTCTTTTGGAGTCTTCAGCCTAGAAATGTCCTCATTTCTAGAACACACCACCCCCATCCCCACCCCCTTTGCCAGCTCAGTCCTTATGCCAGGAAATTCTCAATTGCCAGAATGCATCTTTCTGCATCTTCCCCCAGGCGATTCTAAGTTCCAGGCAAACTCCTTGCTATTTTCTAGGTTTTCCTTTGCCTCCAGGGCATGTTCTGAATTCTAGAGCATATATTCTGCCCTCTGAGTTCTAACATTATCTAGATGCATGAGAAAACCAAGCATGCGATCTCTGCTTTATTCTGTAAAGATAAAATATACCTTTATACCTTCATCCCTGGTATGTTCTGAGTTCTAGATTATGTCTAGATTATGTCTCCTGACTTAGGTTTGTTATGTACTGCATTAGGTCTGTTCTTAGATATCATTATCCTCCCCTCTGTGTTTGGGGTTCTGGGGTGACCCAGGCACTCTTTGAAGTTATTGGATTGCTCTTGGCTTGTTCAAAGTTCCAGACCTGGGTTCTAGAGTATGCCCTTCTATTTGGCCCCATGTATGGATCCTACCCCAAGCACATTGTAAATGTGGAAGTGTATGTCCTCTCTGCACTCTGTACTGTGTCTTCTTGCACGTGGCCTTCTAGATTCTACACCCAGCCTAGCTGAATTTTGTTTCCTTCTCAGGGAATTTGAAGTTCTAGAGCAGCCTCCCTAAAACATCCTTAGTTGCATCTCATGAAAAGATTCTGGGTTTTAGATACCATGTTGGGTTTTGGTCTAAGTCTGGCCTGCCCTCTTATAAACATTTTCTTGAATCTGATCTCTGAGTGTTGGGATTCAGGTGTCTAGATTCCCAGACGCACCTCTTCAAAGACCCAAGGTTACAGGCACCCAGCTGCCTCCTCTCCCAGGTCCCAGGTCCCTCAGTCCCCTCCTGTCCTCCCAGGAGTCCAAGGCCCCAGTCCCAGGCTTCAGACATAGTCCGAATATTGGGTGGAGCTGGAAATTATCTACTCTGAGAACCGGTTATGCGTCTGCCTGAAGGGAGAGAAAGAAAGGAGGGAAAGAGTGAAAGTCCCTCCTGCTTTCGGCTCAGCTAGATGGACCCGTCTGACCTGATGTGTGTGGAGGGAGTGGCTCAGGAGACCTCCCTTCATCTCCACCCGTGGCTCATGCACCTGGACTCCTGGGTCCTGGGGGCCTTGACTTCTGAGTTCTGAGGGGGGAGAAGTCTGAAGGCTGAGATTTCTAGGTCTACGGTTGGAGGTTGAAAGCCCAGACTCTTGTGTCCTGGGAGGAAGGGGATGTGGTCTCTGACTCCTGGGACTGGGGAGGAGAAGGCTGGAGGCTCAGACTCCTCAGTCTGGGGGAAGGGAGGGATAGGGGACCTAGATTCCTGTGACCTGAGAGAAGAGGCAGCTGGATCTTGGACTCCTGCGTAGTGGGAGATGGCTAGCATTGTCCCCACCATTTTTGTTTTTCCCAACTGGAGTGGGTCTTTAGATTCTCCTGGAGCTAGATATCTAGATATCTGGGAAGTCGAAGGAGGCAGGAATTGGGCTGAATAGCAGGTGAGGACCATCCCTGTGACATTATACAGGTGACTACGTACCAGTGACCTAATTCTGTGACCCCAGTTTTGTGGCCTCCTGAAGACATGGTCTCCCTCGCCTGGGCCTGAGTTTTCTAGCTCATGCAGTAGGTTGAAGGGGATTCTCAGCAGGGCCAGAATAGATAGTGATGGGCGGGGCCTGAGTTGCTTGAAGGGGCGGGACTTGGACCAGAGCGGAGGGGCCTGCAAACTTTCCACATTCACTCAGGCAATGGGGCCCCCGGCTTTGGCTTCTCTGACTAGGCTGGGCCTAGATTTGCTGCCAGTGTCTGATGGAGTCTGACCTGTTTCTCCACATGCTCTCACCCAGGTAGCCAGGCCTGGTTTCCTGGGAGCAATGGGTTTCCGTTTATCTTGTGCCATGATCGGAATGGATGGGCCTCAGTTTCTTCTGTGCAGCGCTTGGGTTGTCCTGCCTCAGTTTTCACTATGTAGTATCCCAGTGACCATGCCTCAAGTTTCGCTGGTGTGCTTTGACGAAGCCCCTCTCGGTTCCCTGCCCCCTCCCCGTACGTACCCGCAGGCCAGCACCGCCGCCGTGATGTGCGAGGTGATGCCCACCATCAGCGAGGATGGCCGGCGGGGTTCGGCGCTGGGCCCGGACGAGGCGGGCGGCGAACTGGAGCGCCTCATGGTCACGATGCTCACGGAGCGCGAGCGCCTCCATAATTTTTTTAAGTGACTTTTCTTGTTCTTCTGGGTCTATCTGCTGTCTGTGCTAACTCTGTCCGCTAATACATGTTAACTCTTTCCAAATTCCGAAAACTCTGAGAAAAAGGTCTATCCTAACTGCTTACTGGAAATGGACATGAGATGATAATAAGACAAAAGGTCTTTACTTATGTTACTTTGGGCAAGTTGTCCATATGCTTTGCCACATGTCTGCCATGGAATATTAATGAATATGTGAAATGCAATGTATACCTCTCTAAATTCTCAAAATTATAAAATTGAGACATGGCTGGCCACAAAGTCTTTGACTAAAAGATTTGAGGACTGCAGGTCCAGTTACTGAAGGTTAGTTATCCAAATTGACTTTCTTAAAAAAAGAAATTATGTTCTTCACTGGTGATATGTTCCACTTTAATATTTTTTCTTAATGAGTGACTGCTTCCATGGCTGAACTGGATTTCTATGTGAAAATAACCCAAAAAATTAAACAAATACTCAGATCTGTGAAATACATTCCAAAAGGGTTTTATTTAAATGGAAATATAGGCATGTGTCTTACATGACAGAAAAGGCATCACCATCTCTCACCAAGGGATGCACTACATCTCAGGACATACAAACTCTTTTGATGTGCAGAGTAAATGTCCTCACTTGAAATGTAGTGGAAGAAGTATCACTGTTTGAACAAGTTTAGAAGGGGTGCATTTCCTATACGATGTGAACAATCATGGTTTATATCGGTCATTTAGTAAACCAGGTGGCTTGACCAAGCTTGGTGCTAAACGTCCATAGGACTTAGAAGATGAGTTTGCAGCTTCAGCCCAACTAAATCAGGAAGTGGCCAGAGTCTTAGGACGCTGAGGATCATAGAACAGCATTGCAGTGAGCAGTGCAGCAGATCAGTGATTACTGACAGAGCTCACTAATGTTTATTTTCTACTGTTTCCCTGAGAATATGTCAGCCAACACTTACATCAATCTACTGTGACTCTTAGATTCATTACAAGAATTTTGTGGGGCAGCCCTTGCGAACCAGGATTCTTACCTGCAAGCTAATGTGAGCTCTGAGCTCCCTGGGGGCCTCTGGACCAGGCTGGGGAGAGGTGTGGGCGCCAACCACTGTCCTGCTCTGAGTCTGGGTCTGTGAGCATCCCTGGTGGGCAGGAGAGGTCTGTGAGTGGGCAGCCTAGAGCGCTGGCAGTATTCTAGAGGGGTGTTGGGGCAGCTCCATCACCACCCTCCTGGGCACCTATTTGGTCTTCTTGGGACCCTATAGCAAGCCTTGTCCTTCCCAGACCACCTGCCTGCCCTGACTCTGTCTCTTCTCCCTCCCCGTTCCAGTTGTTTGGGAACAATGGGCTGACTCAATGAGAGCTAGGCCAATACCCACCTCTCCTCTCGGGAGACCGTGCCTAATGGTGTCCACTGCAATGGTGTCCTCTGTTGAGGCTTATCTGGCCCAGGGACCACTGGGTCCCTATTGGCCATGGGGACCTTTCCTCCTGCAATTCCTGGGTGTTTTTTCTTCTATTTTATCAATACTTTGTCTTCATTCTCATCTCCTTACTATTTCTCCCTCTTCTCCTCTATCCTTCTATTCTTTCCTTATGTATTTTTTTCACCTATCATTAAATACTTTTCTCCTTATTTCTCTCTTCTCTCTCCATTTTTCCCTATATCCCTCTTCTATCTGTATTGTTACAAATTCTAGAAAATCAACTTGAATCAGTCTAGGTAATTTGGGAATCCGACCACACGGAGAAGGGGAGGATTTAGCTGGGTCTCTGGAATGGCTGTAACTAAGAGGCAGCCCTGTCCTGTGCCTTCTGTGGATTAGCTTCTGGCATTTATTTTCCTATATTGGTTCAAAAATCTGAGGAAATGCTCGGATTTACTTGGCTCTGGCTGAGGGGAGTCTCAGATCTCACCACCTGTGAAGAGCTGATCTGCTCAGGACGGCTCCCAGGCCACCCTACACTTAGCACCGAAGCCCCTGGATTGGGGGGTGGGGCCATGTAAAGACTTGATGTCCACCCTAATGGGGGCACTTAGAATGGAGGGATGCTGGGAGGGCCATATTATCAAATTTCCTGTTCTTTGTCTCTCTCTCTCTCTCTTTCACTCTCTCTCCATGACCTTTTGCTTTCTTTTCTATTTCTCTGCTTTCCTCTTCTTATACATCTTATCTTTCTACTCCTCGCCTTCCCTTTTTCTTTATGAATTAAAGGACCTAGATTGCTATGAGTCCTGCTGCTCAACATGTAACCTACGGACCAGCAGCATCACCCGGGATCTTGATACAAATATGGAATCTCAGCCCCCACCCCAACCTATTGAATAGAATCTGCATTTTAACAAGATGAGCAGGGGATTCCAGTACAAGCTAGATTGTGAGAAGCACTGACTGGGATGAACCAAGTCCCATCTGTGGGGGAAATTGTTTTGCCCCTTAACTATCCTCCAGCTGCCTGGATCAGAGGAGACTGTGCCGCCTGCTCTAGGATGCAGCTTATCCCACACACGTGTTAGCCTGAACAGGTGATGCTCTCTGTAACAGGGCCTCAGGAAGCTTGCTCCAGTGCCCTCTGACTGCAAGACACCCTCTTTCTCCCTGATGGTCACCAACCTAGGGGGGCGGAGCCCAGGTATTTTCTCATTGTTATCAGTGAATAAAAATCAAGTGGTTAAAGTTAGTCCTATCTTTGAGAACTATAATATTTCCTGAATCGCTATACTCTGCATTCATTAGGAGTTTATTCTTCGTATTAAAAACTCGTCAGAACTCTAATTCAGAAGTTATATCCTTTATGAATTTAAGATGGAAATTGTTATTCAAAATGCATTGAATTAAACTTAGAATTTAAGTGCATTTTTCTTCCTATGCAGGCCCTTTGTGTGAATAAGGCAATCTTCTAGGAAAGGACTGGCAAAATATATTTGAGAAAAATAAGAAAAGAAATTACTTGAAATAAACATAAGTTCTAGTATAAATAATTCTATTTAATAGATTTCTTTCGCCTTGAAAAAATAGGTAGCAGTAGGTCCTTAAATGAATATAAAATAGACGTAGCAAATCGTTTGAACCTTTGTTCTTCTTTAGATCATTTCCAACCTAGAACACCAAGTAGAGTAATTAATAAGGCTAATTAATATTGTATTGAAAGATTCACAACAATCTCACAGTGCTCTAAGAGAGCAACAAAGGTGACCCCAAATTTGCAGGGCAGAAAAAGACACGGAAATACTGGAAGCATGGGGGTTGGGATGGGGACTGTTTGTTATACCTGCACCACTTCATTTATTTAAGAGAAAGAGCTGATGCACATATGGCAAAATATTTACCTTGTTAAAATAAATCTAGATTATCAGTACATGCATATCTGTTTTGGGGGGATGTTTGAAATATTGCATAATCAAATTAATAAAGAATATTGGATTCAGGTTTAAAAGAATTACGTTTACTTGGTATAAATAGAAAGATCATATGACTGTGTAGTTTCAGAATAAAGAGGGATAAGAACAGTGTCAAATCATAATAAGAAAAACTGGACTCAGAGATAAGGAGGGTTTGTATGTAAGGAAGCAGACACTCTGCTAAGTGTGAAGCTCTATTGGTAGAAGGAGCGGAAATTCTCTTGACAGAGATTCCTGCTAATTCAGTCATTTAAATATATGTTGGTTTATTTCAGGTCTAGGTTAATACATTTATTGCTAATGAGTTGATGACTCAACAGAGCCAAGCCCCACATCAGGTAGGAGGTTGCAAAGAAGGGTCTGCAGAGTGTGCCTTGGCTGTCTGAGGCTTGTGCCAGCTCCAGGCTTGCCGATTTCAAGTTTGGCTCTGAGACTGGGTGGTTTTGGGCAGAATAGGAGCAGCATTTCAATGATTGTGTATCGATCTCTTCCATGTACTTGACCTTGTCAGGGACACGGCCCTCTCCTTCCTAACCATTCACCTCATTACGTCAAGCGCATTGATCCCCGAGGCAGTGACTTTGTACCATGGACAGTCTTGTTGATTGCACTTACCATTGTGGACCACAGTTGAATTTTCTGTACATGTCTCCCCCTTCTGGGCTCTGAGAGCCATTAGGTCAGGGATTAATCTCCTCAGAGGGCCAGGCCTATAACAGATTCTCAATAAGGAGTTGTTAGATTGAGTTAAGGAAAAGTTGCTGTTCTCAAACAGACCTCAACCCAGATGGTTAGTTAAGTTAAAACTTAGCCAACTGTGTGATGCTGCTTGTGTGATGGGAGCCTTTCGGTGCCAAGCCTAAGTGTAACAAGAGGCTTAACACTTCTTCCCCACAAAGTTGTACAAGGACGATGCCCTACTGAACCTGAGAGAGAGGTGGTTCCATTTGCCCTTCATTGCAGGTCTCAGTGACAATAGAGATAAAAGCTGGATTTGGTCTGTCGAAAACTCTCAGAGCAGCTGAAAAGGTTGAGGCAGAGAAGTGAATGAGACACCTGAGCTGCTACCACAAAGTAGCTGATGGGTCCCTGGAAAGCCAGGATCCAGTAACAACTGCCTCTTGCCAGGGCCAGCTGCATTCGGTGGGTGTGGAGCGTCCTTCCTTCCATTTGTCGATTACAATCCTTCCCAACTTGAAAACCTTCACTCGAATCCCTTTTACTCTGTACTAAAATTGTGTAGACACGCCCTTCTTTTTCTACTCCTAGGATTTTTCATTTTTATTTCTCAAGTATTACTTTTCTTTTGCCATATTTATTCACCTCGTGCTTATTTCACATCAATTCTGGCATCAGGGACTACAGCTTGTTTATCCCGATATCCTTTGTACCTACTTTATTGCTTTGCAAAAGTAACGATTTTGCTCATTTGAATTGCCAGGTGTTATCAGGTTGGGAGAGAGGGGTGTGGTGGTGAGTAGAATTTTAAATATGCAGCAGGATAAATAGCAACTCTTGAGACATCTTACAAATTACAGTTTTACTTTTCCTGGAATGAAGTAGTTCCAGAAGTGGTGTTATTAGAGATATATGGAAATTAGGATATATTTTATGAAAAAGGTAAATCTTAAACAGTAATATGAACAGAGTATGGCAGAGTTGTGGGGGAAATAGCTTTATAAGTAGACTTTTTTATTCATTTGGGAGATGGCAAAAGTATTGTTTTTGATCAAGAAAAGTAAATGATGGAAAAAGTGAATTTTTACCAAAAAAGGTGCTCCGGCAGCAGACTCATTGAAAGGAAGTGCTGCAGAGCCAAGTTTTGGGAAGGTGGAAGGCAGGACAGCCCAGGGAGCATCTCACCAGGGTTTCATGGAAATTCTTCCTCGTGACTGCAGTTCTGGCAGCTTAGCTTCATAGGATGTTGTACTAATAGTGGGTCTCATAGGGAATGACAGGTAAAGTCTACAAATTCTACAATTTGCACACATAATGTAAATGTACAGAAGGCACAGATTATGGTATGTACTTCAGGCTATTCATGGGTGATTTCCTGGGTCTGTTGTTTTGACATAAAAGACTCAAGTGGTTTGGTACCAAACTAACTGGGATCTTGCGAAAATGGCCCACAGCAGAGGTGGAGTGTTTAGAGCACTGCTGTGTTCACAGCCCTTGATAACTCCTATGGTTTCTGCACTCTGCAGTCCTATGCCACTTAACAGTTAGAACAATTTTCTGCCTTTGATGCAGACCACATTTTATATATTTGTATAGACAAAAGCAATGATGAAATTTTAAAATTTTGCAAAACAGGAAGACAGGCTTTGAGTACTTTTTTTTTTTTTCTTAAACGTCACGTTTGTTAACTTACTTTTTTTTTTTTTACTTTATTTATTTATTTATTTTATTTTTATTTTTGGCTGTGTTGGGTCTTCGGTTCGTGCAAGGGCTTTCTGTAGTTGCGGCAAGCGGGGGCCACTCTTCATCGCGGTGCGGGGACCGCTCTTCATCGCGGTGCGTGGGCCTTTCACTATCACGGCCCCTCCCGTTGCGGGGCACAGGCTCCAGACACGCAGGCTCAGTAGTTGTGGCTCACGGGCCCAACTGCTCCGTGGCATATGGGATCTTCCCAGACCAGGGCTCGAACACGTGTCCCCTGCATTAGCAGGCAGATTCTCAACCACTGCGCCACCAGGGAAGCCCTTGAGTACTTTTTTTAATATTAATATCACAGTCTCAAAACTCTGAGATGTTGAGAATTTCTGATCAGCAAACCTCAGACTTTCAGAGTGGCTAAGATTAGGGCAGCAGTTGAGAAGCTGGATGCTGTTCAAGCATGTTTAAGGGTCTCAGACAGAGAGAAATATTGGTTTAGACCAGGGGCCAGCCAACTTTCTCTATAAAGGGACAGATAATAAATATTTTTGGTTTTGTAGACCATGCAGTCTCTGTTGTGACTCTCAACTCTGCTGCTGTGTGAAAGTAGCCAGAAGCAATATGTAAATGAACGAGCGTGGCAGTGTTCCAATAAAACTTTATTTAAAAAGCCACACAGCCAGCTGGTTTTGGATTTAGGTTGCTTACCCCTGGTGTAGTCCACTTTGTATCTATTTAAGGTATGATGTATGGATTCAGTAGGAAGAAATGAAAATTACAACATCAGTGTGACACAATGTAACCTCTCCCACTTGAACTCCACAAAACCTTTGCTAATACTCCTGCTTAGGACAGTCCTTTTCAAACTGTGTCCTAGAAAAACTTTCTTTTCATTTTAAATGTATGCATGTAATTTGATGTCTTTCAGAATAAGATATAGATAGTATACATCTGATCTATGATATTATTACATAGCATTTAGCATAAAACTAAGATTAAAAAGAGAATCAATTTAAAGAAAACTATTAAACCAATAAGAAGTGTTATACTGAGTACTTAGTGAGTGCCTGACACTGCTTCATGCGCTTTATACATATTTATTAAACACATCCTCACAACAGCCCTCTTATGCCCAGTTTACAGAAAAGGACACTGAGGCATGAAAAGTTCAAGTTCACTATCCTCAAATCACAGAACTAGTTAGTGATGTAACAAGGATTTGAACCCTAGCTGTCTGGCTGCAGGGCCCACACTCAAACCACCTTAGCACAGTACAGAGGATTCATGTTGGAGGTGAATAAAGTGATGATACAGGATGGGGATCCTCTTCCTCAGGGCGTGGGAAGCAAGCACTCTCAGACAGTGCTGGTAGGAGCATAAAATGGCATAAGATGGGGATATGCCCAAAGCATATACCCAAAGCGGGATCTTGAAGAGATGTTTGTACACCCATGTTCATCACAGCATTATGCACGTCCTTGGAGGACAATTTCTATAAAAAGTGTTCAATAGCACCCGCTATTTAGAGCGCTGAAGATGACAGCCCAAAAGGAGTAATGCTTTTAAGTCCTGTCAATATATCGTCTACACCAAGTAACAATTCCACTTCTAGGAGTTAGTCCCACAGGAACACTCAGAGGTGCACAGAAAGTGCCTGTAAGAAAACTAAGTGCATTGTTTACAGTCAAGATCCAGTTTTCTGTCAATAGGTGAACACAAAGAAATTACGATACTCCATTTTATGGAATAATATAGTATTATATGGAATTCATTCCTTTGAAAACAATGAGGTTATTTAATTAATTGATCTGTTTATTTATTTGAGGTAACGTTGGTTTAAAACATTATATAAGTTTCATGTGTACAAGATTATCAAATACATTTATTCATAATGAGATTTAAGAAACATTTTTTTTTTACATCTAGGAAAAGGGATGTATTTATTGTGCTTCCATTAGAAATTTCCAAGATTAACATATACGTATATGTGCATGTAAATATAATTAGACTATTTCTGGAAGCATACAAGATAAATTATTAATAGCATTTCTCATTCTGGGTAAAGATATGCCATGAGTACGCGATGAATGGTATTTTTCAACTACATGCGTATATTGCTATTCAATTCAATACCAGGTTTTGAAAGGATTAGAGGAAAAAAGCAAAGGAAATACAAAATAGTTTTTTAATTGTGGTAAAAAAAACATAACATTAAATTTACCATCCTTACCATTTTTAAGTGTACGGTTGAGTGGTGTTAAGTATATTCACATTGTTGTGGAATAGATCTCTAGATCTTTCTCATCTTGTAAAGCAAACTTAAACCCACTAAACACAAATTTCCCTCCCCATCCCCTCAGCCCTTGGCAAGCATCTCTCTACTATCTGTTTCAATGATTTTGACTACCTTAGATTCTTCATATTAGTGAAATCATACAGTATTTGTCCTTTCGTGATGGTTTATTTCAAGTAGCATAATGTCCTTGAGTATCCATATTATAGCACATGACAGAATTTCCTTCTTTTTAGGGCTGCATAATATTCTATTGTATGTATATCCCAGATTTTGTTTATCAGTTGCTATGGTCTGAATGTTTGTATCCCACCAGAATTCATACGTTGAAATCCTAACCCCTTAAGGTGATAGTATTAGTAGGTAGGGGGTTTGGGGAAGTGACTAAGTCTTCCACTAAGAAAGGGCTTAGTGACTCATAAAGAGGCTCCAGAGAGATCCCTACCTGATTCCAACATGAGAGAATGCAACAAAAGTCTGAGACCCAGGGCTTCCCTGGTGGCGCAGTGGATGAGAGTCTGCCTGCCAATGCAGGAGACACGGGTTCGAGCCCTGGTCTGGGAAGATCCCACATGCCGCGGAGTGACTAGGCCCGTGAGCCACAATTGCTGAGCCTGCGCGTCTGGAGCCTGTGCTCCGCAACAAGAGAGCCCGCGATAGTGAGAGGCCCGCGCACCGTGATGAAGAGTGGCCCCAATTGCCGCAACTAGAGAAAGCCCTCGCACAGAAACGAAGACCCAACACAGCCATAAATAAATAAATAAATAAAATAAAATTAAAAAAAAAAAAAAAAGTCTGAGACCCAGAAGAGGGCCCTCACCCAAACTTACTGGCACCCTGACCTCAGACTGTCAGCCTCTAGAACTGTGAGCAATAAATTTCTATTGTTTGTAAACCACCCAGTCTGTGGTATTTTGTTATATCAACTTGAATGGACTAAGAGATCTATTCATCCATCTACGGGCAATTGGGTTGTTTGCACCTGTTGGCTATTGCGAATAATGCTGTGATAAACATGGGTATACAAATATCCCTTCAAGATCCAGATTTCAGTTGTTTTGGACATATACCCGGCAGAGGAATTGCTGGAGTTTATTATGCTAATTCTATTTTTACTTTTTTTGAGGACTCTGCATATTGTTTTTTATAGTGGCTGCACCATTTTGCATTTCCACAAGGGTTCCAATTTCTCTGCATCCTCCCCTAAATAGTGTTTTTATTTGGTTCCCTTACCCACTGAAATAGCCTCAAGATATGTGGGGAGATGCAATCCACATGGACCCTGAGTGCTTGTGTGCTCTTTCTAGATAGGCTAAGAGTGAAGGCTCTAGCTGCATTTTATCCAGGCCATTCTCAGGGTGTGCTAGAGAAACAGCAGTCCTGAGAGATGAGAGGCCAGCCTCCCCCAGGCAAGGAGCAGGTCTGCATCTTCTCATTACAAGAGCAGTGAATCCCCCGAGCGTGGTGCTTGATCCTCTAAGGCAGCCCACTGCCTGCAGCATCATCTGTCCTGGACGCTTTGCATTACCTGTAGCACATAGGGAGGTTCATGGGAAACCGAGGCAGTATTCACTAAGCCGTGTCTCTGCCACGTGAACAGCTTCCAAAATGGTGCCATTTCTCAGATGTCTTTCTGGATGACCATGAACTATACGACGCTCAGTCTCTCTGTGCTGGTGTTTGGAATGCTTTCAGTTATCGTCTTTTCTCTTTCATGGTGCTTTTGTGCTGATCTTGTTTCCCAAATTATACACTCGACCTAAATTATGTCAAATATGAGATCTGTGTACTAACTGTTAGAAGTCAAACCGTTTATATGGCCTTTTTATTAAACATAAAAAATATAAAAATATGCTCATTACTTACTTGAGATTTTCAGCTCAAATTGGGATTTAGACTTAAGTTTCCTTCATGTAAGTAGATTCTAAGTCATTTCCACAGTGAATATATTCCTAATACAGGCTTTTAGATGATATAGATAAGAGTAAGTACTATTTCAAGTTAAGAAAAACCTTTTTGGGTGACTTTCTTCCTTTTTAAAAATTAATTTTATTGAAATATAGTTGATTTACAATGTTGTGTTCATTTCTGCCATGCAGCAAAGTGATTCAGTTATGTATATATACACATTCTTTTTCATATTCTTTTCCATTATGTTTTATCACAGGATATTGAATATAGTTCCCTGTGCTATACAGTAGGACCTTGTTGTCTATCCATTCTATATATAACAGTTTGCATCTGCTAATCCCAAACTCCCAATCCATCTCTCCCCCAGCCCTCCTCACTCTTGGCAACTTCAAGTCTGTTCTCTATGTCTGTGAGTCTGTTTCTGTTTCCTAGATAAATTCATTTGTGTTGTATTTTAGATTCCACATAGAAGTGATAGCATCTGATATTTCTTTTTCTCTATCTGACTTACTTCACTTAATATGATAATCTCTAGGTCCATCTGTGTTGCTGCAAATGGCATTATTTCATGCTTTTTATGGCTGAGTAGTATTCCATTGCATTTGTGTACCACATCTTCTTTATCCATTCATCTGTCGATAGACATTTAGGTTGTTTCCATGTCTTGACTATTGTAAATAGAGCTGTAATGAACATTGGGGTGCATGTATCTTGTCTAATTATAGTTTTCTCTTGATATATGCCCAGGAGGGGGATTGCAGGATCATATGACAACTCTATTTTTAGTTTTTTGAGGAACCTCCATACTGCTTTCCAGAGTGGCTGCACCAGTTTACATTCCCAGCAACAGTGTAGGAGGGTTCCCTTTTCTCCATACCCTCTCCAGAATTTGTTATTTGTAGACTTTTTAATGATGGCCATTCTGACTGGTGTGAGGTGGTACCTCATTGTAGTTTTGATTTGCATTTCTCTAACAATTAGCAGTGTTGAACATCTTTTCATGTGCATGTTGGCCATTTGTTTGTCTTCTTTGGAGAAATGTCTATTTAGGTTTTCTGCCCATTTTTCAATTGGGTTTTGTTGTTGTTGTTGTTATTGAGTTGTATGAGCTGTTTGTATATTTTGGAAATCAAGCCCTTGTTGGTTGCATCATTTGCAAATATTTTGTCCCAGTCCGTATGTTGTCTTTTCATTTTGTTTATAGTTTCCTTTACTGTACAAAAGCTTGTGTGTTTGATTAGGTCCCATTTGTTTATTTTTGCTTTTATTTCTATTGCCTTGGGACACTGACCTAAGAAAACATTGGTACTATTTACGTCAGAGAATGTTTTGCCTATGTTCTCTTCTAAGAGTTTTATGGTGAGGTGGCTTTCTTCTGGCATATATAAGGGTAAGCTAGGGCTTCCCTGGTGGCGCAGTGGTTGAGAATCTGCCTGCCAATGCAGGGGACACGGGTTCGAGCCCTGGTCTGGGAGGATCCCACATGCTGCGGAGCAACTGGGCCCGTGAGCCACAACTACTGAGCCTGTGCGTCTGGAGCCTGTGCTCCGCGATGGTGAGAGGCCCACGCACCGCGATGAAGAGTGGCCCCAGCTCACCGCAACTGGAGAGAGCCCTCGCACAGAAACGAAGACCCAACACAGCCAAAAATAAATAAATAAATTTATTTTTAAAAAAAAGGATAAAATCAATCAGTTCAATTAAAAAAAAAATAAAATAAAAAAAAATAAAAGGATAAGCTGTCTCTGAGATGATATTACATTGGTTTGGATGCATGGACAGGAGTGCATCTGTCTGCCATGCACCCTAAATACCTATAGGGTGAGCTCCGGACCTGAAGCACGTGACTCATCTTCCAGTCATTTTCCCAATTACCCTGTGGTATGCTTGAAAACCTCTGCTTATTTTATTGGCATACTCTACCTTTCACTTTGTCCGTGAGGAGAGATCAGTTAAGAGCTAAGGAAGAGCAGTTTTGAATAAGAGTCGAAGGTCAGGGCATTTTTCTAGAAGGAGCTGTGCATAAGAAAGAAGAAGGGCAGGTGGTGGAAATACCAGAACTTAGCCTCACACTACAGGTATGGCCAAGGGAGAGAAGTTCAAAATAAATAATATTTGATGTGCATTAGACAAATGAAGTTTATTTGGATTTGAACTCCTGTCTTCTCTTTTGTGTTTTTTAATGTTCTTAATCATTCAACCTGAATGGCTTATCTTCCTCTCAGAGCTTTGAACATTTTAATGATTCAGTATCCTTCTTTTTTAGAAGAGAGAGAAGAGAAAACTCACTTGAGCAGTGGAAAGAGCTCCCTGGGGAGCTCTTGTGTATGCTGCAGCAAATGCTTTATTAGCTAAAGTTCCCACTGATGGAAAATTCAGACATAGGAAAAGCTCCTACATATTGGAAGAAAATTTGAGAGTTACCAAAAAATATCGTCAGAATGGAAAGCAAAATTACTGTGGCAACACTTTTTCATCCATATATACCCAAGTCATAATAAGTGAAATGGTCAGTGAATTACATCGCCAATAAGTTTTCTATCCTTAGATGAAATAAATAATAAATACATGAGTCACTTATTAAAGGAACCTGACTGTGATATCTAGGGTCTTTTGAAAACCCTCCCCTGTCAAACAGTACAGGGCACCTTTAAACTGAAAGGAATTAAATCTCTCCCTGGATGAGTTTCCTAGGGCTGCTGTAACAAAGTACTGGAAATTGAGGGGCTTAAAACAACAGAAATTTATTCTCTCATAATTCTGGAGGCTGGAAGTCCAAAATCAGTGTCTTGGCAGGGCATGGGCAGGGCAAGGGTCTCGGGAGAATCTCTTCCAGGTCATTCTCTTAGTTTATGATGTTGTCAGTAATTCTTGGAGTTCTTTGGCTTGTAGATCATCACTCCAATCTCTGCCTCCACTGTCATGGGGTGTTCTCCCTCTGTGTCTTTATTTCATCTTCCCTCTGTGCATGTCTCTTCTCTTCTTGTAAGGACCCAGGTCATATTGGATTAGGGTCCACTGTCATGACCTCATCTTAACTTGATGACTTCTGCAAAGACCAGATTTCCAAATAAGTTCACATTCACAGGTTCCGGAGTAAGAACTCCAATATATCTCAACGTGAACATGACAGTGGCCTGGAAGGACAGAGGTGGCTATAGTCAAACGATGCTTATCGTAAAGGAAAAGAGGCACTTTCTCATTTTGTTTGTTGTGCCCACTTTTTGTAAGGGAAGAAGAAGATTAATCTGGAATTGATGAGAAATTGATAAGAAATGCTCTGGACACCATGGCAAATGGAATGTGAGAAAATGAGCAAACAACACCCCTGAGTACTACAAGGAGTGGCATCTAGAAAGGGAGGCTGGAGTTTGTGTCAAGGTGAAGAACCGTGGTTGGTGTCTGACATTTACTGAGTGTTTATTGTGAGCCAGGCATGGTTTTAAGCATTTCAGGTGCATCATATCATTTAATCTTTCTCCATGAGTGTCTTCATTTTACAGACGAAGAAACTGAGGCTCAGAGTTACACAATGGTCAATTTCTGTGTTACTCTGGAATATTCTAAGGTATGATTGAAGTAGCCCTTTATTTTCCTGTTTATTATTATGATTAATTACGTGCAGTGAGATAGATTCCCAGAGCACACAGAAGAAAGAGGGGATGAGAGGGAGGAAGACTGTACAACGCAATCGTGTTCTTGGTGGGGCAGAGGCAAGTCTGGGTCACCTCAGGGCTGGGTTTAGGAGGTGAGGGTGCACCCAAGGGCAGTGGTCAGAAATGACCTGGAGAACTGCTGACCTCAGGATCCTGAATGGACACCTATGTGCTGTGGTTTTGCTGTTGTCCCAGCCCAGGCTGTGGCTCTGTTCTTAGGGATCTGCCATCTTTGCTCAAGGTTCCACATAGAAACAAAGATGCTGGATTGTTTGGTGCCTTTGTGAATTCTGTCTCCCTACTGGGAGTGAGATGTAGAATAGACACAGATGTTCCTGCCAGGTTTGGAAGCCAGCGATGAGGAGTTCAGCGTTGGACAAAACGCATTCCCTGCTTCATAAAGGGGTGTGGACTTGCTCAGCTCAGGACCTGGGGCGTCTTGGTTCAGGGAAATGAGAGACAGAGCAGTTCCAGGCCAGGCTTTGTTTTTCTGCCCTCTTATCTGGACACAGCCTCTCTGAGCATCAGTTTTTCCTGAGTCTTTGTCCTTTACTGGTCCTTTCCTCAGTCACAGGAAGCCCTCAAGATGCATCAAGATGTTTATTATTCCCTAAATCGATCTGAACCCAATGCCTGGTCCTCAAGAACTACCTTAGGCCAAGAATCAACCAGGGAAGGGGAGAAAGGATGAAAGGAGGATGCAGGGGAGAGGTGCACAGGTAAGGGTCCTAGCTCAGCTGTCACCTGCAGAACAGAAGCAAGTGGCCTTGATTGTTCACACCTCACTTTACCTGCCTCCAGGTTGGAGCCTGAAGAGCTTGACTGGATTCACTTCTCTCTATTAGAAAGTTGTTAGGTCATTTTCAAATTTCATTTTAATTTATTTTCTCATTTACACTTACTTTGGTTTTGCTTTCTGCTTTTTTCTCCTGATTTTGGCTTTATTACTTTCAAGTAACACTTTTCTTTCAATCACCATTTTCTTCTTCTTAATGCCAGTTTACGTTATTTGCTAAGGGCTGATTTTGTTACCTTCACTCCTGTTTTGTTTATTTGACAGCCCCCTGAGATGATCTGTTTACTGCACTGTGTTCCCCAAGAAACAGTGGGGAAGCTGCCTAACAGACAATCTCCTGGGAGACTTTCCGCTACCCGTTTTCAGTGGGAAGCAGTTTCAGTCAGAACTGGCTCCCTCATCATAGCTGGGTAATATAAGCATCCAAATCACAGGGGGTGGGAGCACGTGGCCTCTCGGCGTTTATCTTGATTGAATCATGGGTGTGTAACTTTCTGTCGTTCAGCTCTTGATTTGTATTAATGATTCAGAGTTCATTACCTTAAGATAAAAAAGGTGTTCCTGCTGGCAAGAGCTAGATAAGATTGTGGGCAGTTTGAGACTCTCACTGTGTGAAGTTGATGATGACTATATTCCCTGGTAAGAACTGAGAAATTCTGTCCTGTCCTGCCACCGCGTGACACCAAACAAGGTACAGTCACAATGGGCTTTGTGTCACTGACATGAAATTGAGGGTGGGCGTGGTGGCACCCACCCAGAGTGCCCAGGAAATCTGCAGCAGTGGCTGGGACGAGTAGAGTTTCCCATTACCACAGGGAGTTCATAGGCAGGAAATTTTCTGTTTCTCATTGTATCAGTCTGGGTCTCATTGCTAACATTTCACCTAAATGAAAATGCACTTTTACTTTGTTGAAATTTTTCTTGTGGTAAAATATACATAACATATAATTTACCCTTTTAAGTATTTTAAGTGGCATTAAGTACACTCACATTGTTGTGTCACTATCACCCCACTATTCATCTTCAGAATTTTTTTGAGAGGTAAAACAACTAATATTTACTGTGTATATTTTTTGTACAATTTTTAAAGGTTACACTCCATTTTCAGTTATTACAAAATATTGGCTCTATTCTTCGTGTCGTACAATGCTACCTTGTAGCCTCTCTTACACCCAATAGCTTGTACCTCCCACTCCCCACCCTTTTTTTGCCCCCCTCCCCCCGGTAACCACTAGTTTGTTCTCTATATCTGTGAGTCTGCTTCTTTTTTGTTATATTCACTAGTTTGTTATAGGTTTTAGATTCCACGTGTAAGTAATATCATACAGTGTTTGTCTTTCTCTGTCTGACTTCTTTCATTCAGCACAATGCCCTCCAAGTGCATCCATCAGAACTTCTTTCATCATCCCAAACTGAAACTTGCTACCCATTAAAAACTAACTCCCCATTTCCTTTCTTTCTCCAGGCGCTGGCAATCACCATTTTACTGGCTTTATAAATTTGAATAGATACCTCATATAAGTGGAATCATATAATTTTTGTTCTTTTGTAACTAGCTTATTTCACTTAATGTTTTCAAGGGTCATCCATTCTGTGGCATGTGTCAGAATTTCCTTCATTTTAAGGCTGAATAATATTCCACTGTATGTATATCCCAGATATTTTTAATCCATTCATCTGTTGGTAGATATTTGGATTGTTTCCACCTTTTGGCTATGATGGATAATGTTGCTGTGAACATGAGTGTACAGATATCTCCTTGAGACCCTTCTTTCAACTTTTTTGGATATATACCCAGAAGTGAAATTGCTGGATCATATGGTAATTCTATTTTTAATTTTTTGAAGAACTGCCATAACGGTCTTGCAAGTGGCTGCACTGTTTTACATTCCTACCAGCAGTGCACGAAGTTTCCTATATATCCTTGCCGACACATCTTATTTTCCATTAAAAAAAAAAAATAGCCAATCTAAAGGGAGTGAAGTAGTATCTTACTACGGTTTTGATTTGTATTTCCCTAACAAACATCTTTTTCTGTGCTTATTGGGCATTTGTGTATCTTCTTTAGATAAATGTTTATTGCAGTACTTTGTGCATTTTAAAATCAGATTGATTTTTTTGTTCTTGAGATGTACAAAGTTCTTTATATATTCTGGATATGAACCCCTTATCATATATATGATTTGCAAATATTTTCTGTTGTTCCATTGGTTGCCTTTTTCACTCTGTTGATAATGTTCTTTGATGTATCCAAGTTTTAAATTCTGTTGTTATGTTTTGATATTTCTTCTTTTTCAATGTAAGCATTTATAGCTCTATGTTCTATTGTTATCTATTTTGGCTTATGTGGTCTGTACTTTTGGTTTCATATCCAAGAAATCATTGCCAAATCCAATGTGATGAAATTTTTATACTATGTTTTCTTCTAAGTGTTTTATAGTTTTAGGTCTTATGTTTAGGACTTTGATCCATTTTGAGTTAATTTTTGTATATGGTGTAAGGTAAGGGTCCAATTTTATTCCTTTACATGTGAATATCCAATTTTCCCAGCACCAATTGTTGAAAAGACTGTCCTTTCTGAATACATGGTACCCTTGTTGAAAATGATTTGTAGATCACTTTGTGAAACATTGACATCTTAAAAATATTAAGTTTTCCAATCCATGAACACAGAATGGTTTTCCATTTATTTGTGTCCTTAATTTCTTTTAGCAATGTTTTGTAGTTTTCAGAGTACAAGTCTTTTGCCTCCTTGACTAAGCTTATTCCAAAGTATTTTATTCTTTTTGATAATGTTGTAAATGGAATTGCTTTCTTAATTTTATGTTTGTATTGTTCCTTACTAGTGTATTGAATTGCAACTGATTTTTGTGTATTGATTTTGTATCCCGAAACATCGTTCCCTGATTAGTTCTAACAATTTGGGGGGGGGGGTGGACCTTTAGGGTTTTCTACATATAAAATCATGTTGTCTGCAGAGATAATTTTACTTCTTACTTTACAATTTGGATGTCTTTCATGCCTAATTTCTCTGGCTAAGACTTCCAGTATTATGTTGAACAGAAGTGACAAAATCTAGCATCCTTGTCTTGTTCCTGATCTTAGAGGAAAAGCTTTCAACCTTCACCAAAAATTATCATGTTCAGTGTGGGTTTTTCATATATGGCTTTTTATTATGTGGAGGTAGTTTCTTCTATTCTTAGTCTCTTGAGTGCTTTTATCATGTAAGTGTGCTGACTTTTGTCAAGTGCTCTTTCTGTATCAGTTGAGATGATCCTGTGCTTTTCCCCTTCATTTCATTAATACTGTATATGACATTGCTGGTTTTCTATACATTGAACCACCCTTGCATTCCAGAAATAAATCCCACTTGGTCATGGTGCATAATCCTTTTAATATGCTGCTAAATTTGATTTACCAGTATTTTGTTGAGGATTTTTGCAGCATTGTTTATAAGGGATGTTGGTTACAGTTGTCTTTTCTTGTAGTGTCTATGTGGCTTTGGTATCAGAGAAATGCTGGCCTCAGAATGAGTTAGAGAGTGTTCCTTCTCCTTTAAGTTTTGTAAGAGTTTGAGAGGATTGGTGTTGGTTCTTCTTAGTTCTTCTAAATATTTGGTAGAATTCATCCATGAAGTCATCTGGTCCAAGGCTTTTCTTTGCCAGGAAACTTTTGGTTACCAATTAAATCTCCTTACTAGGTCTATTCAAATTTTCTGTTTCTTTTTGATTTAGTTTTGGTAAGTTATGTGTTTCTAGGAATTCATCCATTTCACCTGGATTATCCAGTTTTTTAGTGTACAGTTCATAGTAATCTCTTATAATCCTTTTATTTCTGTTAAATATGTAGCCATGTCTTTGTCTTTATTTCTGATTTCAATTATTTGAGTCTTTTTTTTATTTTCCTTAGTCAATCTAGCTAAAGATTTGTCAATTTTGTTGATTTTCAGAGAACGGACTCTTGGTTTCATGGATTTTTTCTATTGTTTTTCTAGTCTCTCTTTGTTTATCTCTGCTCTAATCTTTATTATTTCCTTCCTTCTTTGAGCTTTCAATTTAATTTGTTCTTCTTTTTCTAGTCCCTTAAGGTGTAAGGTTAGGTGGTTGATTGTGATATGTTTCTTCTTTTTCAATGTAAGCTTTTACATTATATTTTCCTCTAAGTACTGCTTTCCCTGCATCCCATGAGTTTTGGTAAGTTGTGCTTTCATTTTCATTTTCATTTCATTGTTTTCTTGATTTCCTTTAGTTCTTTGTTGGTGTATTCCTTTAACGTTTTGAGCATACATAAGATAGTTGTTCTAAAATCTTTTTCCAGTAAGTCCAAAACCACTTTCTTGAGGTATGGTGTCTGGATATTTATTTTGTTCCTTTGAATGAGCCTAGTTTTACTGTTTCTTTGTCTGCCTGGTGATCTTTTGTTGAAAACTGGGCATTTTAAAAAACAGCCACCTCTCCCAGTCTTCTTATACTTGCTCTACACAGGGGAAGACCTTTGTAATCAGCCTAATGTGATGTCTTAGGGTCTTTTCAGACCTGTGTTGTCTCTGGACCAGTGCGTGTGTTTTTTTTCCCCAGTTCTCCTATTGATACATCTGCTTTTAAATGTCTTGCTTTTCTAAGAGTCTCACTCTTGCTTACTCTTGGGGCCTTAGCTGTCCTATTGTACTCCTCAATCAGTAATCTCTTGTCCTTGGTGTCTGTGGGTCTATAGTTACCTTTGCAACCGTTTTTACAAATCATACCCGCTGCTTCCCATGGCTCCCTTATTCTGAGATCTGAGCCATTTTTGTTTGTCTGAACTCTGAGTTAGGTGTCAAAAGACCAATCCTTAGGCAGCCCACAGACAGTTTAGAACATTGCAGATCAGTCTGCTCTCTCTCAGGTTTGCAAAAGGGGGCTGGGGATCTGGCTGCCACTTTCCTCAAGCTGCACTAAAAAGTGACTAAAAAATGCCACAGGTTTCCTACCCTTTTAAATGTGACATTTTTTTGATGGTGCGTTCGCTTGGTTGTTGTAGATCTTTGACTCATTTCTATAGTTTCTATAATGCCTTTTTAGTCTGTTTCTGATTATGTACGTAAATCAAAACAGGAACATATTCTCGGCACTGCTGGAAGAAAAGAGTCTTTACTCTGCCAACCTGTCACGTGTGATGGATAAAAGGGCCCTTAGGACTGCACGTGGACACTGTCACTTTTTACAGAGAACCAATTGACCTTGTATAACTGGAGATGCTTCCCCTCAAACACAGCTCTGCTCCCTCTGCTGAGGGTGGTGTCAGTCTCTCCCAATGCTGCTGGAAATTGAACACTGCATGCCTGGACACCCCACAAAAATAAAGGGTACTGACGTGCTCCCAGGCCAATACTTGTTCAGGAAGTGAGAGAAATACTGTAGATATAAAAACATGCCAGTTTCTAAGGCAGCCTTCACTCCACATAGGAAGTACGTGGCCAGGATTTGATTTGATAAAAAATTAGTATCACAGTTAGAAACCAGACCTGACCCTGAGCTCCCTTAATGACTTCATCTAATGTCTCCCTGTTGACCCACCCAGGCCTTATCTTATCCTGTGTCTGGCTATCATTGGCTCTGCCGGTCCCCTAAGCCCTTCCCTGCCCCAGGATCTCCTCTCTCTAGGTGCATTTCAGGTGACCTACACTTACCAATTTCTATCAGATGTTTCCTGAGGGCCATCTGGATGTGATCCTAACAACCCGGGCTGAGTGACGCCACTTTGTGGATTCACTAAATGACACATTTCTGTGGGTCACGTCCTCCCAGCCCAGCGGCCCTAACAAGCACCAGCACGGAAGCTGCTGGCAAACGCTGGGAGGAGCCCTTAGTACTGCAGGGAGCTGCCGGGGGCAGCCTCTCAGGGCCCCACACCCAGGGCTCATCCCAGGAGACACTCCTGAGGAGGGGAAGGCAGGGCTGTGCCCTTGAGGAAGGAGGGACCGCTCACCTCTCTGACCTCGGGCTGGAGAAGGACGAGGGCTCGGGACCGTGGAAGACGGCAGGGAGCTCGCCCTCCTCCCTGAGAGCTCGGTGAGCTGCATCCAGGCGAGGAGGTGAGACCCTGCTCACTGCCCCTCCCTCCGGAATGCAGTCACTGCTACTGAGAACTCTACCCCAGCCCTGATTTCATTGTGGCTGGTTAGAAAAAAGGGAAAACAAACAAAACTAAAACCAAAACCTGACTCAGCACCAGAAGATAAATGAACTTCCATGTGTATGTAGCACCTTTTAAGGATTTGTCTAATTCCAAATGAAATGATCTCTATTTTAACTCATTACTGATTACTAATTTTCTTCATTTCAGATACAGTCTATAACAATAGAATTCTGTCTGTGTTCTGAAGCAAATCCCCCAGCCTCGCCTCCCACCCCTGTGGGGCCTGGGGAGGGGGGAGGCATCTTCCCCCAGAGAAGGTGGGCATATTCCCCCCTCTCCCCCGTGCCTCCCTGGGCACCCCCTTGCCTGGGGACTGCGGTCTCCCTTCCTTACTCTCACACTCAGGGCCCCTCACAGAGTGGCCCTGACCTGACTCCCCAGACTCTTCTCACCATCCTGTTTCCTAAACTTCAGCCAAGTTCCGCCCAGCATCCTGCTTGTCCAGAGAGTGTACCGCCTTCTTCCAAGTCCAGGCCTCTGCAAGGAGGTTTGCTCTACCAGAGATGCCCCTCCTCTTGGGGCAACAGTTTAAATTCCTCGTTATTAAATTACAAATCTGCAGCCTCCTCCTCCTTGAGCGTTGCCTGATTTCCCAGCAAACGTATCTGCTGCAATTCCCTGCAGAACCAGGTCAGGTCAGGGGCCACTTGGTGCTAGTTTCGGTTCCTGCATCCCAGCCCGTGCATCCCTGAGCGCACAGCTCCGTCTCATTTGTCTCTGCCTTGGGTGTTTCCTCATCAGTTATTCTCCGTAAACGTTGTGAGTGAAGTATTTTCTACATTTCCAGGTATAAGCACCTGCCATCTCATAAGATAACTTTCTTAAAAGAAGTGATTCACGGTGTATAGAGCATATTGTAGTTTAACCAGTGGTGGGGGGCAGGGTTGATACAAGTTTCTTCTCATTATTCCTAATACCAGCTCACCAGAGTGATGCTTAAAGGCAAGGACAGTTATGCTAATTTTTGCAGAATAATTTTTAATTCACAAAAACCATTAATTCTAAGACTGAAAAGTTGTATGTGAGATAAGCGTATGGTTACTACATCCACAAGCAAATTTTTACAGCCCTGGGACATTATGATGCCCTTAAATCCTCTTGGAACAGGTTGAAAGTTAAACTGCATTGAGGATTTCTGAATTGCTGATACTATGATATACCATAGTTCTTTTTTTTTTTTTAATTTTATTTATTATTTATTTATTTATTTATGGCTGTGTTGGGTCTTCATTTCTGTGCAAGGGCTTTCTCTAGTTGCGGCAAGCGGGGGCCACTCTTCATCACGGTGCGTGGGCCTCTCACTATCACGGCCTCTCTTGTTGCGGAGCACAGGCTCCAGACACGCAGGCTCAGTAGTTGTGGCTCACGGGCCCAGTTGCTCCGCGGCATGTGGGATCTTCCCGGACCAGGGCTCGAACCCGTGTCCCCTGCATTGGCAGGCAGATTCTCAACCACTGTGCCACCAGGGAAGCCCCCATAGTTCTATAGTTCATCTAAATTAATAAAATGAGATTTAAAAATCACATTCAAAATTGAGCAAAAGCCAAACTAACTCTTTTCGTATTAATTAAATGATAATAATGAGAAGTATGATTGTCCCTTTCGTAAAACATACCAAAATTATATGTTAGATTACATTCACTTAGCACAAAATATCTTTCAAAAATAAATTGTAAGCACTAAACAATCTGAGGGATACACCTGCACAGTTTTAGTTGCATATCTGCGTGTACATGACTGACATCCCTGACAGCTTGTAATTCATGTTTTAAAAAATGATTCAGTATTTTAAAAGAATATAGCAGAAGGATAGCTTCTTATGCCTAAATCACCTGTTGTGCAAGGTCCTCACTCTAGTGCATTTTACACAATAGGGTTTTATTAGTCATAAACCATGGCTGACAGTCATAAGCGCCAGTGTAAATGGGGAGAATGAAAATAAAGATGGGGCCTGAGAAACTGAGCTATTGTGAGCCAAGGTCCAGGAAGCAGACTCTCTAATAGCTTATTGGGTGTCTAGGAGCCAACAGAACCTTCTAGATAGTCTGTATAGGAAATCATCTAGCTTTCCCAAACTACATACATTTGGAATTAAAATTCCATTTGCTGCCAGTATCATTGTAAATGGGGGAGTAAGTCCCCCTTGTAGGGTCTTTAAGGGCCACTGCAATATTTCTGCAGAAGAAATTACAGGGTTTATTATACTCACAGGTCCTAGAGGAGAAGACAGGGCGCACCTCACCATTCAGCAGCCACCTAGCAGGTGGGGAGTCGAGAGAGAGTGAGGACCTTGGGCAAGTCTGGGTGGAGCAGAAACAAGGCTTGAGGAGATTTCATTGTTTCTTGGAATGTCTAAGTCACAGTCGGAGAGGGCAAAAAGGGAATCTTGCGGCAGGAACCAGCCTGGGCACACCCACGCACCTGGTCCCCTGGGTGTTGAGGCAGCAGGAAAATAGGAAATTAAAAAAAAAATTTACAATCCAATCATCTTCACTCTTTATTCTCATTTTCAACCTTATTTTCCAAAATATACAAGCCTTAGTTCTCCGAAAGTTAGGGAGAGGAAACTGGCTTCCTATTAGTTAACGGTGATGCAACATTGAAACGCTGGACATCCCGCTGAGGTTTCCATGGTGTCCGCTGGGCTCTGCAGCACCCAGCTCCTGGAACTTTTCAGACTCCTCAGTGAATTCATTATTGTTTAAAAGAAAAGAACACCCCGTCTTTCTGTTTTTGTTCCTTCTGTCACTGTTTTTATTCTACCTTGCCTCATTCTACAAACCATCGGCCATGGAACCCCTGTATAGTTTTTCATTGTACGTAAAACACCAATACATCTTCCATCGTGGAGGTAGTCAGGGCAATCACTGTTACCTCTCTTTTGCACAGAAAAATGGAGGTTCATGGAGATTAAGAGATGTATACAAAGTTGGAATCACAACAGGTCAGGGACTCTAATTTAGTTCTTTGGACTTAAAAAAATATTGTTTTCTCCACAAATTCATCACTGCCTCACTAAGTTTATATGTGCAGCAAACATGGACAGAAGGCTCTTAGGTCTGGGCATTCATCACTACCTCCAGAGAGGGAGCCCAGGGGCAGCGGTGCTGAGAGCTCTCACTGCCCTCAATCTCCCCCTTTGCTCCCCTGAGCTCAGGTAGGACCCTGCGGGCAACTCATGTGGTCCCCCAGGGCTCTCCTAATGGGTCCAACATTGAAGCCAGGACACAGACCCCATGGGGCCTGTAAACTGCCTGCCCATCTGCACGAGGATGACAGGCAGACTCAGTGATGGGACAGGCAAAGCCCACACAGAAACAGTAAGGAAGTCACCTGCTCCTCTGTGCTTCATTGAACCTTTGAGAGACAGGCACGGAACCGAAAATGCCATCCTTGTATCAGGACACCTACCACACTTATGTCACTTTCAAACACAAAGTCAAAGAGACTTTATGTCACTCAAAAACACAAAGTAAAAGCTTCTTCAAGACAGGAGGTGAACAGGAGAATTCTATCTTTGAATATTCCTACAATATTTGTAGTGAGTATTTAACATGAAAAAAGTAGTCAAAGTATTTTTCTTAAAATCACCTCCTATGCAGCTATAAAAATCTTTAAGAAAAATAGTCCAGGATAGAAATATAATAGAGACTGCACACATTCATGAATTTATCTGCCTCCTAACAAGTCCAACTTGTGAAGTGTAGAGCATTTTATATGTTAGAGGCATAATTATAAATCGCTAAAATACCCGCTTGATCACACTGCAGTACATTTTCATTGCTTTACTTGAATGCTCGCCTAAGATTTTTCTCTGAAATGTACTCAGAGCAGAGACAGTTATACAATGAAAGTGAGAAATTGTAAGAGCATAACACTGTCTTAGAAATAGTCCATGTAGAAACCACTTACCCCAGCACAATCTTGCCACATGTTTTATGTTCTGTCCACAGAGCCAGCCCATGGCAGCTCATAGTAAGGCGGTCAAAGAGAGTGTTCTGTCCTTTCCCTCTTACCTACTCAGACATCAACATTTTCTCCTGCTCTTTCTGTGTCAGCTGCTCTCAGGTGAGAATAAAGGAGGTGAAAATGTGAGCTTTCCTAGGAAAGCTCTGCCTCTGTCTCCCATCCTCTTCAGAGCCTTACACGGCGCCTGCTGGCAATTGTGGTTCAAGTAATATTGTTGGATGAATAAACGGATGAGAGACCCTGACTTAAAAGAGTCACTTTGTTGTACAACAGAAACTAACACAGTATTGTGAAGCAATTATACTCCAATAAAGATCTATTTTAAAAAATAATTAATTACTTTTTTTAAAAAAAGAATGCCACAAAGGGTAGTTCCATTTCAGAAAGACACTTCTTAAGATTGAAAAGTCTTTGAGATTCACAGTAAATCAATATTTCAATGCCATGGTGGCCCCTTAGACACTATGGGGAAGACTAGAAGGGATATTTTGAAAGACACTGACCATTTCTAGTATATTTCAAATCGTACCTCATGGTTTGCCCAGTGATTATAAATTTGATGCTGTTCAACATATAGTCCTTCTTTATAGTGAGGCGAGCGGGGGCTACTCTTCGTTGCAGTGCGCGGGCTTCTCATTGCGGTGGCTTTCTCATGTTGCAGAGCTTGCGGGCTCTAGAGCACAGGCTCAGTAGTTGTGGCGCACGGGCTTAGTTGCTCTGCAGCACATGGGATCTTCGTGGATCAGGGCTCAAACCCGTGTCCCCTGCATTGGCAGGCGGACTCCTAACCACTGCGCCCCCAGGGGAGTCCCTGTACTTTGTCTTCTATAGACGTTTATTCATCTGTAGTAGCCTGTAGTAGTCAGGTGTTAAGTTTAAAGCATTAATTCTGCTATCTTGCTTTTTTAGCATTTTTGTGAATGAGATAAATCTTTGCTTTTACTTATTTGTAAAGAGTATATTATATTACATTATATATTTGCATTTCTGAAATTTTTATAGCTAAGATATGATAAAAACATGGGAAGATCTGCTAAACTAAAATGGGGAATTTTCTTCTCAAACTTCGATCTAATGTCTGTGAAATAATCCAGAAGAGAAGTAATAACAAGCAGTCTTCTTTATAAACCAGGGAACATCAGTGAACTCTTCCTTGCATTTCAACCAGTCAGACTGATTGAATTCATATTTAGGTGAGAGTGATTACGCTGTCGAGACAATTAAGTGAGGTGATCTAAGCCAAGTGCTTGGCTCAGGGCGTCATTTATGGGAAACTCTCCACAAACACACAACATCATTATCATTATTATTTCATGAATAATTTGATAACATATTTGCTCCTGGCTTGGATTCTTCTCTCTTGGATACTTTTGCTAGCACAAAATTTTTTTTCAATTATTGTAAATTTCACTAAATTTTGGAAACTGATGATCTTTTGTTGCCTAATGGTAAAATACCATCGGATTCTGATTTGAAATGGTACATAGAAAAACTCCTCTCTCATGCAGTTAAGAAGTGATTAGTTAGCAATGTGCAAAACATTCAGGTAGAAATAGTGCCTCCAGGAGTCTCTATTTCAGAATTCCCCAGATAAGGGTAAACTCCCTACTCCCTCATGTAAACCGACATGTTCATGTTATTGTAGCATGGTCTGTCATCCCGTTGGTTTGGAAGGAAACTAGGATGGTAGAAAGAAATATGCAGAAAGATGCAGTCCAACTTAAGTAGAACCTGTTTTTAAAAAGTGACCCTGTGATACTAGCCCATTAAAAGCTCCCTTAGAAACCTCTGACATCCCCAGGGTCAAACGTGCCTCATTCAGTGGCTGTTTCATTATCTCAGTCCAGTGGGTGTCGTCCTAGGCACAAGCTCCACCATCACCTTTATTTTTGTTCTTCACTCTGCCCAGATCAGAAGCTGCAAGTTGTTAGGGAACCAAAAGTGCAGCCCCACTAGAAATGGGTAAAAAAAAAACCCAAATGTTTGTTTAGATGATATTATCCATCAGAGCTGGAGAGACACGAAGCTGATCATGAGAGAAGAGTCTCTGCTGTATATTAATGTGAACTTTTCTAGAACAACATGCTCTCTTTAGCTTTTCCACATGTCTAATCACTAAGAGCTTGTCTAGCTACATGAGAAAAACAAAACCAAAAGCCCCACAACTGCCTAGAAGCTTATCAGTATCAGAAGGGTACATCATTTTAAGTCCATTCAGTATAACACCATGCAGCTGTTAAAAAAGAATGAGCAACACTGAGATGTTCTGACATGGAAAGATCTATAAGACTTGAGTGGTTTAAATGGAAACAGGAGGTTGGAGAATAATTTGCAAAATATGATTCCATTTCTGTTAAAATGCATGAAGACAGCTCATGAGTGCACAGATTAAAAATATGTATGACTATGATGGTAAAGGACTAGAAACACATCCACTGATGGTGACCCCTGGGAAGAGGGTGGGCAGGTGGGTAAGAGATGATTTACATGTTTTACTCTGTACACTTAGTCTTGGAATATTTTATAAGAATGTGTTGATGTCTATAAAGTAAATAATAATAAGAGCAGATACTTAGCACTTACTATGTGCCTGGAACTGTTCCTCAAAGCATGCTTCTGAAGTGAATACTGTAATCATTTTACAGATGGAAAAACCGGGACACAAATGGGCTGAGAAAATTGTCCAACACCCCCCATTTAGTGATTGACAGTGACGTAAACAAATTTCTTCAATAGCATAAAGAGGGTTGGATCACATGAGCTCTAAGATCTCTCTTATTTTTTTTAAACGTTTGTTGTTGTTGTTCTATTTTATTTTTGGCTGTGTTGGGTCTGTGTTGCCACTCATGGGCTTTCTTTAGTTGCACCCAGCGGGGACTACTCGTTGCAATGCACGGGCTTCTCATTGCAGTGGCTTCTCTTGTTGCGGAGCACGGGCTCTAGGCATGTGGGCTTCAGTAGTTGTGGCCCACAGGCTCAGTAGCTGTGGCCCACGGGCTTAGTTGCTCTGCGGCATGTGGGATCTTCCCGGACCAGGGCTCAAACCCGTGTCCCCTGCCTTGACAGGTGGATTCTTAACCACTGCACCACCAGGGAAGCCCTCTAAGATCTCTTGAGTGATCATGTCTCAAAGGGCTAAGAGGCTGGGCTATGGATTCAGATGTCCCTTGTAATAATCCAGCTCTGAAACTGGCTAGTTGTTCACCGGGGGCAGGTAACTGAGTCCTTCTGAGCCAGTTTCCTTATCTGTACAAGGTAGAGTAGGCACTGCCTCACAGCATTACAAGTGAGGACATATAGGGAGGAATGCCTAGAGACCCAGTTGGACCCTCAGAGTTTGTATGGAGATTATTTTAATCTCAAAACATTTGGGAATCAACAGATGCAGAAAGAGCTTTCCTTATTTGACTAAAAGCAGACATTTCTGAGAAATGAGGCTTCTATGATTCCCTCTTCAAGACAGGTCTACTCCCAGGAGAGAAATCAAGAGTAAACCTACCACAAATCCCCTCTCTGGGGAGATTCGCATAGAAGAAGGAAAGACCCCTTGAACGTGCAGACACAAAATAATCACAAAATTACTTATCGTTCATTTATTCTTCTAAAAGAATAGAAGTCCTTTCTTCCACTTTCCTTTTCTCTGCTAAGTTAGATATATAAACCTCTAACTTTAAACATTTAGTGAGATAGTTACTTCTCTTGTTAGCTCCCATATATGTGAATAAACTTCTTCTCCTGTTAAACTATCTTTTGTCATTTTAATTTGCAGGCCCCTAATTACTAAACCTAATAGGGCAGAAGAAAAGTCTGCTTCCTGACACTAGCAATTGGTTGGTGAATGATACCATCATTGCCTGTGACTCTGAAATCACAAGATCATAGATTAATCTGCATATCTAAAGAGTCCAACCTGTACTCTGAGGTTAAAAATAAGATCATCAAAGCATACTGAAGTATGGATATAAACATTTCGAAATGATAAAGATCTGGCTGTACACATAACATGTTTCTTCAATTCTGTAAAATTTTATGTAGGTGGAAATTTTACTGCAGAAACAAACTCAAAGACTGAACTTACATGAATAGAATATGGTGTAGCAAAATTTAGAGCTGAGCAAATGTGACATATAGTTAACGAGATGCATGCTTTTTATTATGTCTCATTTTAATTAAAAATGAATGGTAATCAGTTCACAATAGTGACTTCAGTTGATCCTGCTTCTAAATGGTTAAAGCAAAAATAAGCTCCTGATCTGCTCTTCAGAAGATTAACTATGGCCATGGTAGATCTTTTTCTCTTTCCCTTTTGGAAGAGAAAAGGGGAGGGTGTCCCCAGGTGACAGGGACTGGAGTCTTGTGGGCCCAGCACACTTCCCTGTTGGGAAGAGGAAGGAGGAAGTATTTGCTTACATTTCCCCCAGTGCCTGGAACCTAAGCTGCAGCTTCCCTAGAACATTGTTAATGATGAGAAGGATCTCATGGCAGAGGGATGGTGGCCGCCGTGCCTAAACCAGGAACCTGATGCCTTCTCTGTCTTAGATTGTGGAGTTTCCTACCAGAAAATCTGAAAAGAAAGGATTTATGGGAAGCAGTAAACGCAGAAGTAAAAGACAATTTTTTTTTAAGCAGATATTCATTTTTAATTATTTATTTATTTATTTATTTATTTATTTTTGGCTGTGTTGGGTCTTCGTTTCTGTGCGAGGGCTTTCTCCAGTTGCGGCGAGCGGGGGCCACTCTTCATCGCGGTGCGCGGGCCTCTCACTATCGCGGCCTCTCTTGTTGCGGAGCACAGGCTCCAGACGCGCAGGCTCAGTAGTTGTGGCTCACGGGCCTAGTTGCTCCGCGGCATGTGGGATCTTCCCAGACCAGGGCTGGAACCCGTGTCCCCTGCATCAGCAGGCAGACTCTCAACCACTGCGCCACCAGGGAAGCCCAGACAATTTTAATAAACCATAAAAATGGTTAAGTTGGTGCTGGGTTGGAAAGAGTGGCTTCTGTGTTCTTTAAGCTTTTCTGTACTATTTGAATTTTCTAGCCAAGTGTGCCTCTGTCTATTATTTATTTTTTATGTCACCAGGGATTTTCTGACTAGTGAGACCACAGACTACATTTTTTTTCACTGTTATTTTCCATCAAAAAACAATGCAATACATACCATTTTTTAAAAGGAAACAAAGAAGAATTTCTAATCATGCATCAATAAAAAACAAAAGAGCACAAACATACATATATATTTGAACATATTGAGCAGATCAATATGTTAAAATATATAAATGTTTGCATAGTGACCTGAAATAAATAGATTATTTAGTCATAGACCTTTTCATATGCATTCTATAGTAAGTCTTCTGAGAGATGAACTTTAATCTTTCCATCCAGAACTTTGGAGTATCTGAGATTTTGCCCTATTTGCAACAAGTTAAGCTGCCGTTTTCCATGGATGCAGGTAGAAGACAGAAGACTTATGGGTCAGAAACAAAGGACTCTATTACTTACTTGGTTACTCGTAAACCACTGCAGCCAGCATGGGCATCCGAATATTTGCCTTGGTTCTCCTTGACCCTGAGTCACACAGGGACTGTGTGGACAGGCCCAGATGGATGCCTGCACACACAGTGGGTTATAATACAAGAGTTCAGGGAATCAGAGTCTTTTGGGAGCTAAGCATGCTTGCCCTTACCTCTGGAAGAAGACATTATCTTACAAGGCTGTTTTCTATCTAAACATCCTTGGAAAGATAGCTGAGAATAAAGGGCTGTCGGTGCTTCTGTTTGTAAGATGTGCAGAAATGTGAGAAACCCATGGAGAATTGTCTTACCTCTGCTCTGACTAACACACAGCCTTTTACTTTTCTTAGGAAATGGCAATTATATGTTGCAAAGGACTTATTTCACATTTACTTAAACTTAGTTTTCAAATATATATTTCTTTGTCCTATTCTAAGATTAACTTCTCTTGTGTAAGAGTTAATTTTGAAATTACAGTGTGAACCGTATGACCCTAATCATTTTGGTTTAACAGTATTGCTAACTCAAATTTAAAATGCTGAGAAAAAAGCATCTCTATTTTGTCACTAAAACTACCAAAACAGCTTTAAATACACAATTAGTTTAAAAACAGCTGTGTGATCTTGATATATTTTTTTTAAAGAGCTTTTTGATGTGGACCATTTTTAAAGTCTTTATTGAACTTGTTACAATATTGCTTCTGTTTTATGTTTTGCTTTTCTGGCCCTGAGGCATGTGGGATCTTAGCTCCCTGACCAGGGATTGAACCTGCACCCCCTTCATTGGAAGGCAAAGTCTTAATCACTGGACCACCGGGGAAGTCCCGATCTTGACCTATTTTTAAACATATTTGGCTAAATCCTATTTAGGTTAACACTTCCTCTGAAATCGGAATTGTGACAAACACTGTAAGAGAGCTACTATTTTTTGCATAAATGACAGCAAAATCTTGTGGTAGTAAGTATGTTTCCCTTACAAACATAGTGTAGGATAAATCTAAATATTCTGATTTGAGAAGAAAATTTCGAATGGAGGAATTTTTCATTCCACTGTTGCAGGATTGTCTACTTTTCCCTAATATTAAAATGGACAGTTAGCCTCTTGAAAGAGGTTAAAAATCCATACGGAATGTCTCAGAAGGGTTTAGTTGCTCAGTGGCTTTCACTCTTCCTCACAAATTATTTAAAAATGGAATTTTTGTTCAAGATGTCTACCATTAGCGTGAAATTTATTTTCCAGTTTTATTGAGACGTAATTGACACATGACATTGTGTAAGTTTAAAGTGTACAACGTAATGATCTGATGTATGTATATATTGTGAAATGATTACCACAATAAGTTTCGTTAACAAACATCACTTCACATTGTTACACATTCTTTTTCTTGTGATGACAAGTGTGAAGTTTGATGCTTACCTGGTTCTCTTCTTTTGGACTTTGGCAAATCTAAGAATTAATCCTACCACACATAGCCTATACTAGTCTACCCAAATCCAACAGTTAGTACAGACATTAACACATTTATCTGTTTGTATGTTTTATTGAGCACAAGATAATAATCTCATTCTCAGAAGCAATGAAATCACCGAAAGAGCCAAATCTTGAGAAAGCCTCGTAGAGTTGCCCTGTTACTAGATAAAGCGCTTGGAATATATAAGTATGTTGTGTCACGCGTCTTCCTGTGACCTGTGATTGTTACTTGAAAGTGTGGAAATGCAGAACAGATCTCCTGTTATTATGAAAGGCCCATCTGTGACAGGTGGAAAGGAGGACGCTATGTTAAGAGCTTGTTCTGTGCAGTTCTCATGGAGGTGACTTGTGTCCTATAGGGAATGTCTCCAGGCTGCATTCCACTCTGGGTTCTTTGCCTCTGGCAGTTCTCCGTGATCACTCCTGTATTGGGGTCCCCCACGCCACTCCCAGGCTCCATGATTCACTGGAAGGACTCATAGGAATCAGCCTAGGGTTATATTCACAGCTGTGATTTATTACAGCAGCAGGACACAAAGTACAGTCAACAAAGGAAAAGGCAAGTGGACCAAAGTCTGGAGGAAACCAGAGGCAAGCTCCCTCGAGTCCTCTGCCAGTGAAACCACAGAGGACACGCTTAAGTCCTCCAGCCATGAGGACAACATGTGTGAAATGTTGCCAACCAGGGGAGCTTAGCCTCAGCCTAGGAGCCCAGGCTTTTATGGGGGATGGTCATGTAGGCACCCTCTCCCTGGTACATATCAAAATCCCAGATTCCAGAAGGAAAGCAAGTGTTCAGCACCAACCACATTGTTTGCATAAACATCTTAGGCAGCAGTGAGCCACTCTTATCAATTCTGGGAGTGGTGAAAGCCCTCCCAAATTTCAGGTGCCTAGACACCAGCAAGCCTTTCTCAGGATGGTGACTCAGGCCTGCGATGTTATCACTGTTATCTCTTTTGGTTCTGATTTTTTTTCTTCCTTTCCTTCAGTCTTTCTTACCTTCAATCTTATATTCTATTATTTTAATAAGATGATCTGATTTAACACCCTTAGTTTCTTACATGAAAATACCAGCATGGTCCTGCGCTAAGGTGGACAGAACACACCAAATCCTTCTGAAGCTCTGGAGGCTCTGCTCCCGAGGAGGGCACGACTAAGGCCCTTCATTCATTACCTAAGAAATGGTCAGGGCTTCCCTGGTGGCACAGTGGTTGAGAATCTGCCTGCTAATGCAGGGGACACGGGTTCGAGCCCTGGTCTGGGAAGATCCCACATGCCGCGGAGCAACTAGGCCCGTGAGCCACAACTACTGAGCCTGCGCGTCTGGAGCCTGTGCTCCGCAACAAGAGAGGCCGCGATAGTGAGAGGCCCGCGCACCGCGATGAAGAGTGGCCCCCGCTTGCCACAACTAGAGAAAGCCCTCGCACAGAAACGAAGACCCAACACAGCCAAAAATAAGTTAATTAATCAATTTAAAAAAAAAAAAAAAAAAAAAAAAGAAATGGTCATTCCCTAGTAAGGCGCTTAATCCGTCACATTTCAAAAATAAATGATGCCACATTTCAAAACTAAGGACTCAGGGTAATTTCCCTGAGTCCTTAAGAGCGATGGCTCATAGAGGACCCCTCTGGACTGGCCCTCTCTATAGGAGAGAACAAGGAGCCTGCGCTAGAAAGAATGGAAAGGCCTAGAAATGACCAATTGGCCCTGAAAATTGAGTCAGTGAACAAGTGTCTGTTAGGCACGGACGGTGTGGAATGTGGTTAAGGATGGTCTGAGCTAGCTAGGAGGTACCATCGTGGTCCTTCTCAGACACATACTCTTCCGGGAATTCAACTGGCAGACACAATTAAACTTGAAAACTTCCTGAATTTCCACAATGCCACCGAGTGCCTTCTGCTTGCCAGAACTAGACTGGTCAGTGATGGTCTGAGGAGAAACTTAAACTACTTTGGAAATAAGGCAGACTTAGAGAGTGGTAGCGAACGTGGCACCCACCTAGCATACAAACCTTGTGAGACCCTGAGGGTCATGAGTATAACGGATTGTGGCTGAGCCGTAAGGGACTCACTGATCCAAGTCACTCAGCAAGGCCACCACAGGCCAATCCAGAAGCTAAGAGTATTATTTTCCTCGGGCTGCAGTAACAAAATGCCACATTCAGATGGTTAAACAACAGAAATTTCTTTTCTCACAGTTCTGGTAGCTAGAAGTCCCAGATCGAGGTGTTGGCAGGGTTGGTTTCTTCTGAGGCCTCTCTCCCTGGCTGACAGATGACTGTCTTCTTGCTGTGTCCTCACATGGCCTTTCCTCCGTGTGCACACTTCCCTGGTGCTTCTCTGTGTCCAGATTTCCTCTTCTAGTAAGGACACCAGTCAGATTGGATTAGGACCCACCCTAATGGCCTCCTTTTACCTTAATCACCTCTTTCAAGACCCTTTCTCCAAATACAGTCACATTCTGAGGTACTGGGGGTTAGGGCTTCAACATAACAGTAGGTTAAAGGAATTCCCTACCATTTGAAGTAGTTTAATGTTGAACTAAACACATATTGGGATCACTTTAAGTCAATGGAACTTCTTAATGAGAAATCTTCCTAAATTTTGTACAAATGACCCAATTTGCATATTACTATTTTCAACATATACAGGAGGCCACTGGGTTAGTGCTATTCTCCCAGTAGTCCTGAAACAGTCTAGACTCACAGTTAAATACTTTAATTCCTTTAATTTCATTAATTTATTTCATTCCTTGAAGCTGCTAATAGAATATGCCCACTACCCAGCACTCCTTTGAGGCATTCCTTAATAACACTGACCATACTTCATTTTCTTCTTTTGTGTTACTCTTGAAGTTTAGAAGCCAATTCATTTGTCAGAACTAAATTTGTGCCATGTATCAAATAACATACTTTTATTTGCAGTGTTCTAGTATTGTTTTCAACAGCCATAGATTGATTTTGAGACAGGCTGGGACCTGGGACCCTTTGCTGGGACCTGGGGCCCTTTGCTGCAGTGTTGCAGTGCTTGCACCTCGACACACCTCTCCTCGAGCAACAAAATAACAAAGAAACTGTATGGGACTAAAAATAACGACGTGCACGCCCAGTTGGGGCAAATTCTGGACAAAAGATACAAAGAGACCAAAAAACCCAACTGCCACTTTTGAAGATCCCAGAGCAAAAGCAGGGTACTGCACGTGCCCCCTGCACACAACACCACCTAAGCGGTGGGCAAACCACCTAAGCCACCCTTCTGGCCCGACCCCTGGACACACCCCTGCCCTCACGCCATATAACAGGGGTCCCCAACCCCCAGGCCGCAGCCTGGTAGGAATCAGGCTGCACAGCAGGAGGTGAGTGGCAGGGGAGCGAGTAAAGCTTCATCTCCTGCTCCCCATCGCTCACATTACTGCCTGAAACATCCCCCCACCCCACCCCCTGCCGGTCCGTGGAAAAATGGTCTTCCATGAAACCGGTCCCTGGTGCCAAAAAGGTTATAAGGTTATAAGCAGCAAGCTCGCCCCCGCTTAGGGAGCACGCAAGCAAAGGAACCTGTTGTTTGTTCTCGCTCCCTGTTGTTTGTTCTCGCTCCCCCCTGCTGCAGCAGGGGCCCCAATAAAGCCTTGACTGAATTTCTTGTCTGGCCTTTGATCAATTTTTATTGTTTAAGGACGCCAAGAACCCTGGTCGGTAACAATTTCAAAATACGGTCTTGATGTCATTGGAAGTAATTTTTTTCTGACTTTTTCTCTGTTTTCAACATCTTTGCCAGCAAAAGATATGTTCCCAGATGTCTTCTAAAATGTTTTCTTCCTGATCATTTAGAAAGATTGGGAAAGAAAGAGTATTGAGAAACTTGAGCTGTACTTTTGCTGCACAGGAAGGGTGACCTGTGTTCCATCCTAGATTAATAATATTTCAAGCAGGAGGGAAAAAAAAAAGTAAAAGCTTATAACTTTAGCAATGTGTTTGAAAAATACTTGATTTCAACAATGTTTCTATCATGCTTACGTTGCAGCTGTCTAAACAAGACAGATAACAAAAGCATGTCAATTAAAAGCAGCATTTAGGACCCAGTTTCACAGATCTGCATTGGCCCTGGGTTTCGGATGATTTCAGGGCCAGGCGCTGTGAGTTCCTGTGTGGTGTAGTTGTGCTCAGCCATGGGGCAGGTGGGTTCCCTCTTGCTGTAGGAGAAGGTGGTGGGACACACGGAGATGGTTATCTCTTTCTGCTTTTGACTTTCCTGAGTTGCTTCCACCAAGAGGCCATAAACCCAAACTGGAAATACTGATTAAGTGCATACTTTTTCCAACACATTGACCACAACTTGAGATTTTCATGGCGGAATATATTACATAAATGTCTGGAAAGCAAATATTTTAAGTGCACTTTAGGTAGATGTTTGCTTACTTTAATCAAGCAGAAGGAGAGATTATTCTTTTACCTTCTGGAACGTGTTGAGGTAAACTTATCTACAGAAGGGAAAACTTTAGAGTTCACCTGGTACAAAGCACCCGCATCCGGATAAACTAAGGTTGTTACCGAGTCCAAGCTTGCTGTGCTTGCCGCACGACAGGCCAATAAATCAGAGATGACGCATTGAGGGAAAGAATACGACTTTATTCGGAAAGCCAGCAGACCGAGAAGACGGCGGACTAAAGTCTCAAAATAACCATCTTATCGGGGTTTGGATGCCAGTTTGTTTTATAGCACAGAGATGGGGAGGAGATGAGGAGGTAAAGTAAAAGGGCCATAAGTTTTGCGAATATCCCCTGGAATGGCCAGCCTCAGGGAGGGGATGTGTTAATTTCTTTTTAATTGCAGCCATCCACAGGTGGACAGAGTCTGTATGTTTCCCTGAACAAAGGCACTTTGGTTTAACATTCAGGCAGAGGAACAGGGTTCCCCGAGGCAGGCCATTATGTACAGACAGTATCCTTTTAGTGAACAAAAGCAGCGGAAGGCAAAGGTTAAAGTCAAAGAAACAGATGCAACGTGTAGTCAGATTTGGTTCTTCCCTGTAACAAAGTCTCAAAGAGTGAGTGACTCCCTCCAGGTCACATATACTAATAATATATATAATAATAAAAATTATTCTGGTAGAGAAAAGAATGCAGAACTCTAGCCACTCTAACTCCTTAGTTAAAAAATGAGATTTATTTGCAGGATAAGAATGATGCTGCTATTAAAAATAATAATAGCAATAGCAAGTTTGAAAACTTTCACGTGGACCTATTCAGGTGCTTCATTGGCATTTAAGGCCTTCTAAGTATCTGTACTAGCCTCCTTCAGGTCAGCCTGTGTTGCTGGGAAACTTCTTTTCTCACTACTCTCTGGACAAAACTCTGGGTCTAGTTGCCATTATTCCGTGGAGTGTTTTTAGATCCCACCCGTTGTTAAACACACACACTTTTGTTATTAATACAAGAACAGACTTTTCAGAGTTTTTTCTTTGTCTTTTATTGTTAAAATTTTTTTAATTGAGGTATAATTGAGGTAACATTACATTGGTCGCAGGTGTACAATGTCATGATTTGATGTTTGTATATGTTGCAGAGTGATCACCACAATAAGTCCACTTAACATCCACCACCTCACATAGTTACAGCACTTTTTTTCTTGTGATGAGAATTTTGAAGAGCCACTCTTCTAGCTACCTTTAAATATGCAATACAGTATTATTAACGTACATAGTCACCATGCTGTGAAAGTTCCATCCCCATGACTTACTCATTTGATAACTGGAAGTTTGTACCTTTTAACCTCCCTCACCCATTTGGCTCACTCATCCCCTGCCTCAGGCAGCCACCAGTCTGTTCTCTATCTGTGAGCTTGACATTTTTTTGTTTGTTTTTTAAGGTCCCATATATGTGAGATTATATGGTATTTATCTTTTTCTGTCTGGCTTATTTCACTTAGCATAGTGCCGTAAAGGTCCATCCATGATGTTGCAAACAGCAAGGTTTCATTCTTTTTTATGACTGAATAATCAAAAACAGATTTTTTATCGGTTCTTTAGTAGATGCCAGCTTCTGATATCAGCTTTTAGATGAAATTATTGTTAATCTTTTTATGTGTGATTTTATGAGTCAGAGTTCAGAAGACCATTTGGATTTGCTATTGTAGGCAGATGTTGAAAATTCAGTTTTTTAATAGAATCTTGTACTGTTTTGTAGATTTTACTTTTTGGATTTGATTCTCAAAAAGAAATCTTAACCTGTAAAATGTTTCTTACTTCCTTTTCTTACCAGGAAGAGATATTAGGAATCATCTAGGAAACAAATGTAGCAGTTTTATGCAATTTAAGCAATAAAAATGAGTTTCAAAATCCTCCTTTACTACCAGTAAAGCTTGAATTTTGTACTTAAATATAATATTTTCCCCTTTCCCCTTTTACCCAAGATTTACCCGCCTATTAATGTGCTGCCCTCGTTGTCTCGGTGAATGAAGTCTGCTACTGGAGAAGGTATGACCAGAAAGGATCACGCCGATGTATCTAATCAGCTGGTACGTATGTTTTCTCCAGGATTGTGTTTAAAGAAATGAATACTTTCTCAGTTCATGCTGCTGTCTTATACCTCTTGTCTTTCTTCCATATCACTTTTCTTCTCCCCCCATCAAAGTAGAATTTTAATATAGAATATATAATATAGAATACTGGAATACAGAAACATTCATTAGAGCCAAACAGTCTTTTTCATAAGGATAACTGCTCATGACAAAGATTAAAGATCACATGCTTGAAACCCACCTCTAATGCTGTATGAGGTAGTTTTTAAATAAAAAAGGCATAAGACGATTAAGTTTTTATTAGTAACCTTTATCATAGAGTATTTCTGAAAGACTATTCTAACTAATTTTTTGTTTAACATATTAGGCAATCACCAGAACGCTAAGGGATACAGCTGTGTATATTCTATGAAATCCTTGGTTTCTATAGTCCTGAGATTGTATACCAAGCATAATTAAAGAAAACTACATTTGACCTTAAAGTAGAAATGATAAATAAACCTACTGATAACCCAGATTTTTTTTTTGAATAGAATTTAGAGATGGATTTCTCCTATTGCGTAAGTTGTGATTTTTAAATGCTCTACAAAATGGAAGCTCATTGATATATTGAGGGAGTGTATTTTTTGTAGAGTGTTAGTAATGTCTACGTATTGCATGCCTGAAGACTCCTTCCTTAGTGAGACTGCTGTATAATAAAGTCTTTCCAATACTTGCATATGTGAATTATGTTTGGAAATAATGTGAAATACTGTGAAGATAGCTACAGCAATACACTTATAATGCCCAGAGTACCGTTACCATTTATAAAGGTTCATGTAAACCTTTTTTCCTCTTTAGTATGCATGCTATGCTATTGGTAAGGATGTGCAGGCCGTGAAAGCCGTAGTTGGAGAAGAAGCCCTTACCTCATATGATGTGCTTTACTTGGAATTTCTGCAGAAGTTTGAGAGGAACTTCATTGCTCAGGGTAAGATTACTATTTTCCTATGAATAGAAACAGCATCATATGCAGTTTTTTTTTTTTTTTTTCATGTAATGTCTGAAACATTTATATTAACATATTTCCATACATATTTCCATACAAATACAAATACAAGATTTTTAGAAATTTCATGTAATGTCTGAAACATTTATATTAACATATTTCCATACATATTTCCATACAAATATAAGATTTTTAGGAATTTCATGTAATGTCTGAAACATTTATATTAACATATTTCCATACAAATAACCCAATGAAAGTTTAGTATTAGTTGTTTTGTTTGTTTTTTTATACTGCAGGTTCTTATTAGGCATCAATTTTGTACACATCAGTGTATACATGTCAATCCCAATCGCCCAATTCAGCACACCACCATCCCCACCTCACCGCAGTTTTCCCCCCATGGTGTCCATATGTCCATTCTCTACATCTGTGTCTCAACTTCTGCCCTGCAAACTGGCTCATCTGTACCATTTTTCTAGGTTCCACATACATGCATTAATATATGATATTTGTTTTTCTCTTTCTGACTTACTTCACTCTGTATGACAGTCTCTAGATCCATCCACGTCTCAACAAATGACTCAATTTCGTTCCTTTTTATGGCTGAGTAATATTCCATTGTATATATGTACCACATCTTCTTTAACCATTCGTCTGTTGATGGGCATTTAGGTTGCTTCCATGACCTGGCTATTGTAAATAGTGCTGCAATGAACATTCGGGTGCATGTGTCTTTTTGAATTACGGTTTTCTCTGGGTATATGCCCAGTAGTGGGATTGCTGGGTCATATGGTAATTCTATTTTTAGTTTTTTAAGGAACCTCCATATTGTTCTCCAGAGTGGCTGTATCAATTTACATTCCCACCAACAGTGCAAGAGGGTTCCCTTTTCTCCACACCCTCTCCAGCATTTGTTGTTTGTAGATTTTCTGATGATCCTCATTTTAACAGGAGTGAGGTGATACCTCATTGTAGTTTTGATTTGCATTTCTCTAATAATTAGTGATGTTGAGCAGCTTTTCATGTGCTTCGTGGCCGTCTGTATGTCTTCTTTGGAGAAATGTCTATTTAGGTCTTCTGCCCATTTTTGGATTGGGGTGTTTGTTTCTTTGATATTGAGCTGAATGAGCTGTTTATATATTTTGGAGATTAATCCTTTGTCCGTTGATTCATTTGCAAATATTTTCTCCCATTCTGAGGGTTGTCTTTTCGTCTTGTTTATGGTTTCCTTTGCTGTGCAAAAGCTTTGAAGTTTCATTAGGTCCCACTTGTTTATTTTTGTTTTTATTTCCATTACTCTAGGAGGTGGATCAAAAAAGATCTTGCTGTGATTTATGTCAAAGAGTATTCTTCCTATGTTTTCCTCTAAGAGATTTATAGTGTCCAGTCTTATATTTAGGTCTCTAATCCATTTTGAGTTTATTTTTGTGTATGGTGTTAGGGAGTATTCTAATTTCATTCTTTTACATGTAGCTGTCCAGTTTTCCCAGCACCACTTATTGAAGAGACTGTCTTTTCTCCATTGTATATCTTTGCCTCCTTTGTCATAGATTAGTTGACCATAGGTGCGTGGGTTAATCTCTGGGCTTTCTATCTTGTTCCATTGATCTATGTTTCTGTTTCTGTGCCAGTACCATATTGTCTTGATTACTGTAGCTTTGTAGTATAGTCTGAAGTCAGGGAGTCTGATTCCTCCAGCTCCATTTTTTTGCCTCAAGACTGCTTTGGCTATTCGGGGTCTTTTGTGTCTCCATACAAATTTTAAGATGATTTGTTCTAGCTCCGTAAAAAATGCCATTGGTAATTTGATAGGGATTGCATTGAATCTGTAGATTGCTTTGGGTAGTATACTCATTTTCACAATGTTGATTCTTCCAATCCAAGAACATGGTATATCTCTCCATCTGTTGGTATCATCTTTAATTTCTTTCATCAGTGTCTTATAGTTTTCTGCATACAGGTCTTTTGTCTCCCTAGGTAGGTTTATTCCTAGGTATTTTATTATTTTTGTTGCAATGGTAAATGGGAGTGTTTCCATAATTTCTCTTTCAGATTTTTCATCATTAGTGTATAGGAATGCAAGAGATTTCTGTGCATTAATTTTGTATCCTGCAACTTTACCATATTCATTAATTAGCTCTAGCAGTTTTCTGGTGGCAGTTTTAGGATTCTCTATGTATAGTATCATGTCATCCGCAAACAGTGACAGTTTTACTTCCTCTTTTCCAATTTGTATTCCTTTTATTTCTTTTTCTTCTCTGATTGCCGTGGCTAGGACTTCCAGAACTATGTTGAATAATAGTGGTGAGAGTGGACATCCTTGTCTCGTTCCTGATCTTAGAGGAAATGCTTTCAGTTTTTCACCATTGAGAATGATGTTTGCTGTGGGTTTGTCATATATGGCCTTTATTATGTTGAGGTAGGTTCCCTCTATGCCCACTTTCTGGAGAGTTTTTATCAGAAATGGGTGTTGAATTTTGTCAAAAGCTTTTTCTGCATCTATTGAGATGATCATATGGTTTTTATTCTTCAGTTTGTTAATATGGTGTATCACATTGATTGATTTGCGTATATTGAAGAATCCTTGCATCCCTGGGATAAATCCCACTTGATCGTGGTGTATGATCCTTTTAATGTGTTGTTGGATTCTGTTTGCTAGTATTTTGTTGAGGATTTTTGCATCTATATTCATCAGTGATATTGGTCTGTAATTTTCTTTTTTTGTAGTGTCTTTGTCTGGTTTTGGTATCAGGGTGATGGTGGCCTCATAGAATGAGTTTGGGAGTGTTCCTTCCTCTGCAATTTTTTGGAAGAGTTTTAGAAGGATGGGTGTTAGCTCTTCTCTAAATGTTTGATAGAATTCACCTGTGAAGCCATCTGGTCCTGGACTTTTGTTTGTTGGAAGATTTTTAATCACAGTTTCAATTTCATTACTTGTGATTGGTCTGTTCATATTTTCTGTTTCTTCCTGATTCAGTCTTGGAAGGTTATACCTTTCTAAGAATTTGTCCATTTCTTCCAGGTTGTCCATTTTATTGGCATAAAGTTGCTTATAGTAGTCTCTTAGGATGTTTTGTATTTCTGCAGTGTCTGTTGTAACTTCTCCTTTTTCATTTCTGATTTTATTGATTTGAGTCCTCTCCCTCTTTTTCTTGATGAGTCTGGCTAATGGCTTATCAATTTTGTTTATCTTCTCAAAGAACCAACTTTTAGTTTTATTGATCTTTGCTATTGTTTTCTTTGTTTCTATCTCATTTATTTCTGCTCTGATCTTTATGATTTCTTTCCTTCTGCTAACTTTGGGTTTTGTTTGTTCTTCTTTCTCTAGTTTCTTTAGGTGTAAGGTTAGATTGTTTACTTGAGATTTTTCTTGTTTCTTTAGGTAGGCTTGTATAGCTATAAACTTCCCTCTTAGAACCGCTTTTGCTGCATCCCATAGGTTTTGGGTCGTCGTGTTTTCATTGTCATTTGTCTCTAGGTATTTTTTTATTTCCTCTTTGATTTCTTCAGTGATCTTCTGGTTATTTAGTAACGTATTGTTTAGCCTCCATGTGTTTGTCTTTTTTACGTTTTTTTCCCTGTAATTCATTTCTAATCTCATAGCGTTGTGGTCAGAAAAGATGCTTGGTATGATTTCAATTTTCTTAAATTTACTGAGGCTTGATTTGTGACCCAAGATGTGATCTATCCTGGAGAATGTTCCGTGCGCACTTGAGAAGAATGTGTAATCTGCTGTTTTTGGATGGAATGTCCTATATATATCAATTAAATCTATCTGGTCTATTGTGTCATTTAAAGCTTCTGTTTCCTTATTTATTTTCATTTTGGATGATCTGTCCATTGGTGTAAGTGAAGTGTTAAAGTCCCCCACTATTATTGTGTTACTGTCGATTTCCTCTTTTATAGCTGTTAGCAGTTGCCTTATGTATTGAGGTGCTCCTATGTTGGGTGCATATATATTTATAATTGTTATATCTTCTTCTTGGATTGATCCCTGGATCATTATGTAGTGTCCTTCCTTGCCTCTTGTAACATTCTTTATTTTAAAGTCTATTTTATCTGATATGAGTATAGCTACTCCAGCTTTCTTTTGATTTCCATTTGCATGGAATATCTTTTTCCATCCCCTAACTTTCAGTCTGTATGTGTCCCTAGGTCTAAAGTGGGTCTCTTGTAGACAGCATATATATGGGTCCTGTTTTTGTATCCATTCAGCCAGTCTATGTCTTTTGGTTGGGGCGTTTAATCCATTCACGTTTAAGGTAATTATCGATATGTATGTTCCTATGACCATTTTCTTAATTGTTTTGGGTTTGTTTTTGTAGGTCCTTTTCTTCTCTTGTGTTTCCCACTTAGAGAAGTTCCTTTAGCATTTGTTGTAGAGCTGGTTTGGTGGTGCTGAATTCTCTTAGCTTTTGCTTGTCTGTAAAGCTTTTGATTTCTCCATCAAATCTAAATGAGATCCTTGCCGGATAGAGTAATCTTGGTTGTAGGTTCTTCCCTTTCATCACTTTAAGTATATCATGCCACTCCCTTCTGGCTTGCAGAGTTTCTGCTGAGAAATCAGCTGTTAACCTTATGGGAGTTCCCTTGTATGTTATTTGTCGTTTTTCCCTTGCTGCTTTCAATAATTTTTCTTTGTCTTTAATTTTTGCCACTTTGATTACTATGTGTCTCGGCGTGTTTCTCCTTGGGTTTATTCTGTATGGGACTCTCTGCGCTTCCTGGACTTGGGTGGCTATCTCCTTTCCCATGTTAGGGAAGTTTTCGACTATAATCTCTTCAAATATTTTCTCTGGTCCTTTCTCTCTCTCTTCTCCTTCTGGGACCCCTATAATGCGAATGTTGTTGCGTTTAATGTTGTCCCAGAGGTCTCTTAGGCTGTCTTCATTTCTTTTCATTCTTTTTTCTTTAGTCTGTTCCGCAGCAGTGAATTCCACCATTCTGTCTTCCAGGTCACTTATCCGTTCTTCTGCCTCAGTTATTCTGCTATTGATTCCTTCTAGTGTAGTTTTCATTTCAGTTATTGTATTGGTCGTCTCTGTTTGTTTGTTCTTTAATTCTTCTAGGTCTTTGTTAATCATTTCTTGCATCTTCTCAATCTTTGCCTCCATTCTTATTCCGAGGTCCTGGATCATCTTCACTATCATTATTCTGAATTCTTTCTCTGGAAGGTTGCCTATCTCCACTTCATTTAGTTGTTTTTCTGGGGTTTTTTCTTGTTCCTTCATCTGGTATATAGCCCTCTGCCTTTTCATCTTCTCTATCTTTCTGTAACTGTGGTTTTTGGTCCGCAGGCTGCAGGATTGTAGTTTTTCTTGCTTCTGCTCTCTGCCCTCTGGTGGTTGAGGCTATCTAAGAGGCTTGATGGGAGGCTCTGGTGGTGGGTAGAGCTGACTGTTGCTGTGGCGGTCAGAGCTCAGTAAAACCTTAATCCACTTGACTGTTGATGGGTGGGGCTGGGTTCCCTCCCTGTTGCTGTGGCGGTCAGAGCTCAGTAAAACCTTAATCCACTTGACTGTTGATGGGTGGGGCTGGGTTCCCTCCCTGTTGGTTGTTTTGCCTGAGGCAACCCAACACTGGAGCCTACCCGTACTCTTTGGTGGGGTTAATGGCAGACTCTGGGAGGGCTCACGGCAAGGAGAACTTCCCAGAACCTCGGCTGCCAGTGTCCTTATCCCCCCGGTGAAACAGAGCCACCACTCGCCTCTGCAGGAGACCCCCCAACACCAGCAGGTAGGTCTGGTTCAGTCTCCCCCAGGGTCACTGCTCCTTCCCCTGGGTCCCGATGCACACATTACTTTGTGTGTGCCCTCCAAGAGTGGGGTCTCTGTTTCCCCCAGTCCTGTCAAAGTCCTGCAATCAATTCCCACTAGGCTCCAAAGTCTGATTCTCTAGGAATTCCTTCTCCCGTAGCCGGACCCCCAGGTTGGGAAGCCTGACGTGGGGTTCAGAACCTTCACTCCAGTGGGTGGACTTCTGTGGTATAAATGTTCGCCAGTCTGTGAGTCACCCACCCAGCAGTTATGGGATTTGATTTTACTCTGATTGCTCCCCTCCTACCGTCTCACTGTGGCTTCTCCTCTGTCCTTGGATGTGGGGTATCCTCCTTGGTGAAGTCCAGGTTCTTCCTGTCAATGATTGTCCAGCAGCCAGTTTTGATTCTTGGGCTCTCGCAAGAGGGAGTGAGAACACGTCCTTCTACTCCGCCATCTTGGTTAATCCCCTCATATGCAGTTTTGAGGACTTCTTTCCTAGTCTGAGAGAATTTACATTGGTCTCCATACAATTCTCCTTCTGATTAGAGAAGAGGTTCTTCCAGCGCCTGCCATGTCTTCGTTCTTAGCCCTCTGGTTCCTTCCCCTCTACCTTCAATTTCTTTATCCATTTATTTAGCTCCTGTCTTATTTTTTATCTTCCTTACAACCGGCCTTCTGCTCTCCTACCTCCATTGCCACTTCTCCTCGCTCTTAACCTCTCTGCAATGCTCTCCTCTGGCTTTGGGGGTTTTGGACTTTCCCAGTCCCTCTGTTTTCATCCTCCTGATTTCTTATCTTCCTGCTTCTTAATTGTTAATGTTCCCAAAGGCTTAATTACCTGTTCTTTCTGTGCTTTTTTCCCCTATGCTGATGACTAACTTGCTATGTATGAGCCTTGACCCTCTTTCTGAAGCTCTAATCCCACATCTCCAGCTAGGAAGCCTGTCTTTATGCCACCATCCTCTCTGGCTCAGCGTGGTGAGAACCAAAGTCTTTTCCCAACTGACCACCTGCCTAGCAATTCCCTTTTCAATTTCTGTCTACCTCTGGCATGACCATTACCCTAGTTAGCCCAAGCTCAGGAATTGGGCATTCTTAAGCCTCTTCATTTATTCTCCAGTCATCAAATATTTGCTAATTTGCATTGTTCTCCTTTGAAACATCTTATCCTGTTCTCTTTTCATTCCTATTAAAAACACTTAGGCCAGTGTTTCTCAAAGTTGAATATGCTTTTGAATCTACCAGGGATCTTGTTGAAGTGCAGATTCTGATTCGGTAGGTGTGGGTGGGGCCAGAGAGCCTGTATTTTGACAAGTTCCTGGGCGATGTTGAAGCTGCTGATCTCTGACCACTCTTTGTGTCCCAAGACCTAGTCCAGACCTTTGTCCCATCATCCTTGGCTGTTAGTGCGAGCATCTTCACCAGTCTCCCTGACTCTCTATGTGCCATTGCCGGGGTAAATTTAGTATTAATTTTATTGATTGTCCTTCTGTTAAAAAGTCTATAATGGTTTTTATTACATAGCATGTGTAGGGCTTTCAAGCTGTTTTGTTTGGTCTCTTCCCTGCCACCCCTGCTAATGCTGGTAAACTCTATTTTTGACCTCAGTGATACTTACAAACGATGTGTTTATTTTGGAATAATGCATCAGCTGCACCCTTAGGATTTGTGCACTTTTCTATTTGTGTGATACATTTTTTAAGTACTATTAAAATCCCCAGAACATATGATTGTTGGGTTTTCTAAAAAAAAAAAAAAAAAAAAAATTTATGCAGAACCTTAATATCTTAAAAAAATAAAAATTATTCTGGTAGAGAAAAGAATGCAGAACTCTAGCCACTCTAACTCCTTAGTTAAAAAATGAGATTTATTTGCAGGATAAGAATGATGCTGCTATTAAAAATAATAATAGCAATAGCAAGTTTGAAAACTTTCACGTGGACCTATTCAGGTGCTTCATTGGCATTTAAGGCCTTCTAGGTATCTGTACTAGCCTCCTTCAGGTCAGCCTGTGTTGCTGGGAAACTGCTTTTCTCACTACTCTCTGGACAAAACTCTGGGTCTAGTTGCCATTACTCCGTGGAGTGTTTTTAGATCCCACCCGTTGTTAAACACACACACGCACGCACGCACGCACGCGCCCAACGTCTCGCCTGCGAGCTTTCTCCCTTTTCTCTGATTCCCAGGGGTACTTACTGTCTAGACCCTCATTTCCACATTTGGTCACATCCAGTCCTGGGAGGCCTGACTGCTTTGTGTTTCTTTTTTATACTTCCTGCTCACAGTGCTAGACCCATAACAATAAATTTTGAATAACGCTGATAAGTTGGAAGCACTTGGCCTTTATTCATCTAATCTCAATTTTTTGTAAGGTCCTTACGAAAACCGCACTGTCTATGAGACTTTGGACATTGGCTGGCAACTGCTCCGAATCTTCCCCAAAGTAATGCTGAAGAGAATCCCTCAGAGCACCTTGAGCGAATTCTACCCTCGAGACTCTGCAAAGCATTAGCTGCTACTTCATCGCTGGCTCGATGCTCTTGTGAAATACTGGTTCTGTTTTCTTTATTCCTTTTGCACTCCCCCATCCCCACCTTTGTGTTGGAGTTTACTGTGTTACCCTGTAATTAAAAACAAAGAATAGGTAACATATTGTGCCAGTGTTGCAATGTTTTAAATTGCTAACAGACTTTAAAATATCCCCTGTTTCGAAAGCCTGGAACTGCAGTGCTTTGTTTAAAGTAGCTGAGGGTTGGAGGTGAGGTTTTCTTACTGATGTGTGTATTTGTACGTAGTGGTGTAGTTAGCTGCCTAGTGTCCTCATTATGTGGGTCTCTCAGACCTTCCCTGTCCACCCCCTCCAGAGTATCACTATCTGAAGTTACAATGCTTTGATCTCCAAACTAGGGACAAGATAGGGTCTGAAAGACGCTTCCTCTCCGAGCCGAGACGCTTTCCTGAGCGCTTGTTTTTAGACTTTGGTGTGCCTCTGGGTCTGCTCTAAGCAGATGGCTTTTCCTGTCCACCTGCTGTTTCCTATTTAATGAATAGGTTAGAAAAGGAGTTTCCTTTTCCTCTTTGGTGCGGATAAGTTTCAACTCCTGTGTCTTACTGTTCTCCCTCCCTCTGAGTAACACAGAATCATGCAGCTTTTGCCCAACTGGCATTGATCTGATAGTAGTGAGATGCCCTGTCTTGATGATCCCTTACTGGGTTTCCATGCAGAGGAATCATAATGAAAATAATTAATAGAATTCTTGGTTGGAAAGAGTTGGGATACAATTTTTTAAGAAAGAAAAAACCTATATCGGTTCTACATTCGGACATGCTAACAGTGGTTTTAAGTTTCTGAAGTGTTGACCGGATGCTAAAGGCAAGGTGGGGAAGAGAAAGCTCTTCTGTGTATGGAAACTTTTATATATATATATAATCTATGGATATTTTAAACTCTGTTAGATAGCAGCCTTTGGAAAATCCCCTAATTGGTTCTGCTTTCTGACCTATCTGCCTTTTCATGGTAATCTTGTGGCACAAGTGATAGCATTTAAAAGCTTTAGTCTTTTAATTCCTCCTCCTTCCTGCTGCGCGTCCTGAGCTGTCTTCTGTGCACTTCTGACATGTCTACTGTTTGGTCTCTCTGTGTTCTTTGTTACTTGGGTGCAGTAGCAACTTCTCTGTGCATTCCATCTTTCTTTCAAGTTGTGTAAAGTTCTTCACTTTTTTTCTCTGAGGGTATAGGGGGTGGGGGGAGTCAGCATGATTATATTTTAATGTAGAAAATGTGACCTGGATATAAAATGAAAATAAATATTAAATTAAATGGAAGTTACCTAAAGTGACTCTGTATCTTCTAATCAGAAAAGCAATAGCAACAAGCAAATATATAATAATGCACCTCTCTTTGATTGACAGTTTTGAACATCATAACCAGTATTGTGAACCAGCCCCTTGATTCACAATATTATGAACCATGTCCCCTTTACAGGGACATGGCCCATGTTCTGTACCCTCTGCCTTTTAGGCTGCCCTTTCAAGCTCTTTTCAGTAATACCTCTTCCAACATATTGTAGTTTGATCCAAGGTTGAGAGTTGCTAGGGTGTGGGGTTGTTTGTTTGTTTATTTGTTTGTTTTGCAGATCATTAGTGACTGTAAGTTCTCTGAAACTTGAAGTTTTGATTCAGGGTCCACTTAGCATTTTCGAGAGTTACTAAGGTGTTTTATAGCATTCTTTGTTTCAGACATTCTCAGGACCTCTAGAGCCTGTCTGCCATGAATGAAAGAGGGTAATAAATAGAACATGAAATACATACTGAAGCGAGCCAAAACTTCCTTCAAATAAAATCTGAAATAGATGGTCCAGTATATAAAGGAAACATACTTGTTAAAGCACAGGGATGTGGCATCACGGTGGTCTCCCATTTCTTTCCCCTCTTCAACTCAGAGTGATATTTAGGAGATGTAGAAGAAGAGGCTCAGTCATAGCAAGAGTAGGTAGACCTGTGTTCTGATTCTGGTGCTGCCACTAACTGTATGGTCTTGCTTAGTCATTTAACAGATTTGTGTTCCTTTTAGGGTTATTATAAGGACTAGAGATTTTGCTTTTTATATCGCTTTTTAACTTATGTAAAAAAAAAACAGTTTGTGGGCTTCCCTGGTGGTGCAGTGGTTGAGAGTCCGCCTGCCAATGCAGGGGACACGGGTTCGAGCCCTGGTCTGGGAAGATCCCACATGCCGCAGAACAACTGGGCCCGTGAACCACAATTACTGAGCCTGCGCGTCTGGAGCCTGTGCTCCGCAACAAGAGAGGCTGCGATAGTGAGAGGCCCGCGCACCGCGATGAAGAGTGGCCCCCGCTCGCCGCAACTAGAGAAAGCCCTGGCACAGAAACGAAGACCCAGCACAGTCAAAAATAAATAAATTAATTAATTAATTAAAAAAAAAAAAAAAAGAGAACTTCTTTAAAAAAAAAAAAAAAAAAAAAACAGTTTGTTGTATTGGCATGTGTCTATTTCTGTATTCTCTATCCTATTCATTGAACCATGTATCTATCCTTCCACCAATACCACACTGTCTTACTTATAGCTTTACAGTAGGTCTTAATATCTTCTAACTATATTCTGCTTTCTCAAAATTGTTTTACTTATTCTGGTTCCTTTGCCTTTACCTTTTGTTCATACATTTTAGAATAAGCTTGTCCATGTTGACAAAAAAATTCTGTTGGAAGTTGACCTTTTATTGTGTTGGGTCTTCCAATCCATGAATGCGATATGTCTCTCCATTGATTTAGGTTTTGTTTGGTTGTATCATACAGATCCTCTATTAAAATATTTATAATCAAATATTTCATGTTTTGGAAGCATTGTGTATAGCATTGTGTTGTTTTTTTTTTTTAATTTTTCTTTTTTTCTTTTTGTCTGTGTTGGGTCTTCGTTTCTGTGCGAGGGCTTTCTCTAGTTGTGGCGAGTGGGGGCCATTCTTCATCGCGGTGTGCGGGCCTCTCACTGTCGCGTCCTCTCTTGTTGCAGAGCACAGGCTCCAGACGCACAGGCTCAGTAGTTGTGGCTCACGGGCCTAGTCGCTCCACGGCATGTGGGATCTTCCCAGACCAGGGCTCAAACCCGTGTCCCCTGCATTGGCAGGCAGATTCTCAACCACTGCGCCACCAGGGAAGCCCCGGCATTGTGTTTTTAGTTTTGGTTTCCAGTTGTTCATTGTTAATATTTGGAAATATGACTAATGTTTTTGTGTTGATCTTGTATCCTGAGACTTTGTTAAAGTAATTGCCACTTATTAATTGCTTTTTAGAGATTTCTTGGGATTTTCTATGCAGACAGTCATGCTATCCATGAGTATGGACAGTAGTATTTCTTCCTTTCTAATCTGTGTGTCTTTCTTTCTTTTTCTTGCCGTGCTGCACTGGCTAGTACCTACAGTACTAAGTTGAAAAGGAGAGATGAAAGAGGACATTCTGGCCTTCTTTTGAATTTAGGAGGAAAACATTCATTCTCTCACCATTAAGTATGATGTTCACTGTTGGTTTTTTGTAGATATTCTTTACTGGGTTGAAGTAGAGCCCTTCTATTCCTGAGAGTTTCTGACATGAATGTGTGTTGAAGTTCATCAAATGCTTTTTCTTCATTAATTGATGTGGCCATGTAGAGTTTCTTCTTCAATCTATTAATATGGCAAATTACGCTGAGTATTTTTGAATAGTAAACCAAGCTTGTGTTCCGAGAATAGACTCCAGTTGATCAGAATGTATTGTTATTTGCTTCCTTCTTCATGTGTTGATTTTATTGTGCAATTTTTTTCCCGTTTCCGTGTGTGAAAGCTTAGATTATTGATCTGAGACCTTCCCTCTTTTCTATTATAAGCATTTAGTGCCATTCGTTTCCCTCTTAAGAATGTTTTCTCTGGATCCTTCCACATTTTATGTGTTGTATTTTCATTTTCACTCAGTTCTATTTATCTTAAAAATTTTCCTTGAAATTCCTCTTTAACCATGGATTATTTAGAAGTGTGCATCTTAATTTCCAAATGTTTGGAGGCATTCTACTTCTCGTTCTCATTTTTATACAATTTAAAGCTTAGACTGTGGACACAGTGGAATAAAATGCGATTATGTTTGTTTAGTTATTTTATAGAGGTTCTTCAAATATCACTGGAGTGAAGTTTTCAAATATTAGTTTTACATAGTAGTTCTCAGTCTTTTGCACTTGTAACCATGAGAGAGTTCCCTAAAAATATGTAACCCTGGCTGCTGGAGCCATGTTTATCAGGGGCAGTTCACAGTCACAGGAATAGTGGGGAGTTTGTGGGTCCCCACTGCACACTTTGTTCTGGGCCAACACACAGGGATCCAGTAGGGATCCAGGGTCCAGGAGAGGGACCCAAACTTTGGGCTCTGGTGTTTATATTGCAGAATCAGGGAAGCCCAGGTCCCGTGTGGGCAGGAACTAGGAACAGCACTGGGACACACAGGACCCAGGTCCAGTCCCTCTCCATGGAACGAGCAGTCAGGCTGAGGGAGGCCCAGCCTCTCTCCTGCTGGTCAGGGCTGAGCCAAGCTGCAGTTGCAGCTGTATTGCTCAGTAGGCCCATGGCTGAGTCACCAGCTATGACAGCCGTAAACCCTGGCTATGGGTAGTGTCCATGAAGTCTTGAGGAAGGCCGGCCTTCATGCAGGGAGGCAGTCTTGAACAAGTTAGCCCTGCCCTGTCACTACTTCAACAACCAAAATTTTCATTACTCCCTCTTGCTCCCCAACCCCACTCAGATAAAAGCATAGTTTCTCATGGGGTGGCCAACATTTTATTTTTCAAACATTATCAACATCATTTCATACAAGAAAGGACATTCGAACCCCAATTAACTAAGAAGCACATATTGCAGAATAAGCTCGTTTGCCCTAAAACAAGACCCTTAGCTATTTCCATGGACCATCCTTGATTTCTCCATTATGCTGCTGAGTAGTGCAAAGTTGGTGCTCAAGAACTCCTTGGATGATGGTGTGCTATCAACAGCTGCTGTGAATGCAAGCAGCTGGCACCCTCGGTGGCTATATGGGCAGAGGAGTTGAGGAGACAGTAGGTGATGGCTCTGTGCTGTCAGTGAGGGCTGTCCTCTGCCCGCACCCCTTTTAATCCCTTTGTATCCCTACCACCTGAGGAATGAAGGCAGTGATGAGTTATTGGCAGAATTGCCCTGTCTGATAAGAGAGTCACCTGCAAGCCAGAGGGCCCAAATCCTCCCTGAAACACATCACTCCCTACCCACCACTTAACAATTCCCTTCAAACAAAGGTGCAAATTTGTAATAGCTGTACCGTTAAGATATGCCGTCTGTGATTCGGACAACTGTGACTCCTTGTCCTGTTCTTGGAGGAACATGACATTTTGTAGGGAGAACCCAGGCCAGGTGGCCAAAGTCTCTGTCAAGTCTGTTTCTTCAGCCAATACTTTAATTCAAGTTGAGGGTGGTGGAGATGAGTGGGCCTTCACCATGATAGCCTTTCCCTGGTATCACTGGCCAAGGTTCCCTTTGGTGAACATTACATACAAAAGCTTGCCCAGCACATGCCTCGCTCTCAGATGAGCCGTGGCCATGCTGCTCCTGGGATTAGGCACCTCCTTTGCACACCCTGTGGATGGTGCTCATTTCCTTGATTCTGTGAATGGGGCATTTGTTAAACTATTATTTCTTGAGACCTGTAAACTATTATTTCTTGATGTCTGTGCAAGTTTCAATTCTGCAATTTCTATTTCCTTCTTCTTACGGATTGAAAAACACTAGTGAAATTCCTCATCTTACAATCTCTGCTCCTTAACATTAACCGTAGTCTTCTTAAAGTCCTTGGTCTTGCTCTCTCAAAGGCTCCCTGGGGCTTGATTCCAGTGGGCTGGTGAGGTGGACACCACTGAGCTTGACAACATGCCATACTCCACCCAAGCCTGGAGATCTCCGGTGTCTGGGGGAAAAGGCAGGGGCCATGAGACAGGAGACAAGAATGGAGGTAAATTCAGGGGTAAAGCCCAGGGAAGAGTCCATATGGCAGTTGCAGGTCAGCTATGTGCCCTGTGTCCGAGAAGACACCCCTCAGTGTGGGATGACCAGCTGCTCTCAGAGAGAGCGAGGCTCCTGGCCCCGGCTTCTCATGTGATACTGGGGCAGATCCTATGCACAGAGGCTGTGGCCTGCAGGGGGCGTGTATCAGCACCTCTGCAGGGTCGAGGGGCCAAAGGGGGCCATGAGCAACCTCTCCCAGGAGAAGTCACCTGCCCTGGGGCTGGGGCATCAGTCCCTCAGACCCACACCATCTACCTTTCTACCTGGGTTCCAAGCCCAGCAAGGCACAATCCTGACTTCCCCAGTGTAGGATTTCCCCAGTGTGTGACAAGCCAGGCTGTGGCCACCTACCCCGAGGGTATAGTTCAGCAGGGCAAAGCCCGTCACTGCCCCCTGGTGAGGCAACTACAACAGAAAGGTGAGCTTTTGAGAGCAAGGGTCAGGAGTCAGGGAGGAGAGGCAGAAACCCAAGAAAGGACCCATCGCCTGAGCCCACATCCTTGTCCACCTCTGTGGGGTCAGTCAGCCTCCAGTGTCTGCTCTGAGATCACAAGACTCCACAGTACTGGCCATCACAACCACCTGCCTCAGAACAAAACAAGAGGGCACAAGAGCAGGAGGCCCGTATGATAAGTGTGGTCCGTTGAGGAGGTGCTCCCTGGGCCAAGTGACAAGACATGGCTTCTCAGGGCACAGCTGCCCCCAGACTCAGCATAAATGTCTGGGCTGTGAGCCCATTGATTCTGGGAAGGGCACCAGCACAAGGTGAACAGATGCTCCATCCTTTGCGTCAGGCAAGCCAGGAGCCAAGCACTGACAAGCAGCCTGCGTTACACCCTCATGTTTCACAGGGCAGGAGCCTCGGGGAGGGGGGGATGGGGCCTGCCCTGAGGTCACAGCAGAGAAGGTTTGCTGCTGGAGGGCCACACACAGGACAGCTGTATAGAATGTGATCAAAGGCTCTCTGGTGCTTCATGCCATTCAAAACCAGGGGCTCTTAAACAGCCCGAGGGTAAGATACCGCCAAATCCTTGCTGAAATTTCTGAGCCCATCCTCAGATCCCAAATTTTGCCCAGATTGCCAAAAGTTTCATGGACTTCTGGTCAAGGACCCGATTCATCTGGACTACTCAGTGCACAGCAAGATTGCCAGGACGGGGCCTAGGGATCTTGCCCACACAACCGTCCCTGACATTTGCTCCTGGAGAACCACCTGCCCAGCTACCGACATCTCCTCCTTCCCTCTCATCAGGCTAAATGCAACTGGGAGAAAGGCAACAGAAAAGGAGGCAAATGTGGAAACATAAACCCGACAGTGCTGTCTCCCACAGCCAAGACTAAGAGTCCATGAGTCTACCCACTGCACTCACATGAAAGCCCCCACATATCACCAGGAGCACAGAGAGCACACAGGCCATCAGATACACCTGACCTCAATTTCCTCCTGAGAGAGCACTCAGGGGCCTCCCTGGGATTTGGAGGTGTCAGCAAGTCACTGCATTGTGGTTTATGCCACAGAGCAATTTTGAACAAGGATTATAGTACCAGTAAACTTTAAGCACTGCTTTAAGTCCAATCACTTTATGTTTAAAGAGAGAGGAATTGGGGCTCAACCACCAGAGGGCAGACAGCAGAAGCAAGAAAAACTACAATCCTGCAGCCTGTGGACCAAAAACCACAGTTACAGAAAGATAGACAAGTTGAAAAGGCAGAGGGCTATGTACCAGATGAAGGAACAAGAAAAAAACCCCAGAAAAACAACTAAATGAAGTGGAGATAGGCAACCTTCCAGAAAAAGAATTCAGAATAATGATAGTGAAGATGATCCAGGACCTCGGAATAAGAATGGAGGCAAAGATTGAGAAGATGCAAGAAATGATTAACAAAGACCTAGAAGAATTAAAGAACAAACAAACAGAGATGACCAATACAATAACTGAAATGAAAACTACACTAGAAGGAATCAATAGCAGAATAACTGAGGCAGAAGAACGGATAAGTGACCTGGAAGACAGAATGGTGGAATTCACTGCTGCGGAACAGAATAAAGAAAAAAGAATGAAAAGAAATGAAGACAGCCTAAGAGTCCTCTGGGACAACATTAAACGCAACAACATTCGCATTATAGGTGTCCCAGAAGGAGAAGAGAGAGAGAAAGGACCAGAGAAAATATTTGAAGAGATTATAGTCGAAAACTTCCCTAACATGGGAAAGGAAATAGCCACCCAAGTCCAGGAAGCGCAGAGAGTCCCATACAGGATAAACCCAAGGAGAAACACGCCGAGACACATAGTAATCAAAGTGGCAAAAATTAAAGACAAAGAAAAATTATTGAAAGCAGCAAGGGAAAAACGACAAATAACATACAAGGGAACTCCCATAAGGTTAACAACTGATTTCTCAGCAGAAACTCTACAAGCCAGAAGGGAGTGGCATGATATACTTAAAGTGATGAAAGGGAAGAACCTACAACCAAGATTACTCTACCCGGCAAGGGTCTCACTTAGATTTGATGGCGAAATCAAAAGCTTTACAGACAAGCAAAAGCTACGAGAATTCAGCACCACCAAACCAGCTCTACAACAAATGCTAAAGGAACTTCTCTAAGTGGGAAGCACAAGAGAAGAAAAGGACCTACAAAAACAAACCCAAAACAATTAAGAAAATGGTCATAGGAACATACATATCGATAATTACCTTAAACGTGAATGGATTAAATGCCCCAACCAAAAGACATAGACTGGCTGAATGGATACAAAAACAAGACCCATATATATGCTGTCTACAAGAGACCCACTTTAGACCTAGGGACACATACAGACTGAAAGTGAAGGGATGGAAAAAGATATTCCATGAAAATGGAAATCAAAAGAAAGCTGGAGTAGCTATACTCATATCAGATAAAATAGACTTTAAAATAAAGAATGTTACAAGAGACAAGGAAGGACACTACATAATGATCAAGGGATCAATCCAAGAAGAAGATATAAAAATTATAAATATATATGCACCCAACATAGGAACACCTCAATACATAAGGCAACTGCTAACAGCTATAAAAGAGGAAATCGACAGTAACACAATAATAGTGGGGGACTTTAACACCTCACTTACACCAATGGACAGATCATCCAAAATGAAAATGAATAAGGAAACAGAAGCTTTAAATGACACAATAGACCAGTTAGATTTAATTGATATATATAGGACATTCCATCCAAAAACAGCAGATTACACGTTCCTCTCAAGTGTGCACGGAACATTCTCCAGGATAGATCACATCTTGGGTCACAAATCAAGCCTCAGTAAATTTAAGAAAATTGAAATCATATCAAGCATCTTTTCGGATCACAACGCTATGAGATTAGAAATGAATTACAGGGAAAAAAACGTAAAAGAGACAAACACATGGAGGCTAAACAATACGTTACTAAATAACCAAGAGATTACTGAAGAAATCAGAGAGGAAATCAAAAAATACCTAGAGACAAATGACAATGAAAACACGACGACCCAAAACCTATGGGATGCAGCAAAAGCAGTTCTAAGAGGGAAGTTTATAGCTATACAAGCCTATCTCAAGAAACAAGAAAAATCTCAAGTAAACAATCTAACCTTACACCTAAGGAAACTAGAGAAAGAAGAACAAACAAAACCCAAAGTTAGCAGAAGGAAAGAAATCATAAAGATCAGAGCAGAAATAAATGAAATAGAAACAAAGAAAACCATAGCAAAGATCAATAAAACTAAAAGTTGGTTCTTTGAGAAGATAAACAAAATTGATAAGCCATTAGCCAGACTCATCAAGAAAAAGAGGGAGAGGACTCAAATCAATAAAATCAGAAATGAAAAAGGAGAAGTTACAACAGACACCGCAGAAATACAAAGCATCCTGAGAGACTACTACAAGCAACTTTACGCCAATAAAATGGACAACCTGGAAGAAATGGACACATTTTTAGAAAGGTATAACCTTCCAAGACTGAACCAGGAAGAAACAGAAAATATGAACAGACCAATCACAAGTAATGAAATTGAAACTGTGATTAAAAATCTTCCAACAAACAAAAGTCCAGGACCAGATGGCTTCACAGGTGAATTCTATCAAACATTTAGAGAAGAGCTAACACCTATCCTTCTCAAACTCTTCCAAAAAATCGCAGAGGAAGGAACACTCCCAAACTCATTCTATGAGGCCACCATCACCCTGATACCAAAACCAGACAAAGACACTACAAAAAAAGAAAATTACAGACCAATATCACTGATGAATATAGATGCAAAAATCCTCAACAAAATACTAGCAAACAGAATCCAACAACACATTAAAAGGATCATACACCACTATCAAGTGGGATTTATCCCAGGGATGCAAGGATTCTTCAATATACGCAAATCAATCAATGTGATACACCATATTAACAAATTGAAGAATAAAAACCATATGATCATCTCAATAGATGCAGAAAAAGCTTTTGACAAAATTCAACACCCATTTCTGATAAAAACTCTCCAGAAAGTGGGCATAGAGGGAACCTACCTCAACATAATAAAGGCCATATATGACAAACCCACAGCAAACATCATTCTCAATGATGAAAAACTGAAAGCATTTCCTCTAAGATCAGGAACGAGGCAAGGATGTCCACTCTCACCACTGTTATTCAACATAGTTCTGGAAGTCCTAGCCACGGCAATCAGAGAAGAAAAAGAAATAAAAGGAATACAAATTGGAAAAGAAGAAGTAAAACTGTCACTGTTTGCGGATGACATGATACTATACATAGAGAATCCTAAAACTGCCACCAGAAAACTGCTAGAGCTAATTAATGAATATGGTAAAGTTGCAGGATACAGAATGAATGCACAGAAATCTCTTGCATTCCTATACACTAATGATGAAAAATCTGAAAGAGAAATTATGGAAACACTCCCATTTACCATTGCAACAAAAAGAATAAAATACCTAGGAATAAACCTACCTAGGGAGACAAAATATCTGTATGCAGAAAACTATAAGACACTGATGAAAGAAATTAAAGATGATACCAACAGATGGAGAGATATACCATGTTCTTGGATTGGAAGAATCAACATTGTGAAAATGAGTATACTACCCAAAGCAATCTACAGATTCAATGCAATCCCTATCAAATTACCAATGGCATTTTTTACGGAGCTAGAACAAATCATCTTAAAATTTGTATGGAGACACAAAAGACCCCGAATAGCCAAAGCAGTCTTGAGGCAAAAAAATGGAGCTGGAGGAATCAGACTCCCTGACTTCAGACTATACTACAAAGCTACAGTAATCAAGACAATATGGTACTGGCACAAAAACAGAAACATAGATCAATGGAACAAGATAGAAAGCCCAGAGATTAACCCACGCACCTATGGTCAACTAATCTATGACAAAGGATGCAAAGATATACAATGGAGAAAAGACAGTCTCTTCAATAAGTGGTGCTGGGAAAACTGGACAGCAACATGTAAAAGAATGAAATTAGAATACTCCCTAACACCATACACAAAAATAAACTCAAAATGCATTAAAGACCTAAATATAAGACTGGACACTATAAAACTCTTAGAGCAAAACATAGGAAGAACACTCTTTGACATAAATCACAGCAAGATCTTTTTTGATCCACCTCCTAGAGTATTGGAAATAAAAACAAAAATAAACAAGTGGGACCTAATGAAACTTCAAAGCTTTTGCACAGCAAAGGAAACCATAAATAAGACGAAAAGACAACCCTCAGAATGGGAGAAAATATTTGCAAACGAATCAACGGACAAAGGATTAATCTCCAAAATATATAAACAGCTCATTCAGCTCAATATCAAAGAAACAAACACCCCAATCCAAAAATGGGCAGAAGACCTAAATAGACATTTCTCCAAAGAAGACATACAGACGGCCACGAAGCACATGAAAAGATGCTCAACATCACTAATTATTAGAGAAACGCAAATCAAAACTACAATGAGGTATCACCTCACTCCTGTTAGAATGGACATCATCAGAAAATCTACAAACAACAAATGCTGGAGAGGGTGTGGAGAAAAGGGAACCCTCTTGCACTGTTGGTGGGAAAGTAAATTGATATAGCCACTATGGAGAACAATATGGAGGTTCCTTAAAAAACTAAAAATAGAATTACCATATGACCCAGCAATCCCACTACTGGGCATATACCCAGAGAAAACTGTAATTCAAAAAGACACATGCACCCGAATGTTCATTGCAGCACTATTTACAATAGCCAGGTCATGGAAGCACCCTAAATGCCCATCAACAGCCGAATGGATAAAGAAGAAATGGTACATCTATACAATGGAATATTACTCAGCCATAAAAAGGAACGAAATTGAGTCATTTGTTGAGACGTGGATGGATCTAGAGACTGTCATACAGAGTGAAGTAAGTCAGAAAGAGAAAAACAAATATCGTATATTAATGCATGGATGTGGAACCTAGAAAAATGGTACAGATGAGCCAGTTTGCAGGGCAGAAGTTGAGACACAGATGTAGAGAATGGACATATGGACACCATGGGGGGAAAACTGCGGTGAGGTGGGGATGGTGGTGTGCTGAATTGGGCGATTGGGATTGACATGTATACACTGATGTGTACAAAATTGATGCCTAATAAGAACCTGCAGTATAAAAAAACAAACAAAACAACTAATACTAAACTTTCATTGGGTTATTTGTATGGAAATATGTTAATATAAATGTTTCAGACATTACATGAAATTTCTAAAAATCTTATATTTGTATTTGTATGGAACTATGTTAATATAAATGTTTCAGACATTACATGAAATTTCTAAAAATCTTATATTTGTATTTGTATGGAAATATGTTAATATAAATGTTTCAGACATTACATGAAATTTCTAAAAATCTTATATGTTCCTGTATAATGTTATAAGTAATAATCCTAGTTATTACTTTAAAATGTATATCTCAGAAATAACTAATTTTCTTGTCAACTGCATTATTATGAACTTTCATCAAATCTTTAACCGTGGTCATTTTTAAGTCTTTTGTCATTTACAGACAGTTCTGGGTGTACTCTGATGATTTTGCAAATATGTTCCTATAAAAGGGTTTCATCTTCAAGAAATTCATGGAAAAGACTCTGACAAGTACAGGTTTCTGGTAACTGACTGTACTGCTGAACTGAATGAATAAGCATTTTCAGAACTCTAATGAAAAACTGATGAACTCATAAAAGTGCTAACAAAAGATCAAGATGAAAAAAAAAATTAATTACATGGGACTGAGTGAACTGATGAGGATGAGTATAATTTTTGAGACTTTCTGTCTGAATTTAAAAAAAGAAAAAAATCCCACAAGGACTCAGAGGCAAAGAATATACAAATCAATTTTCACTGCAAAGTAAAGGAGCTGTTACAGTGGAGGATTACTGGACTGAATGTCAATATTATGACATAGTATGAGTGTGTTTCATGTTTGGTAATTGCAATCATTGTTGCTTTTGTTGTGGTCATCCATGTACAATGCTTGGTGTCAGTCTATTTATCTCTTGTAAAAATAAAATACAGTGTGTGTGTGTGAAAAAAAAAAAAGTATATTAAAGGACACTTTGATTACTTCCATATTTTGTCTGTTGTAAACAATGCTGCAATGAAAATTGGGGTGCATATATGTTTTCTAATTAGTGTTTTTTTCTTCCAGTAAACACCTAGGAGTGGAATTGCTGGATCATATGGTAGTTCTATTTTTAATTTTTTGAGGAATCTCTGTACTGTTTTCCATAGTGGCTACACCAGTTTACGTCTCCACCAACAGTGCACAAAGGTTCCCTTTTCTCCACATCCTTGCCAACATGGCTTTGACAGTAACCATTCTGACAGATGTGAGGTGATATCTCATTGTGGTTTTGAGTTGTATTTCCCTGATGATTAGCAATGTTAAGCATCTTTTCATGTGCCTATTGGCATCTGTGTGTCTTCTTTGGAAAAATGTGTGTTCAGATCCTCTGTGCATATTTTAATTGGGATGTTTGTTTTTTTTGATATTGAGTTGTATGAGTTCTTTGTATATTTTGGATTATTAACCCCTTATTGGACATATCATTTGTAAATATCTTCTCCCATTCAGCACAGCCACTATGGAAAGCAGTACGCAGGTTCCTCAAAAAATTAAAAATAGAATTACCAGATGATCCAGCAGTTCCACTCTTCATATCCAAAGAAAATGAAAAAAAAAATTTGAAAAGATATATGCATCCCAGTGTTCATAGCAGCATTACTTATAGTAGCCAAGACATGGAAGCAACCTAAGTATCCATCAACAGATAAGTGGATAAAGAAGATGTGATATAATGGAATATTTCTCAGCTATAAAAGAAGAGTGAAACTTTGCCATTTGCAACAACATGGATGGCCCTACAGGGTGTTACGCTTAGTGAAATAAGTCAGACAGAGAAAGACAAATACTGTATGTTTTCAGTTTATATGGAATCTGAAAAATAAAACACATTAACGAACATAACAAAACAGAAACAGACTCACAGATACAGAGATCAAGGAGAGGGACAAGATAGGTGAGGGGTATTAAGAGGTACAGACTACTATGTATAAAATAAATAAGTTACAAGGATGTAATGTGCAGCACAGGGGAATATAGCCAATATGCAATAATAACTGTATATGGTGTATAAGCTGTAAAAACATCGAATCAGTGTGTTGTACACCTGAAACTAATATAATATTGTAAGTCAACTATACTTAAAAAAAAAAAAAAACTTCTCAGTAAAAGATACCATTAAGAAAGACTGACAGCACCAACTATTGGAGAGAATGAGGGTTTGAGTGGATCTATATATATCTTGCATAACATACATGCCCCAAATAGATACACGTTTATACTATATAAAGAGCTCTTAAATAAGAACAAATTGTAAGGTACGAAGGATATAACAAGGTGATTCACAGAAAAAGAAATAGAAATAGCTAATAAACATAGGAAAAAGTGTTTCAATTTCAGTAAATAAGGAAATGCAAACTAGAACAATGATAAATCTCTTTTATCCACCTAACTGGCAACAAATCTTTAGAAATAAAATGTTGCATTTTGCCAGAGTTGTGGGGTATAAGGTGCTTTTTCATACGCACTTGGTGGAATTGTGAGTTGGTATAAACATTTTTCTCAGTGTTGCTATCAAATTTAAAGTGGAATTGTGTCTTTTGACCCAGCAATTCTACTTCTAGAAAAATTTGTCCTAGAGAAATACTTGCTTATGTGTGTGTGGAGAGAACATGTATAAGGATTCCAGCATTGTTCATAATAATGAAAAACTGGAAGCAGTCAAATTGTCAGCCTTTGTTATAGTTACTCAGAATATTTAGAGTATTTGTTTATTTATTTATTTATGACTGTGTTGGGTCTTCATTTCTGCGCGACGGCTTTCTCTAGTTGTGGCAAGCGGGGGCCACTCTTCATCGCGGTGCGTGGGCCTCTCACTATCGCGGCCTCTCTTGTTGCGGAGCACAGGCTCCAGACGCGCAGGCTCAGTAGTTGTGGCTCACGGGCCTAGTCGCTCCACGGCATGTGGGATCTTCCCAGACCAGGGCTCAAACCCGTGTCCCCTGCATTGGCAGGCAGATTCTCAACCACTGCGCCACCAGGGAAGCCCCGGCATTGTGTTTTTAGTTTTGGTTTCCAGTTGTTCATTGTTAATATTTGGAAATATGACTAATGTTTTTGTGTTGATCTTGTATCCTGAGACTTTGTTAAAGTAATTGCCACTTATTAATTGCTTCTTAGAGATTTCCTGGGATTTTCTATGCAGACAGTCATGCTATCCATGAGTATGGACAGTAGTATTTCTTCCTTTCTAATCTGTGTGTCTTTCTTTCTTTTTCTTGCCGTGCTGCACTGGCTAGTACCTACAGTACTAAGTTGAAAAGGAGAGATGAAAGAGGCCATTCTGGCCTTCTTTTGAATTTAGGAGGAAAACATTCATTCTCTCACCATTAAGTATGATGTTCACTGTCGGTTTTTTGTAGATATTCTTTACTGGGTTGAAGTAGAGCCCTTCTATTCCTGAGAGTTTCTGACATGAATGTGTGTTGAAGTTCATCAAATGCTTTTTCTTCATTAATTGATGTGGCCATGTAGATTTTCTTCTTCAATCTATTAATATGGCAAATTACGCTGATGATTTTTGAATAGTAAACCAAGCTTGTGTTGCGAGAATAGACTCCAGTTGATCAGAGTGTATTGTTATTTGCTTCCTTCTTCATGTGTTGATTTTATTGTGCAATTGTTTTCCCGTTTCCGTGTGTGAAAGCTTAGATTATTGATCTGAGACCTTCCCTCTTTTCTATTATAAGCATTTAGTGCCATTCGTTTCCCTCTTAAGAATGTTTTCTCTGGATCCTTCCACATTTTATGTGTTGTATTTTCATTTTCACTCAGTTCTATTTCTCCTAAAAATTTTCGTTGAAATTCCTCTTTAACCATGGATTATTTAGAAGTGTGCATCTTAATTTCCAAATGTTTGGAGGCATTCTACTTCTCGTTCTCATTTTTATACAATTTAAAGCTTAGACTTTGGACACAGTGGAATAAAATGCAATTATGTTTGTTTAGTTATTTTATAGAGGTTCTTCAAATATCACTGGAGTGAAGTTTTCAAATATTAGTTTTACATAGTAGTTCTCAGTCTTTTGCACTTGTAACCATAAGAGAGTTCCCTAAAAATATGTAACCCTGGCTGCTGGAGCCATGTTTATCAGGGGCAGTTCACAGTCACAGGAATAGTGGGGAGTTTGTGGGTCCCCACTGCACACTTTGTTCTGGGCCAGCACACAGGGATCCAGTAGGGATCCAGGGTCCAGGAGAGGGACCCAAACTTTGGGTTCTGGTGTTTATATTGCAGAATCAGGGAAGCCCAGGTCCCGTGTGGGCAGGAACTAGGACCAGCACTGGGACACACAGGACCCAGGTCCAGTCCCTCTCCATGGAACGAGCAGTCAGGCTGAGGGAGGCCCAGCCTCTCTCCTGCTGGTCAGGGCTGAGCCAAGCTGCGGTTGCAGCTGTATTGCTCAGTAGGCCCATGGCTGAGTCACCAGCTATGACAGCCGTAAGCCCTGGCTATCGGTAGTGTCCATGAAGTCTTGAGGAAGGCCGGCCTTCCTCCTGCAGGGAGGCAGTCTTGAACAAGTTAGCCCTGCCCTGTCACTACTTCAACAACCAAAATTTTCATTACTCCCTCTTGCTCCCCAACCCCACTCAGATAAAAGCATAGTTTCTCATGGGGTGGCCAACCTTTTATTTTTCAAACATTATCAACATCATTTCATACAAGAAAGGACATTCGAACCCCAATTAACTAAGAAGCACATATTGCAGAATAAGCTCGTTTGCCCTAAAACAAGACCCTTAGCTATTTCCATGGACCATCCTTGATTTCTCCATTATGCTGCTGAGTAGTGCAAAGTTGGTGCTCAAGAACTCCTTGGATGATGGTGTGCTATCAACAGCTGCTGTGAATGCAAGCAGCTGGCACCCTCGGTGGCTATATGGGCAGAGGAGTTGAGGAGACAGTAGGTGATGGCTCTGTGCTGTCAGTGAGGGCTGTCCTCTGCCCGCACCCCTTTTAATCCCTTTGTATCCCTACCACCTGAGGAATGAAGGCAGTGATGAGTTATTGGCAGAATTGCCCTGTCTGATAAGAGGGTCACCTGCAAGCCAGAGGGCCCAAATCCTCCCTGGAACACATCACTCCCTACCCACCACTTAACAATTCCCTTCAAACAAAGGTGCAAATTTGTAATAGCTGTACCGTTAAGATATGCCGTCTGTGATTCGGACAACTGTGACTCCTTGCCCTGTTCTTGGAGGAACATGACATTTTGTAGGGAGAACCCAGGCCAGGTGGCCAAAGTCTCTGTCAAGTCTGTTTCTTCAGCCAATACTTTGATTCAAGTTGAGGGTGGTGGAGATGAGTGGGCCTTCACCATGATAGCCTTTCCCTGGTATCACTGGCCAAGGTTCCCTTTGGTGAACATTACATACAAAAGCTTGCCCAGCACATGCCTCGCTCTCAGCCGAGCCGTGGCCATGCTGCTCCTGGGATTAGGCACCTCCTTTGCACACCCTGTGGATGGTGCTCATTTCCTTGATTCTGTGAATGGGGCATTTGTTAAACTATTATTTCTTGAGGCCTGTAAACTATTATTTCTTGATGTCTGTGCAAGTTTCAATTCTGCAATTTCTATTTCCTTCTTCTTACGGATTGAAAAACACTAGTGAAATTCCTCATCTTACAATCTCTGCTCCTTAACATTAACCGTAGTCTTCTTAAAGTCCTTGGTCTTGCTCTCTCAAAGGCTCCCTGGGGCTTGATTCCAGTGGGCTGGTGAGGTGGACACCACTGAGCTTGACAACATGCCATACTCCACCCAAGCCTGGAGATCTCCGGTGTCTGGGGGAAAAGGCAGGGGCTGTGAGACAGGAGACAAGAATGGAGGTAAATTCAGGGGTAAAGCCCAGGGAAGAGTCCATATGTCAGTTACAGGTCAGCTATGTGCCCTGTGTCCGAGAAGACGCCCCTCAGTGTGGGATGACCAGCTGCTCTCAGAGAGAGTGAGGCTCCTGCCCTCAGCTTCTCATGTGATACAGGGGCAGATCCTATGCACAGAGGGTGTGGCCTGCAGGGGGCGTGTATCAGCACCTCTGCAGGGTCGAGGGGCCAAAGGGGGCCATGGGCAACCTCTCCCAGGAGAAGTCACCTGCCCTGGGGCTGGGGCATCAGTCCCTCAGACCCACACCATCTACCTTTCTACCTGGGTTCCAAGCCCAGCAAGGCACAATCCTGACTTCCCCAGTGTAGGATTTCCCCAGTGTGTGACAAGCCAGGCTGTGGCCACCTACCTCGAGGGTATAGTTCAGCAGGGCAAAGCCCGTCACTGCCCCCTGGTGAGGCAACTACAACAGAAAGGTGAGCTTTTGAGAGCAAGGGTCAGGAGTCAGGGAGGAGAGGCAGAAACCCAAGAAAGGACCCATCGCCTGAGCCCACATCCTTGTCCACCTCTGTGGGGTCAGTCAGCCTCCAGTGTCTGCTCTGAGATCACAAGACCCCACAGTATTGGCCATCACAACCACCTGCCTCAGAACAAAACAAGAGGGCACAAGAGCAGGAGGCCCGTATGATAAGTGTGGTCCGTTGAGTAGGTGCTCCCTGGGCCAAGTGACAAGACATGGCTTCTCAGGGCACAGCTGCCCCCAGACTCAGCATAAGTGTCTGGGCTGTGAGCCCATTGATTCTGGGAAGGGCACCAGCACAAGGTGAACAGATGCTCCATCCTTTGCGTCAGGCAAGCCAGGAGCCAAGCACTGACAAGCAGTCTGCATTACACCCTCATGTTGCACAGGGCAGGAGCCTCGGGGCGGGGGAATGGGGCCTGCCCTGAGGTAACAGCAGAGAAGGTTTGCTGCTGGAGGGCCACACACAGTACAGCTGTATAGAATGTGATCAAAGGCTCTCTGGTGCTTCATGCCATTCAAAACCAGGGGCTCTTAAACAGCCCGAGGGTAAGATACCGCCAAATCCTTGCTGAAATTTCTGAGCCCATCCTCAGATCCCAAATTTTGCCCAGATTGCCAAAAGTTTCATGGACTTCTGGTCAAGGACCCGATTCATCTGGACTGCTCAGTGCACAGCAAGATTGCCAGGACGGGGCCTAGGGATCTTGCCCACACAACCATCCCTGACATTTGCTCCTGGAGAACCACCTGCCCAGCTACCGACATCTCCTCCTTCCCTCTCATCAGGCTAAATGCAACTGGGAGAAAGGCAACAGAAAAGGAGGCAAATGTGGAAACATAAACCCGACAGTGCTGTCTCCCCCAGCCAAGACTAAGAGTCCATGAGTCTACCCACTGCACTCACCTGAAAGCCCCCACATATCACCAGGAGCACAGAGAGCACACAGGCCATCAGATACACCTGACCTCAATTTCCTCCTGAGAGAGCACTCAGGGGCCTCCCTGGGATTTGGAGGTGTCAACAATTCACTGCATTGTGGCTTATGCCACAGAGCAATTTTGAACAAGGATTATAGTACCAGTAAACGTTAAGCACTGCTTTAAGTCCAATCACTTTATGTTTAAAGAGAGAGGAATTGGGGCTCAACCACCAGAGGGCAGACAGGAGAAGCAAGAAAAACTACAATCCTGCAGCCTGTGGACCAAAAACCACAGTTACAGAAAGATAGACAAGATGAAAAGGCAGAGGGCTATGTACCAGATGAAGGAACAAGAAAAAACCCCAGAAAAACAACTAAATGAAGTGGAGATAGGCAACCTTCCAGAAAAAGAATTCCGAATAACGATAGTGAAGATGATCCAGGACCTCGGAATAAGAATGGAGGCAAAGATTGAGAAGATGCAAGAAATGATTAACAAAGACCTAGAAGAATTAAAGAACAAACAAACAGAGATGACCAATACAATAACTGAAATGAAAACTACACTAGAAGGAATCAATAGCAGAATAACTGAGGCAGAAGAACGGATAAGTGACCTGGAAGACAGAATGGTGGAATTCACTGCTGCGGAACAGAATAAAGAAAAAAGAATGAAAAGAAATGAAGACAGCCTAAGAGTCCTCTGGGACAACATTAAACGCAACAACATTTGCATTATAGGGGTCCCAGAAGGAGAAGAGAGAGAGAAAGGACCAGAGAAAATATTTGCAGAGATTATAGTCGAAAACTTCCCTAACATGGGAAAGGAAATAGCCACCCAAGTCCAGGAAGCGCAGAGAGTCCCTTACAGGATAAACCCAAGGAGAAACACGCCGAGACACATAGTAATCAAAGTGGCAAAAATTAAAGACAAAGAAAAATTATTGAAAGCAGCAAGGGAAAAACGACAAATAACATACAAGGGAACTCCCATAAGGTTAACAGCTGATTTCTCAGCAGAAACTCTACAAGCCAGAAGGGAGTGGCATGATATACTTAAAGTGATGAAAGGGAAGAACCTACAACCAAGATTACTCTACCCGGCAAGGGTCTCACTTAGATTTGATGGAGAAATCAAAAGCTTTACAGACAAGCAAAAGCTACGAGAATTCAGCACCACCAAACCAGCTCTACAACAAATGCTAAAGGAACTTCTCTAAGTGGGAAACACAAGAGAAGAAAAGGACCTACAAAAACAAACCCAAAACAATTAAGAAAATGGTCATAGGAACATACATATCGATAATTACCTTAAACGTGAATGGATTAAATGCCCCAACCAAAAGACATAGACTGGCTGAATGGATACAAAAACAAGACCCATATATATGCTGTCTACAAGAGACCCACTTTAGACCTAGGGACACATACAGACTGAAAGTGAGGGGATGGAAAAAGATATTCCATGCAAATGGAAATCAAAAGAAAGCTGGAGTAGCTATACTCATATCAGATAAAATAGACTTTAAAATAAAGAATGTTACAAGAGACAAGGAAGGACACTACATAATGATCAAGGGATCAATCCAAGAAGAAGATATAAAAATTATAAATATATATGCACCCAACATAGGAACACCTCAATACATAAGGCAACTGCTAACAGCTATAAAAGAGGAAATCGACAGTAACACAATAATAGTGGGGGACTTTAACACCTCACTTACACCAATGGACAGATCATCCAAAATGAAAATGAATAAGGAAACAGAAGCTTTAAATGACACAATAGACCAGTTAGATTTAATTGATATATATAGGACATTCCATCCAAAAACAGCAGATTACACGTTCTTCTCAAGTGCGCACGGAACATTCTCCAGGATAGATCGCATCTTGGGTCACAAATCAAGCCTCAGTAAATTAAGAAAATTGAAATCATATCAAGCATCTTTTTGGATCACAACGCTATGAGATTAGAAATGAATTACAGGGAAAAAAACGTAAAAGGCACAAACACATGGAGGCTAAACAATACGTTACTAAATAACCAAGAGATTACTGAAGAAATCAGAGAGGAAATCAAAAAATACCTAGAGACAAACGACAATGAAAACACGACGACCCAAAACCTATGGGATGCAGCAAAAGCAGTTCTAAGAGGGAAGTTTATAGCTATACAAGCCTATCTCAAGAAACAAGAAAAATCTCAAGTAAACAATCTAACCTTACACCTAAAGAAACTAGAGAAAGAAGAACAAACAAAACCCAAAGTTAGCAGAAGGAAAGAAATCATAAAGATCAGAGCAGAAATAAATGAAATAGAAACAAAGAAAACAATAGAAAAGATCAATAAAACTAAAAGTTGGTTCTTTGAGAAGATAAACAAAATTGATAAGCCATTAACCAGACTCATCAAGAAAAAGAGGGAGAGGACTCAAATCAATAAAATCAGAAATGAAAAAGGAGAAGTTACAACAGACACCGCAGAAATACAAAGCATCCTAAGAGACTACTACAAGCAACTTTATGCCAATAAAATGGACAACCTGGAAGAAATGGACACATTTTTAGAAAGGTATAACCTTCCAAGACTGAACCAGGAAGAAACAGAAAATATGAACAGACCAATCACAAGTAATGAAATTGAAACTGTGATTAAAAATCTTCCAAGAAACAAAAGTCCAGGACCAGATGGCTTCACAGGTGAATTCTATCAAACATTTAGAGAAGAGCTAACACCTATCCTTCTCAAACTCTTCCAAAAAATCGCAGAGGAAGGAAGACTCCCAAACTCATTCTATGAGGCCACCATCACCCTGATACCAAAACCAGACAAAGACACTACAAAAAAAGAAAATTACAGACCAATATCACTGATGAATATAGATGCAAAAATCCTCAACAAAATACTAGCAAACAGAATCCAACAACACATTAAAAGGATCATACACCACGATCAAGTGGGATTTATCCCAGGGATGCAAGGATTCTTCAATATACGCAAATCAATCAATGTGATACACCATATTAACAAACTGAAGAATAAAAACCATATGATCATCTCAATAGATGCAGAAAAAGCTTTTGACAAAATTCAACACCCATTTCTGATAAAAACTCTCCAGAAAGTGGGCATAGAGGGAACCTACCTCAACATAATAAAGGCCATATATGACAAACCCACAGCAAACATCATTCTCAATGGTGAAAAACTGAAAGCATTTCCTCTAAGATCAGGAACGAGACAAGGATGTCCACTCTCACCACTATTATTCAACATAGTTCTGGAAGTCCTAGCCACGGCAATCAGAGAAGAAAAAGAAATAAAAGGAATACAAATTGGAAAAGAAGAAGTAAAACTGTCACTGTTTGCGGATGACATGATACTATACATAGAGAATCCTAAAACTGCCACCAGAAAACTGCTAGAGCTAATTAATGAATATGGTAAAGTTGCAGGATACAAAATTAATGCACAGAAATCTCTTGCATTCCTATACACTAATGATGAAAAATCTGAAAGAGAAATTATGGAAACACTCCCATTTACCATTGCAACAAAAATAATAAAATACCTAGGAATAAACCTACCTAGGGAGACAAAAGACCTGTATGCAGAAAACTATAAGACACTGATGAAAGAAATTAAAGATGATACCAACAGATGGAGAGATATACCATGTTCTTGGATTGGAAGAATCAACATTGTGAAAATGAGTATACTACCCAAAGCAATCTACAGATTCAATGCAATCCCTATCAAATTACCAATGGCATTTTTTACGGAGCTAGAACAAATCATCTTAAAATTTGTATGGAGACACAAAAGACCCCGAATAGCCAAAGCAGACTTGAGGCAAAAAAATGGAGCTGGAGGAATCAGACTCCCTGACTTCAAACTATACTACAAAGCTACAGTAATCAAGACAATATGGTACTGGCACAAAAACAGAAACATAGATCAATGGAACAAGATAGAAAGCCCAGAGATTAACCCACACACCTATGGTCAACTAATCTATGACAAAGGAGGCAAAGATAGACAATGGAGAAAAGACAGTCTCTTCAATAAGTGGTGCTGGGAAAACTGGACAGCTACATGTAAAAGAATGAAATTAGAATACTCCCTAACACCATACACAAAAATAAACTCAAAATGGATTAGAGACCTAAATATAAGACCGGACACTATAAAACTCTTAGAGGAAAACATAGGAAGAACACTCTTTGACATAAATCACAGCAAGATCCTTTTTGATCCACCTCCTAGAGTATTGGAAATAAAAACAAAAATAAACAAGTGGGACCTAATGAAACTTCAAAGCTTTTGCACAGCAAAGGAAACCATAAACAAGACGAAAAGACAACCCTCAGAATGGGAGAAAATATTTGCAAAGGAATCAACGGACAAAGGATTAATCTCCAAAATATATAAACAGCTCATTCAGCTCAATATCAAAGAAACAAACACCCCAATCCAAAAATGAGCAGAAGACCTAAATAGACATTTCTCCAAAGAAGACATACAGATGGCCACGAAGCATATGAAAAGATGCTCAACATCACTAATTATTAGAGAAATGCAAATCAAAACTACAATGAGGTATCACCTCACTCCTGTTAGAATGGGCATCATCAGAAAATCTACAAACAACAAATGCTGGAGAGGGTGTGGAGAAAAGGGAACCCTCTTGCACTGTTGATGGGAATGTAAATTGATACAGCCACTATGGAGAACAATATGGAGGTTCCTTAAAAAACTAAAAATAGAATTACCATATGACCCAGCAATCCCACTACTGGGCATATACCCAGAGAAAACCGTAATTCAAAAAGACACATGCACCCGAATGTTCATTGCAGCACTATTTACAATAGCCAGGTCATGGAAGCAACCTAAATGCCCATCAACAGACGAATGGATAAAGAAGTTGTGGTACATATATACAATGGAATATTACTCAGCCATAAAAAGGAACGAAATTGGGTCATTTGTTGAGACGTGGATGGATCTAGAGACTGTCATACAGAGTGAAGTAAGTCAGAAAGAGAAAAACAAATATCGTATATTAATGCATGTATGTGGAACCTAGAAAAATGGTACAGATGAGCCAGTTTGCAGGGCAGAAGTTGAGACACAGATGTAGAGAATGGACATATGGACGCCAAGGGGGGGAAACTGCGGTGAGGTGGGGATGGTGGTGTGCTGAATTGGGCGATTGGGATTGACATGTATCCACTGATGTGTATAAAATTGATGCCTAATAAGAACCTGCAGTATAAAAAAACAAACAAAACAACTAATACTAAACTTTCATTGGGTAATTTGTATAGAAATATGTTAATATAAATGTTTCAGACATTACATGAAATGTCTAAAAATCTTATATTTGTATTTGTATGGAAATATGTATGGAAATATGTTAATATAAATGTTTCAGACATTACATGAAATTTCTAAAAATCTTATATTTGTATTTGTATGGAAATATGTATGGAAATATGTTAATATAAATGTTTCAGACATTACATGAAATTTCTAAAAATCTTATATGTTCTGGTATAATGTTATAAGTAATAATCCTAGTTATTACTTTAAAATGTATATCTCAGAAATAACTAATTTTCTTGTCAACTGCATTATTATGAACTCTCATCAAATCTTTAACCGTGGTCATTTTTAAGTCTTTTGTCATTTACAGACAGTTCTGGGTGTACTCAGATGATTTTGCAAATATGTTCCTATAAAAGGGTTTCATCTTCAAGAAATTCATGGAAAAGACTCTGACAGGTACAGGTTTCTGGTAACTGACTGTACTGCTGAACTGAATGAATAAGCATTTTCAGAACTCTAATGAAAAACTGATGAACTCATAAAAGTGCTAACAAAAGATCAAGATGAAAAAAAAAATTAATTACATGGGACTGAGTGAACTGATGAGGATGAGTATAATTTTTGTGACTTTCTGTCTGAATTAAAAAAAAAAAATCCCACAAGGACTCAGAGGCAAAGAATATACAAATCAATTTTCACTGCAAAGCAAAGGAGCTGTTACAGTGGAGGATTACTGGACTGAATGTCAATATTATGACATAGTATGAGTGTGTTTCATGTTTGGTAATTGCAATCATTGTTGCTTTTGTTGTGGTCATCCATGTACAATGCTTGGTGTCAGTCTATTTATCTCTTGTAAAAATAAAATACAGTGTGTGTGTGTGAAAAAAAAGTATATTAAAGGACACTTTGATTACTTCCATATTTTGTCTGTTGTAAATAATGCTGCAATGAAAATTGGGGTGCATATATGTTTTCTAATTAGTGTTTTTTTCTTCCAGTAAATACCTAGGAGTGGAATTGCTGGATCATATGGTAGTTCTATTTTTAATTTTTTGAGGAATCTCTGTACTGTTTTCCATAGTGGCTACACCAGTTTACGTCTCCACCAACAGTGCACAAAGGTTCCCTTTTCTCCACATCCTTGCCAACATGGCTTTGATAGTAACCATTCTGACAGATGTGAGGTGATATCTCATTGTGGTTTTGAGTTGTATTTCCCTGATGATTAGCAATGTTGAGCATCTTTTCATGTGCCTATTGGCATCTGTGTGTCTTCTTTGGAAAAATGTGTGTTCAGATCCTCTGTGCATATTTTAATTGGGATGTTTGTTTTTTTTGATATTGAGTTGTATGAGTTCTTTGTATATTTTGGATTATTAACCCCTTATTGGACATATCATTTGTAAATATCTTCTCCCATTCAGCACAGCCACTATGGAAAGCAGTACGCAGGTTCCTCAAAAAATTAAAAATAGAATTACCAGATGATCCAGCAGTTCCACTCTTCATATCCAAAGAAAATGAAAAAAAAAATTTGAAAAGATATATGCATCCCAGTGTTCATAGCAGCATTACTTATAGTAGCCAAGACATGGAAGCAACCTAAGTATCCATCAACAGATAAGTGGATAAAGAAGATGTGATATAATGGAATATTTCTCAGCTATAAAAGAAGAGTGAAACTTTGCCATTTGCAACAACATGGATGGCCCTACAGGGTGTTACGCTTAGTGAAATAAGTCAGACAGAGAAAGACAAATACTGTATGTTTTCAGTTTATATGGAATCTGAAAAATAAAACACATTAACGAACATAACAAAACAGAAACAGACTCACAGATACAGAGATCAAGGAGAGGGACAAGATAGGTGAGGGGTATTAAGAGGTACAGACTACTATGTATAAAATAAATAAGTTACAAGGATGTAATGTGCAGCACAGGGGAATATAGCCAATATGCAATAATAACTTTATATGGTGTATAAGCTATAAAAACATCGAATCAGTGTGTTGTACACCTGAAACTAATATAATATTGTAAGTCAACTATACTTAAAAAAAAAAAAAAAACTTCTCAGTAAAAGATACCATTAAGAAAGACTGACAGCACCAACTTTTGGAGAGAATGAGGGTTTGAGTGGATCTACATATATCTTGCATAACATACATGCCCCAAATAGATACACGTTTATACTATATAAAGAGCTCTTAAATAAGAACAAATTGTAAGGTACGAAGGATATAACAAGGTGATTCACAGAAAAAGAAATAGAAATAGCTAATAAACATAGGAAAAAGTGTTTCAATTTCAGTAAATAAGGAAATGCAAACTAGAACAATGATAAATCTCTTTTATCCACCTAACTGGCAACAAATCTTTAGAAATAAAATGTTGCATTTTGCCAGAGTTGTGGGGTATAAGGTGCTTTTTCATACGCACTTGGTGGAATTGTGAGTTGGTATAAACATTTTTCTCAGTGTTGCTATCAAATTTAAAGTGGAATTGTGTCTTTTGACCTAGCAATTCTACTTCTAGAAAAATTTGTCCTAGAGAAATACTTGCTTATGTGTGTGTGGAGAGAACATGTATAAGGATTCCAGCATTGTTCATAATAGTGAAAAACTGGAAGCAGTCAAATTGTCAGCCTTTGTTATAGTTACTCAGAATATTTAAAGGATTTGTTTATTTATTTATTTATGACTGTGTTGGGTCTTCATTTCTGCGCGAGGGCTTTCTCTAGTTGTGGCAAGCGGGGGCCACTCTTCATCGCGGTGCGTGGGCCTCTCACTATCGCGGCCTCTCTTGTTGCGGAGCACAGGCTCCAGACGCGCAGGCTCAGTAATTGTGGCTCACGGGCCTAGTTGCTCCGCGGCATGTGGGATCCTCCCAGACCAGGGCTCGAACCCGTGTCCCCTGCATTGGCAGGCAGATTCTCAACCACTGCGCCACCAGGGAAGCCCCCAGAATATTTAAAGAGGAACTATCCTGGTACAATAATCCTTGGATAATTAACTTTATCATCACTTGGCTTAAGGCAGGAATCTCACTTTTCGGTGAGACATGTTAGTAGAAAATGCTATTTTGTTTTTTCTTTTTTCATAGCACTGGCTAATTTTGTATGTGCTCCTTATTTGACTCTTCTGCCCTTTATTCATGCCCATATTTTATGAACTACAAGATAACGTTTGGTTATAAATCATTTATGTAGAAAAGTATTCCCAAACTCAGGGACTTTTCACTGAAGAAGTTTTTTGTTTGTTCATTTTTAACTTTTTTACTTGGCTCAGGTTTGCTATTTGCTGTCCTGAAAATGTAAGCTGTAAACTCGTTAAGCAAGCAGATGAACCAGTCTAATCTAGAGAAGGCAGACTTCCTCTGTGTCTTTCAGTTCATCGAATTATGGAGTGGTTCAAACAGAGAACAATTTAGGGTGCTAAGAATTAGAAGTGGTCCTTCCTAAACACACACAGGGAGAAGACAAAGAAACATCGTGCCAACTGTCTCCTGTTTTTTAGCGTTTTTTTGGAATTTCGTGTTACTTATGAAGAGGTATTGTTCTGGAATCTGGGAAAGAGATGTAAATGTTAGGAACACAGAAGCAGTATTATTATTTGCTGATGATATAGTCGTGGGCCTAGAAGAGCCAGGATAATCAGTGAATATATGGAGGCTTATAATAAAGTCCTCAGTTACTTTGTATTATTAATGAAATTTTTTTCCAAAATTTCCTTTTCAGTAGCCTTTTCTGACTTTTTATTTGTAGTTTTCAGGATTTTGATATTCAAGGGTCCAGAAGATGCAGTTTGGACTGGTTGACGATAGAAACATACAAGAATATTGAAAGCTACAGAGCCTGTGGTTCTACAATCCCACCACCATATATTTCTTCACAAGACCACGTCTGGATCAGGTTCCATTCCGATGACAGTATCTCTAGGAAGGGTTTCAGACTGGCATACTTTTCAGGTGTGTTTTTAAATAAGAAGAAAGATATGGAACAGAATTCTATAGTATTTACTGCTCAGTCACTTTGGGACTCGCCTTCTAAACAAGGTCCATTTAATTGTGACTCAATCCTCAAGGCAGCTGAGATTGAGAAATTAGAGGCTAAAGGTTCAGGTGCCGTAGATCCGGGTCTCCAAAAGGCATTTTGTATAATCCTAATAAAATGATTAATTTTACAAACTAAGGTCAGTTTTCTTTTTAAATATTTTGAATACGTTTATTTTAAAAGGAACTTTTTCCCCTCAAGTGTTTACCAGTATCCTGCAAGTTACTTCAGAATGTATTTTTGTGTGTGCATTACCCTTGTCTTTACACCTTCAAAGAAAAGACAATCAATTTCACTTTCGTAGTTTGTAGTATCAGAAGTCTTCTTATGCTAATTCTTAAACTTTATCCAAAAAGAGTGAGCAGATCATACAAATATGAAGAACTCAGAGCATTAGAGTTATGTAAATTTTTGCTGAAAATCATTTTACACTTTCTGAAATTACATGGTCTCCTTTAGCAACATATGCTGCTTTTTCTCTTTTTTATTAAAAGCACAGTCTTTGTAATATTTACTTAGGTGCTGAAGCACATTTTCTGTCACCTATTTGCCAGTAAATAAAAGTTGTTAATGGAGAGGTAAGCATTGGCCGACATCATCAGTGTGGACTGTAGGAATCTAATGTTTGGTTTTCTTTCCCTACCTCATTATTGTTATATATTTAAGGTAGTCCACTAAGATAATCAGAATTCTATAAACATTTCAATTCTTTTCTCTCTTCTTCCCCCTACTGTTTTGTTGAGTAAATTTATACCTTTAGCTCAGATTCATAAAATATTTTGCAGTTGTATTAAAACAATAGAAATTATAAAATGGAAGTACCATGTTGTGGTTACATGAAATGTTAGAAATAGAATAAAGTTAACTTATGATAATCTTAGCAAAAATTTGAGTCTAAATAATGGGCTTGCAAAATATGCTATGATACACAAAGCAAAATATTGTGTGTATGTGTATATATATATATATATATATATAATATATATAAACAACTCAAAAAGAATATTAAAACTGGATTTGAAAAGGTGATTATTATAGAGGAGTTTTTCTTCATTGCAAAATGTTTATACAATAGAGTATTTGAAATTCTTAGGCAATACATCCTACTAACTTATATATCTTACATCACTTTACTAAATGTTCTGCAGTAAAATAGCTTCTGCAAAAACAGGATTGGTCTTTTCTCTTTAGATCAGCTGTAGAGATCTTCATGGAACAAATCATAAGTGTTTAATAAATTGTTGAGTAATCAGTAAGCCAATATTAATTTGTCATTAGAGTTTAACCTATTTTTGATCAAGCCCAACTATCATTTGGGCTAATCAACATTTATGATAAAAATGCCACTTGCTGTTACATACCCTTTAAAGAGTATGTTTTTCCCTCCTTATCTCTCCATCTCCCTCCTCCCAATGTCCTCCCAGGGAAATCTGAGGAACCAAACTGTGACCAGATTCGTTGTGGTAATGGAAAGTGTATACCAGCAGCCTGGAAATGCAATAACATGGACGAATGTGGAGATAGTTCTGATGAAGAGATCTGTGCCAAAGAAGTGAATCCTCCAACATCGGCCGCTTTCCAACCCTGTGCTTACAACCAGTTCCAGTGTCTATCTCGGTTTACCAAAGTTTACACTTGCCTCCCCGAATCTTTAAAATGTGATGGGAACATTGACTGCCTTGACCTTGGAGATGAGATAGAGTGTGATGTGCCAACTTGCGGGCAGTGGTTAAAATATTTTTATGGTACTTTTAATTCTCCCAATTATCCAGACTTTTATCCTCCTGGAAGCAATTGCACCTGGTTAATAGACACTGGTGATCATTGCAAAGTCATCTTACGCTTCACTGACTTTAAACTTGATGGTACTGGTGATGGTGATTATGTCAAAATATACGATGGATTAGAGGAGACTCCACACAAGCTTTTGCGTGTGTTAACTGCTTTTGATTCTCATGCGCCTCTCACTGTCGTGTCTTCTTCTGGACAGATAAGGGTACATTTCTGTGCCGATAAAGTCAACGCTGCCAGGGGATTTAATGCTACTTACCAAGTAGACGGCTTCTGTTTGCCATGGGAAATACCCTGCGGAGGGAACTGGGGGTGTTATACGGCGCAGCAGCGCTGTGATGGGTATTGGCATTGCCCAAACGGAAGGGATGAAATCAATTGTACCATGTGCCAAAAGGAAGAGTTCCCATGTTCCCGGAACGGCGTCTGTTACCCTCGTTCTGATCGCTGCAACTACCAGAATCATTGCCCAAATGGCTCCGATGAAAAACACTGCTTTTTTTGCCAGCCAGGAAATTTTCATTGTAAAAACAATCGTTGTGTGTTTGAAAGCTGGGTGTGTGACTCTCAGGACGACTGTGGCGATGGCAGCGACGAGGAGAATTGCCCGGTAATCGTGCCTACCCGAGTCATAACTGCAGCCGTCATAGGGAGCCATATCTGTGGCCTGTTACTGCTCATTGCCTTGGGATGTACTTGTAAGCTTTATTCTCTGAGAATGTTTGAACGAAGGTCAGTATCAAGACAAAACTATAGTGCTTATGCTCTCTACAGTAAAAGCGTGGCCCAAATATTTACAACACATTTTTTTTAATGAGATTAGCAATATATTTTTGTTATATTGTTGAGAAATAAATACTTCTTATGATTTATAAAATGACTATGAAAAGCCTATGACTCAAAAACCTAATAAGAACATTAAAAAACAAATAAATACTAAGAGTTATGAGGTGAGAAAAGCCAATCAGTATTTATCAGTTCCTGTTTTCAGGTTAATCTGTCTTACAGGAATTTTGCAAGCTGTAATTCTCGGTGGTTGCTCTTTAACCTCGGTTTTTATAAATATTAATTCAACAATTCCAGATATTTGAGAACCTTCTGTGTTGAAAGCATTATACAGGTGAATAGAGAAATGCGTAGGAGTAATCTCATGGGCAGTTTACAGTTAGAAGGAAGGAACTGTTGGGTAGAATTAGATGACAAAAAATATAAATGTTGTAAGAGCTATAAAATAAAGTGGTATAAAAGTCGAAGATCTCAGTTAAGAAGTGGTTCGGCGTTAAAGGGTGGCCTTCAGGGAGAGCTGTCTTTTGTGTGGTAGAGGAGAGACTGGACCTGGGAGAAGTTGATGGCAGAGAGGCCTTCTAGAAAGCTCCTGTGGAGACCATGACCGTCAGTCCCAGGAGAATTACAAATGATAGATACAACAAAGAAGTCACATACCAGACAGCTAAGAATAGATGCACAGTATCACAATAACCAAGTGCATCTTATCTTTGGTTCAGTATAAATGGCCAGAAAATGTTTTACTACATTGCAACATAAGAGTACAATGAAGACCAGAGGTCTTGAGTTTAAGAACAAGTTATTCCAGAAAGGGTTTTGGTGACTCATTTCACTCTTTTCCTTATCTGAAAAGTAAATGTGTTGGACTTGATGAATAAAGTGTCTTCTAAGAATTTTCAAATACTTTCACCTCAAGTCTCAAGCCCCTATGTTCTTAGGGGTTTAAAGATCTAGTACTTTTATCTTTTACGGGGATATCTAATTTATTAAAACTTAGTGATCCAGACCCCTAGTGTAAAACCGCATGAGACTAAACTGTCTGCTTCATCTTTGTGTTCTCAGTGTAGGGTAGTATAGATACTCATCAAATGTTGGCTAAGTAAGCTTTACAAATGAACAAGTATATTAAAATTCAGATTGTTTTAATTGTTGATAATTTAAAAATTACTGTTTTGGCTTGCCTTTTTTTTAAATCCTTTTCATCCCCCTGTTTCTCTCAAAGATCATTTGAAACACAGTTGTCCAGAGTGGAAGCAGAATTGTTAAGAAGAGAAGCTCCTCCCTCTTATGGACAATTGATTGCTCAGGGTTTAATTCCACCAGTTGAAGATTTTCCTGTTTGTCCACCTAATCAGGTATGTTGCAACTTATTATTTCTCTTTCCGTACCTCTTAAAATGAAATCTATACTTGTATATAATGGTAAAGTATCCTTGACTGTGTCAGAATTTTTGCAGTCAAGTTAAGAATTAAATATATGGAGGATTTGAGATAATACAGTTGACCCCTGAACAACGAGGGGGCTAGGGACACCCACCCTCCGTGCAGGTGAAAATTCACATGTAACTTTATAGTCAGACCTCTGTGTCTGGGGCTCAACATCCATAAATTCAACCAACCATGTATCATGTAGTACTCTAGTATTTGCCATTGAAAAAAATCCACATATAAGTGGACCCGTGCATTTCAAGCCCATGTTGTTCAAGGGTCAACTCTAATTGTTTCATTGTATTTTAACAAATTCAGAAGTATACTTTTCATTCTTTACTTCTGATTTGGTTAGGTGATTCTTAAGCATTTTACTGTTTAGGATAATTTAGTGCGTTAAAATTCAAAAGTAAAGTTTGACAGCTTATTTTCTACTTGAACTATTTCAAAGATTTAAAAAGAAATACTAAAGTTGATATGCTTAGTAATAGATTAGTAATATGCTAGATTAAAATAAAAGTTGTTGAAATTAAGTTAACATTTCTACCTGACTTGAGAGGAAACTTCTTCACAGCTGGATTTTACAGTGCTTAAAAATTCATATCATTTTCTTTAAATAGTAACTCATTCTTTATTAATGTTTCTGAATTCTTTAAATTTTTGTGAGTGATTTTTTACTTCGGGTGTACATTAAAGTGATCCAGTTATACATATATATATATATTCTTTTTCAGATTCTTTTCCATAATAGATTATTATAAGATATCAAATATAGTTCCCTGCAATTTATTTTTTAATTTCTTTTTCAATGCTTACAATTGTGCCCAGGGTTCTTAAGGGCATTAAGGTTTCTACATTTAAAATGTAAATTCATCCAGAATCATTTCTAAAAGTTGTTCCCAGTATCAGAATTAAGAAAAATTGATGAACATTGTTTTCCCAGTAATTGAATTCTGTTCAAAATGAAAGACCGTTTCCTTTTTGTTAAATAGGTTTCCAATTACAGTGGGTCATCTTATTTGAGTCTTTTAGGAAATCTTTGTGAGAATTTGATGTAATTTGCTAAGTAAGTAATTCAGAACTTCCACTGGTTGGAATTTTGTGTGCAACATAGGAAAAACCTACATTGTGGCTTTTATATATTGTTGTCCCTGCCATGGGGAAGGGTTCTTTTTAGGTAGGAATTCAGAGGATGGTTAATTCCATCCACCCACTCCACCATGTATCACCCCACCCCTATATCCTGAGGCTACCTTCAAGAGGTTAGTCAACTGTGAAGTTAGAGGGGGCACAGTCCACACAAGACAGCCCTTACTTCTAAAACCAATTTTAAGTTCCGGGGCTCCCAAACCATCCTCAGGTTTGATAATTCACTAGAAGGACTGAGAACTCATTGAAAGCTGTTTTACTTAATAGTGTAAGCTGGTGTAACTATTATTGCTGGGAAAGGATCCAGATTAAATCAGCCAAAGGAAGAGACACGTAGGACAGGGTTCAGGAGGGTACCAAACACGACCCTTCCAATTGTCTTTTCCCCATAAAGTCAGGACAGTGTTATTCTCTCGACACAGGTGTGTGACAGTATGCACGAAACATTGCCAACTAGGGGAGCTCACCCAAACTCGGTGTCCAGGGTTTTTACTGGAGCTCCATCACATAGGCATGATTAATTGCACACGTGGCTGATCCCAGTCTCTAGCCTCTCCAGAGGTTGACTGATTCTGCTGACTCAACTCTCCCACGCTACATCACATTGGTGTGGCTCAGAGCCTCCACCGAAAACGCGATGCTACTCTCTGGCTGGCCCAAGTCTCCATGCAATGACACTCCTGTCAAAGCTGACATTCCAAGGTCTGAGGTCTCATCCCAGAAGTAAAGGGCAAAGGTCAGACCTCACTTTGGGTAAGGTTTCAATTCTTTACTACCTACTACAGCATTTTTGTAGGGTTATAATTTACCCTTGTGAGGGAATTCTGCTTCAACAAAGTTTTAAAATAAAATATGTTTGCAAATGGTAAACTCGATTTTATTCAGTTAATGAGATTACACTCTTATGTTTGAAACTTTTGGTAATAAATTATCAAATTTCCTTATTTGTTTTTAAAAAGAAAAATAATCTTCTGATTACCAACTCATTCAAAATAGCGATCCTTTCTGAAGAATCCTTTTCTTCTGCTTCATAAATGGAAGAAGTATATAAAATTATTCCTAAAACAATCATGAGATCCCCTTGTAGAATCTAATGTTAAATTGGCAATCATTTAATTAAACAGACTTTGAAGCCAGTAGAGAGCTTCATCTCACTGACAGACTATACTGTTAAAGTCGGCTTTGAAGTGTGCTGAAGGCATTGTGGGTGGCAGCTGCATAAAAGTGGAGGATATCTGAAGAGCCTTGTATTCATTGCTGGATTTAATGACAGTGCTCACACAAAGCCTTAGAACGTGAATGCCAAATGAAGAGGACCAAATCTATGGAGTTCATAGGGATGTGAGCCACTTTTTTTTTTTTTTTCAGTTAGTTTATAGTTACATTCCCAATTGGTGAAAACTCTTACTCATTTATATAGTAAATTTTATGTGCTGATATTCAGATTTCTTATTGGCAATCTGTTATTTACTAAGGCTAGACTATGAAATATTCCTGTGATAGTAGCTTCTTAGCTTTCTGTGAATTATATTCCAGGGATTATGTTCAAAGGGTGTATATGGAAATCACAAATCTATATGGAAAACCTGAGGCTAGCTGTACGGTATCAGCTTGGATTTACTTCAATACCAGTCACAAACAGAGATGGAAAACATACGTTATCACATCTTCTTATTCTCTTCCCTTCCTTTTTTCTGTGGGGGGACAGGCAAGAGCCATTCATTTTGGCGGAGGGAAACTGTATCACCTTTTGAAAGGGAGTATATCAATTCACCATTGTTTCTTGGAAATACTGTATTTTAAATACTAAATGCCAGATTGATGAAAGCTGTGTTTGTTCCAAGTTTGATTACTCCTTTTTGTAACCACTAGATGGAGCTTAAAGACTGTTTTTGTAAATACTGTAGTTTTTTTTTTTTTTTTTTTTAATTCCGATAGTCATTCATCTAGAAAAAAGAAAATCTAGATGATTTTTCTTTCAGTTGGGCAATATGGTCACCTCCCATATGCACTAATTAAAAATCACCAATTTTCAAAGAATAAGGTTATAATTTATGTTTAACATGAAGCTGTAGAAAATAAGACATAAATCTTTTTTTTTTAAAGACTTTTTTTTTAAAGGAATTCCTTTATTTTTATTATTTATTTACTTATTTATTTATTCATTTTTGGCTGTGTTGGGTCTTCGTTTCTGTGCGAGGGCTTTCTCTAGTTGCGGCAAGCGGGGGCCACTCTTCATCGCGGTGCGCGGGCCTCTCACTATTGCGGCCTCTCTTGTTGCGGAGCACAAGCTCCAGATGCGCAGGCTCAGTAGTTGTGGCTCACGGGCCCAGTTGCTCCTTGGCATGTGGGATCTTCCCAGACCAGGGCTCGAACCCGTGTCCCCTGCATTAGCAGGCAGATTCTCAACCACTGCGTCACCAGGGAAGCCCAAGACTTAAATCTTTAAGATTGAGAAGGAACCCAAATGTCTCAGATACCATTGAATAGGGCTATAAACAAGTTAATTTCTTTGGCTTTTTGTTTCCTGTGCTGCATTACAAATACAGTAATTCCTTTGTTTATGACAATATAAATAAATTTGTATTTATTTATAATAAATATTTATGGATATCCTCAATTTATGGATATCCTCAATATCCACTCATTCAACAAATCCTTGAGAACCAACTGTGAGATATAATTTTTACATGTTTTGGAAGGTTTCATCCTTGTAAATCAAGTCTAACTTGTGCTGTGTTAAAACAAAAAAACAAACAGCCTAGTTTTCACACTTCTTTAGGTCATTTAGAGAATTATTGTAGAGACTCTTCTATCTTCGTAGCTAAAGAAGTATCAAATACTTTTATTTTCCATCTTTGGTGCATTTCTAGGATTGGATTACTATGTGAAGTTTTGAAATAAAATTGCTGTTGTAATTGGCATTAAACATCATTTTAAAGTTCATATATAAAATGAAGTATCGAGAAAATCTTAAACACAGTGAACAGTGGTTCAAGTTATAGGTTAGATTCTGGAGTGAGGTGAACCTGTATCGATGAGAGAATTTAATTCATCCTCCATAGACCGTAAAATGAGTAATAGAACTTTCATCCACAACACATGCTGAATAGAAGGGTGTTTTCCATCTTAATACCTCGTTGTTAGCTGTTTTAAGATCTTTTCTTTCTTCCTTCCTTCCTTCCTTCCTTCCTTCCTTCCTTCCTTCCTTTCTTTCTTTCTTTCTTTCTTTCTTCCTTTCGTTCTTTCTTTCTTTCTTTCTTTCTTTTCTTTCTTTCCGCAGGCTTCTGTTTTGGAAAACCTGAGGCTAGCTGTATGGTCTCAGCTTGGATTTACTTCAATCAGACTTCCTATGGCAGGCAGATCCAGCAACATCTGGAATCGTATTTTTAATTTTGCAAGATCACTCCATTCAGGGTCATTGGCTCTGGTCTCAGCAGATGGGGATGAGGTTGCCCCTAGTCAGAGTACCAACAGAGAACCTGAAAGAAATCATACTCACAGAAGTTTGTTTTCTGTGGAATCTGACGACACAGACACAGAAAATGAGAGAAGAGATACGGTAGGAGCATCTGGCGGGGTTGCAGCTCCTTTGCCTCAAAAAATCCCTCCCACAACAGCGGTAGAAGCAACAGTGGGAGCAAGTGGAAGTTCCTCCACTCAGAATACCCGAGGTGGTCACACAGAAACCGGACGGGATGTGACAAGTGCGGAACCCCCAAGTGTGAGTCCGGCGCGTCACCAGCTCACAAGTGCGCTAAGTCGTATGACTCAGGGGCTACGTTGGGTACGTTTTACATTAGGGCGATCAAGCTCCATAAGTCAGAACCAGAGCCCTTTGAGACAACTTGATAATGGGGTAAATGGAAGAGAAGAAGATGATGATGTCGAAATGCTGAGTCCAGTTTCTGAAGGAGCTTCAGACTTTGACGCGAATGACTGTTCCAGACCTCTTCTTGATCTTGCCTCCGATCAAGGGCAAAGGTTCAGACAACCATATAGTGCAGCAGACCCTGGAGTAAGACCAAGTAATCGCGATGGCCCCTGTGAGCGCTGCGGTATTGTCCACACTGCGCAGATATCAGACTCTTGCTTAGAAGCAACGCTGAAAAATGAAACGAGTGATGATGAAGCTTTGTTACTTTGTTAGGTACACGAATCCCATCAGGGAGATTGGATACAAGTTGGAGCAATATCCATTCATTGTTTTGGAACTTTACAATTAAACTAGTTTTAATTTAAAAAGAAAAAAGATGCAGGGTGATTTCTCACTATCATATGTTAGCCTGCATGGTTAAATTAAACACCTGTAACTCTATAAACTTTAGAGTTTACTATTGTAGCAGCTAAAAATGCATTATGTATTCAGATTGTTCAATAATGTTCTTCCATTTGTTTCTAATTGTTTTCATCCTGGTACTGTAGTTCGCAGTAGAGATATGGCTGCAGAAACTCATTTGACTGTCAGTTTCTATCTATCCTATGTTAAAACGTTTCTTTGTTCAAAATAATACCTTCTTTTAATTGAACCCTTTATGCTTTTGCCAATACATCTTGTAACTTAATATACTAGATGTTAAGGTGGTTAATATAAAAAGAGAAAAAGTCCTTATTCTCACCTGTTTTTATTTGTATAACATCTGTCTAAACATTATTAGATTTCATAATATGAGCTTGTCAAAGGGAAAAAAACTGTCTAAAATTTTTTCTCATGTTTAACATGCAATGATGTGAAATTTAGATAGAGTTAGATAAATTAATGGCAAAAACAAAACTCTTTTATAAATTTTCTAATGTTGACTTTAATACTCTAATATGGTACAAACCAAATGGTAAAAAGCCCAAATCATTTCTTTTTTTATCTCTATTTAAGGACAGAATTAAGCGGATGAAGATATTCTACTATGCATTAAATCTTGAACTTTATAAAATATGTACAAAAATTGTACAAGATAAGTTCCAACTGGTAATGTCTTTCCCTGATACAGGGTTATGCTTGTATTGGACCCTAGGGATTTGCACTAAAATCATATCAAGGTCTCAGATGAGTTTAGTGCAGAAGCACTATCACTTTAAATACTATTATTTGCTATCATAATGACTATATATTTCCATAGCTTATGGGGGGGGGCGTGAGGGGGCATTTTTATGACAACTTGAGGTTGCTTTGCTAGTTTCATATTTATTTGTTGTATTTAAAAACTGCATTATAGTAAGAAAGTGATTTTTTCAATATATTTTATTCATAAGGGGAGGATCATGCTACATGTTGAAAAGCAAATTAAGAAATCATTCAGATCACCTCCCTTTTTTAAGTAAAATGAATTGCAAAACCCCACATATTTTTTTATTGTCAATTCCCATTTATTTATTCTTTAGCTGTCTGTTTTAGTAGCTTAATGTTTGAGTATGAAAAATGTATTTGTGTATGATTATTGCTATTTATTAAATTTTAAATACTTTGCTGAATGTCATTTTAAAGCATGTTTGAGGTCTTGTGTATTTGTCGTGTTATGCTGTCAGGAAGAACTGACTGAAATGTTTTAATATGTATCAAAAATTAAAATGACTTCTTTTTTTTGTATTGCCTTGAGGTACTTTTTAAATCAAAGTTTCTATTTATTTTTGTTCATTTGGTGCATATACAATTTCAGGCCATGAAATATGCAGTGTGTCTAGAAGAAAAATTAAAGAGGGGATGTCTTTCTTAACTCCCTTATAGTAAAGTAGTAGCTTACTCCAGTTCTCAAGGGTAAAAAAATCCCTAAGGACCTGGACATTATTTTGCCTTTAATTGATGTGTCTTATAAGAGTCAGTAACTATATCAGTTCTCTTTTTATATTATTTTCAGATACATTTTAGACCCCTATACAATATTTTACTGGCAGAATTTGGGTTACCAAATTAACCTTGTTTAGGTCCTACTAATTATATACTATTATGTATAAGTTTTTTGTTTTTGTTTTCTGACATATATTTTAATTTCTTTGTTTAATTAACTAATACATCTTCTTGATTCAAACAATAAAAAAATTAAGTCTCTCTCCTATCCCTGACAGCCATCTTCTAGTTCCCTTTCAAAGAAATAGGTACCAAGACCAAATTCTTGTATACCCTCCAGAAATACCATATAGATACATAAATGTATCTATATGTATAAATGCTATATGATGTAATACAAATTGTAACATACTATGCATTCTTTTTCTGCACCTTTTTTCAAGGGAAAAAGTGTATCTGCTACTGGTTGAATGTTAAAAGTACAGTTGGGTATTTCTGTTATTTGACTTTTCACATTTAAAAATTTGATCTATCCTGAATTTAAGGCTCCAGTTTTTCTTCCTAGGTAACTACCTAGTTACTGCAAGGCTGTTTATTAAATCTGTCCTTTCCTTGCTGTTGGAAATGGCCCTTTTATCGTATTGCAGATTTTCATATTATGTGGATGTATTTCTAGACTCTAATTCCATTCTCTTCAATTGACTTGCCTTTTTTTTTTTGTACCAGTCCTACACTGTTTTAATAACAGTAATTTTTAAATGTTCAAATATTCTTGCTTATTTCTCCATTTGAACTTTAGAATCAACCCTTTGTGTTCCACAAAACAAATCCATTGTACATTTATTTTTTTGGACAGTTTTACTTTTATAGGTCAACTTGGGGAAATTTGACATCATTATCATGTTAAAGCTTCTATCTAAACCATGGTGCTCTATCCAAAAATGGTTCCCAATTTGTTCAAGTCTTTTTTGTTGTTTCCTTCACAGATGCTTCGCATTTTACTTTACAGAGATCTTGTACATGTTTTTCAAGAGTTCTTAGAAATTTTATTATTTTTGTTACCATTATTAAGGAAGTCCTTTCTGTTTATAATTTAGTCTGATTTTAGTATATATGAAAGCTAATGACTTATTTATGTTAATTTTCTGCCCAGCTACCAGACTCTCATTTTCTTATGGTTTGTAATAGTACTTCAGTTAATTCTTTTGTGTTTTCCAGTTATACAGTCATGTCTTCCAGTTTGCATACCTCTTTATGTCTTGATTGCATTGTCTAGTACTTCTAGAATAATGTTAAAATATATTGGCTATAATGAACTGGGTTGAGATATATACATTTAATCATGTTAAGGAGTATCCATTGATCCCTATTTTAAAATAAATTAGTCAGGAATGCATGTTGAATTTTATCACATGCCTTTTCATTTTCTATGGAGATGATCATACGATTTTTCTCCTTTGACTTTTTAATATATTTTGTCATTTTGGACCATCCTTGCGTTCCTGAAATAAACTACTTGACCATATGTATTATTCTTTTAATATATTTCCAGATTATGTTTCATATTTTATTTAATATATTTGCATCTGTATTCATCAGTGCAGTTAGTCCTGTGTGTGTGTGTGTGTGTGTGTGTGTGTGTGTGTGTTGCACGCTATCTTTAATAAGTTTTGTTTTTAATTTTATGCTGGTAAATTGGAAATGTTTTTCCTTTTCCTGAGTTCTGGAACAGTTTGCACAGCATTGGAATTTTCTCTTCCTTAAAATTTCAGTGAATTTATCTGGTGCTGGTGGATGTTCGGCAATAGCTCTTTGACAGCTCTTTTAGTATCTGTTACAGTAATTGGTCTGTGTAGTTTTTCTGTCTTAGCTAGGATCATCAACCATCCATTTTGTCCATGTTTTCAAGTTCATTTGCCTAGAGGTGAGCAAAGTTACCCTCCTCTTTTCTGCATATGGCTCTGTCCCCCTTACTATGTATTATGCTTGCTCCCTTGTTGTCTTAATTGAGATGGCTAATGGTTGACCTATTTTGTTGTTGTTTTTGTTTGCTTGTTTCCCCCAAGTGGTATGCTTTGAACGTCTCTTCTGTTATTTTTCTGTTTTCCAATTAATTGATTTCCTTAAATGTCCTACTTTTTGCTTTCCTTAGTTTATTTTGTTGTTTTTTTTTTTTCTAACTCCTTGAGTTAGCATTCAGTTTAATCATTTTTATTTTTTCTTAATTATTAATATGAGATTTAAGGTGTGGACTTGAGTACTGCTTAAGCTGAATCACTTAGGTGAACTAGTGTTGTCATTACTATTATATTCTAGGTGTTCTGCAGTTTCAGTTTTTATTTCCTCCTTAACCGACAAGTTGTATAAAAGAAGGCTTTTTCCCTTTTTCTTTGCTGTTTTTTTCCCCCAGATAATGGCAGTTTGGTGTGGGTAGTGGTTTTGTTTTCTGACTCTTTTATTAGTTGTCATGTTTTGGCATCAGGATCAGAGAATGTTATGTGTATTCTATTTACTGTGGAGAGTTTATTGTCTTTTCTTAATTTTAAAATATTCCAGGATCACTTTAAAAAAGTATATTCCCGGTTTACAGGATATAGATTTTAATAGATATTACTCAGGTTTATCATGTATCAGTTAGATCTTCCCTCCTGTACTTTGTCTTGTCTTATCCATCTGTCTGTCAGAGCTCCAGTGTTGGTATAAAGGAAGAGAGGGGGAACCAAGGGGCTGTGTCAGACGAGCTCCCGGGGCAAGATCCCCGCCTCAGGTCATGTCACTTACTAGGACTGAGAACATAAGCACGTGATGAGGGCAGTCTTCCAACAAGCTCTTGGGGGTTTGGCTGCTACTACTGCTTACCACCGGCATCCACCGTTAAGCTGGAAATAAATGCATACGACAGGTTAAAAGAATAAAGGAAGAACGAGCAGATTGACTTCAAAAGGTGTTTGTCGAGTCCCTACCACAGACCCAGTAATGCTGACAGCGGTGACCTGCCTGCTGCTGCTCTCCATTCAAGCTGCTTGGCCATTCCCTCTCACCCTGCTGAATTCCAGGCAGAAGATGACAGCAACTTGATCGGACTCATTTTACTCAAGTGGGCCCTTGTTTAAAAATTGATAGACATCTCTGCAGAAACTTCTTATGAGCTAGTCTCCGAAGGCCCAAAATGTCACTTACGCCACATTCTGTTGGTCAAACGAATCACTAAGGCCAACCCAGCTTCCATAGAAAGAGAGACTCCACTCTCCATAGCAGATGTAACAAAGAATTTGTGACGTCTGTAATCGACCCCAGGACAGTGCCTGATACGTAAGAAACACCAAGTTGCCAGAATTAATATTTTAAGCAGAAAAACAGTGCTACAGTCCCAGTAAGAAGCTCATTTGCCAAAAGGTTATCAAATGAGCTCCTCTGTCACGTCACGTACATGAATTGTGCATATCTTAGTTGATTAGAAATACAGTAGTGTAACAATTTGCTTTAGCATGTTCGAATGAGAAATCATAGCATTGATGCAAATTTAGATAAGCATGTTTAGGCATTTGATGAATGTTAACAATTAGTTATTTTTCAGCTAAGTTTATTTCAACATGTTATCATAACCTGTAAAATATTTTTAAATTTATTAGAGGCAACATCGTGGATGAAAACAATGGAGCCACATTGCCTGTCCCGCTCCTTCCTATCGTGCAATCTTCAACAAGTCCCTTAATCACTCTGTACTTAAGTTCTTCATCTGTAAATGGGGATAATAGGGCTGTTGGAAGATTCAATTAATGTATGTAAAGCTCTTGGAGCAGTGCCTGGCTCATTGTAAGGACTACATCTTTGCTATTTTTGTCATTGTCTGAATGTTAAACAGAGAACATCTCTGAAGCTTGAATTAAATCAGATCTTGTATGTGAAAAGTCCGAAATGATTCATGGTTTCCAAAGGTCGTGAAGATGTGCTTCCCAGGTGCTTCTGAATGCAGCCGCTTCCCCTGGGATCATCGTGGAAGTGAACCGGCAGCTCAAAGTCAAAAGGGGAGCAAGAAAAGGGGGGGAAGAAAGCAGTAGCAGCCCGCTTGTGATGAGTTGAAGGGAGCTCCAAGACCCAGGAAACAGGATCGTGCTGCGCTTGGGGCCTGAGGAAATTACCACAGTGACTGAATCTGGAGAAAAGTCTTCACAGGTCTCCTAGAACCTGCTAATTTTTAGACCACTTAGTTCTTCCATTGTAGCAAATGTGCATCCTCAACATCCAGAGGGAGAGAAGCCTCATTTTAAGGGTTTGGGGAAAGGATAAAAGAAGCCTGATGTCTCTGAGCAACTGCACCAGGCTTGGCCTGGCTCCCTCAACTTCCCGGTTCCATGAAGCAAGGGTGGTAGGCTTCTCCGTCACCCACGGAGTAAGACATGCCTAACTCATGGGCGGGTTCTTAAGTTGGGAATAACAACAGTGGTTGGGAGGATTAAATGAGAGTTAATGAGGATTAGTGAGTTAAAATAGTGTCAGGTGAGTGCTCGGTAAACGATAAATGTGGCTACAGTTGATGATGGTCAGGTTATCAATGCACTGCTCACCCTGCTCTCTTCCAGAAGCAACTCTGTTTATGTCTTGGGCTTTCCTATAAGATTTCATTTGAACAAAGGGTTTTGAGAGTTAATAAAATTTAGAAACCAGTGCTAGAACATGACAAGACTAAGTTGCCGTATGCTAATCTAGGGCACATATGGTTTACTGATCATGAAGTGCCTTGAAAAGAATTTACAGAGTGATTTCAAGTAACGATACTGAGATGTCAATTGGAGTGGATTTTCCCACGTGCTGGAGGGAGGCTAAAGCCCAAGGAAGCTTAATATCCTCCAAAAAAGGGATATGTAAGCTTTACTAAGGAGAAATAATAGAGTGTGGTGGGAAAGCATGGACTCTGAAGTCAGACACATAACAGTTTGACTCCTGGCTCTGCTACTTTAGGAGTTTTATAACCGAATAAATCACTTGATCTCAGTAAGCCTTGTTGTGTCATCTGAAAAATGGGCTAACATCCAGGCTTGAGGGTTACTGTAAGGATTAAACTAAAGAAAGAAATAAGAGGTTGAAATAAATTTTAATTGTGATTATTACAGACTCATTTTCAAATAAAAAGGACCTTTTTTTCGAGCTCCCCTCCACTGAGTGTTATGCATTTTGTATATTAGTAGAGCTTTCTTTAAGAGCATATTTCTTACAGTAATCATTCTCCTGTTTTCTTGATTATAGGGCAACTTATGGCTGTATCTCAATGAAAAGTAGATTCACTAAACAAAGGTAGAGTGGCATCTTGGCACAGACGTCTTTATTTTATTATAAAAAGGCCAAAATGGTGATCTTCCATAGAGCCCCAGACCAAGAAAGATGTGGCTACAAGCTATGGACTTCGTAACATATGTTGAGCGAGTATAAATAAAAGACATACAGAGAAGTGATTTCTATTAAAAAATTATAGTAACAAACAATATTAAAAAAACTTTTCTCAATTTCACTACAGTATCAAATTTCACTTGAATATTTATACTTCTCTCATCTGCTGAGCTCTGATTTCAAGGAGCATAGAAATTCCTTATCTAATTTGGCTTTTAGATTTAGTTTTTACTTACCTTAAATATAGACTTTGTTATTGTGCATTGTGTAAATTTCAACTTCACTGGGTTCTTATTACTTTCCTTGGGTTGGAACTTACATTATTGCTGTTTTCGATGGAGATTTCACCATACAACATAATTTCCATTTCTCTAGCTCATGAGTTGCCATTAGAGATGTTAGCCAAGTGCACAAAGCAATTCTTCGTAACCTTTTCCTAGATTTGGAATGAAAATAAGCATCCATGTTTAGAGTACTTCCTGAGAACCAACCACAGTACTAGATATATCACACTTTGTTTACCCATTTATCAAATGATGTTTTTTTGAGTTATTTCTCCTTTCTGACTATTAAGAATAATGCTACTATAAACATTCATGTACAAGTTTTTGGGTATATACCTAGGAGTAGAATTTCTGGGTCATAGGGTAACTCTCTTTAACTTTTGAGGCACTGCCAAACCACTTCCCACTGTAACTGTACATTTCATTCCTACCAGCAATGTATGAGGGTTTCAATTTCTCCACATCCTTGCAATGTGAAAATATAATACAGCAAAGAGTCATATTGCTTCCAATCCCAATGAGAAAGGCACTTCCTGAAGCTTCTGCTGATGTTTGAGAGGATAAGCCCTACCCCACAGATTTGTTCTGAGGATTAGAAATGAAGTACATCAGGTACACAGTGAACTCTTCTTAGACGTCACCATGGTCTGTGATAGGTCTTTGAATACAAAAACAAATACCATGCAGTTTTCATTTTCCAGAAGCTCACAGATTAGTGCCCTTAAGTACAGTTACACAACAGACGGGTAGTTGGTATTATCCTTGACCTTAAATCACATTTTCACTGTGCTTGCCTTGTCTAATACTAAATACCTCTCACAGCAAGCAGAACAGTAAGTTTCTCCCAAGACGTATTTGTTTAAGATGAACAAAAGTTTTAATAAAGAAGGAAGATATACAAATCTAGTCCCTTCCAGTTATATTAGAGAAATGAAGTATAAAATGAGATGGCACAGCCAGTGCAGAGACAGAAAGGTTCTAATTCAGAGGGTGTGGGCCCCGGTGGGACAAGTGCAGGTAAAAGGGGCAGCACCTTGACTACTGTCTCTCTCTATCTTATGGTCTTCCTTTTACACTGATGCCTCCAACATCTGGGGCATCAGTCTCGACACTGTCCTGTCTACATAACTGTAAACAGTGTCATGAGGGCTCCAGAACGGCACCTGCTGTCCCTGCTTCAGCCCCAACTGTGGTCACGCTCAGGACCTCCCAGGATTCCTGGAAAAGTTGAGGTAAATCCTAGTAAGGTCCGCCTTTGAATCTTTTCAGCTTTAGACCTTGACAGCATCAACAGCAGGGCATAGGAAGAGTTTTACTAAGTGGCAGAACCGAAGTTGAACTCTCCAGAAGATACCCAGCAACTTACTTTGTTTCCATGTCTCAAGTCAACAAAATACAAAAGACTGAAAGTAGATCAGGGGTTGCCAGGGGCCAGGGCTGGGGGAAGAGGATTGACTGCAAAGGGGCACCCGGAAACTTTTCTGAGTGATGGAAATATCTTCTATCTTGATTGTGGTGGTGGTTACATGACAGCGTGTTTCTGTCAGAATTCATAGTACTGTACACTTGAAAAGATGGATTTTGCTCTATGTGCTTTACTTTAATTTTTGTTAAGAAATTAAATATATAAAATGCATATTCAAACCCTCTTTGGTCTGTGTAGCAAAGTCCAAGTAATTTTTTTAATGATTTACTCTTGACTCTTAAAAAAATAAAACTTTCTCAAAATGAAATCTCAGAGATGGTGGTTTCTGCACTCTCATGTTCATTGCAGCATTGTTTCCAATAGCCAAAACATAAAAGTGTCCATTAACACATGAATGGATAAAAATGTGGCATATATATATATATATATATATATATATATATATATATATATATATATATATATATTTTGTGTGTGTGTGTGTGTAAAATTAATAAACAGAAACCTCAATCAAATACAGCTGGGAGACCAGAGGGGGCGCTCTCACCTCCTGCACCTATAGCAGAGCCCCGCAGGAATAATGACTCCTCCTCATTCCTGGCAAGGACTCAGCCAAGGAAAAGCCATGCACTCCTTGTTCACTGTAGCCCTCCCTGCTTCTTTTTCCCTCTCTTAAAGCCTGTTCCTTCCTTTGCCCAGTGGCTTGCCATGGCTGGAGACCCCAAATTGCAATCCTTTGCTGATCCCAAATAAACCCATCTTTGCTGGAGAAATATCTGGCAGTCTATTTGTTTCAGGTCAACAAATGGAATATTATTCAGAAAAAAAAGAAGGAAATCCTGCCATTTGCAACAACGTGGATGGACGGTGAGGATATTATGCTCATAGTGAAACAGATCAGAGAAAGACAAATACCACATATGATCACATATGATCTCACTCATATGTGGAATCTAACAAAACCAGACTCATAGAAACAGAGAACAGATTAGTGATTGTCATGGGCAGGGCTGTAAATGAGTGAAGGTGGTCAAAAGGTGCAAACTTCCAATTATAAGATGAATAAGTTCTGGGGACTTAATATACAGCTTGGTGACTAGAGTTAACAGTACTGTGTTGCGTACTTGAAAGTTGCTGGAAGAGTAAATTTTAAATATTCTCACCACACACACGTACACAAAGTTGTAACTATGTGAGGTGATGGATGTGTTAACTCACCTTATTGTGGTAAACGTTTCACAATATATGCATATATCAAATTATTACATGTACCCCTTACACTTACACAGTGTTATGTGTCAATTACATCTCCATAAAGCTGGAAAAAGTTCTTCTCAAGATCAGTAAAATAATTTCATAAGCTTGTGGATCTCACATTTTAAAAAGTGAAACTATTAATAAGAAGAAAATGCTAGAATAGAGAAATGAAACAGTTGGTTTTGCTAAAAATAATATCTAACAAGCACTATGCTATGGGCTTTACATGAATTATCTCATTTAAAGTGTACAGCCCTTAATGGGTTGCTACCACTATTCAAAAAACGAACAAAACAAACAAAACAAAACAAAACAAACAGACAAAAGAAAACAACAAACCCAAAAAAAAAAAAAAAACCAAGAGGCTTAGGACCATTAAGAAACTCAACCAAGAATCCACAGATGTGGACTTCCCTGGTGGTGCAGTGATTAAGAATCCGCCTGCCAATGCAGGGGACATGGGTTCAATCCCTGGGCCAGGAAGATCCCACATGCCGCAGAGCAACTAAGCCCACAAGCCACAACTGCTGAGCCCGTGCACCACAACTACTGAAGCCTGCGTGCTCTAGGGCCTGCGTGCCGCAACTTCTGAGCCCGCATGCTGCAACTACTGAAGCCCACGCACCTAGAGCCCGTGCTCCACAACAAGAGAAGCCACTGCAATGAGAAGCCCGTGCACTGCAACGAAGAGTAGCCCCGACTCGCCGCAACTAGAGAAAGCCTGTGCGCAGCAGCGAAGACCTAACACAGCCAAAAAAAAAACCCAAAGAATCCACAGATGATAGGTGATAAAACCAGAACTCAAATCTAGATCAATTTGGCTCCAAAGTACAAGCTTTTTAATTTTACTTTATTACATTTTTTCTAATCAAGGGGGCGCTTCCTCTATTTCCTTGAGTATTATTTCACTGCTGAAATATAGTTTGCTAGGAAAGCTCAAAGTAACTTGGAAACCGTGGCACAGTACGCATGAGGTCAAGGGGCAAGAGAGTTTCTGGAAGCATACATTAGTGCTGCTGGCAGAAAGGGCAGAAGAAACCTTTGAGCCGAGCTTGGTGCTCCTAGGCCATCCCTTGAGAAAGCAGCGTCTTTTTGTTCAAGGGGGGACACTGATAGGCACTGTCATAGGCTGAATTACGGGGCGCGAAGATACCCAGATATCTTTCTAGTCCCTGGAACCTGGGAAAGTTACCTTACATGGCAAAAGGGACTTTGCAGATGTGGCAAAGTTAAGGATTTATTGAAATGAAGAGATCATCCTGGATTATCTAGGTGGCATGTCCTGAAAATTTTCCCCCAAGGCAGGTCAGTATTGGTATATTAGATCTGGACTCACTAAATTTGTTTGTTACAGGATGGAGCACTTTTTTTAAACCCTCATGACATTAGTTATCTGAGCAAAAACATAGACCAGCTCCCCAATATTTAGATAACAATCTGAAGCAGCTTTGCAGCCCCATGTCACAAGTGCTCGAGGTATAAAGAGTGATGGATGTAGGAGTTCATTCCGGGATTACGCTCATCCATGTACGTAACCTGAGGCCCAAATGCAGCCAGGATTTGAACCTGGCTTTAGAGTTTGGACTCACATAATGAGTAAATGACAGGTTCCGGAATGAAAGGCTTACCTCCAGCATTTACTGTTAGGTAACCTTGAGCAGGTCCTTTTACCTCAAAAGGCTCATCTGTTAAACAGGGAAATAGTATTTAGCTCAAAGAGGTGTTGCGGAGGACGAAGTAAAATAAGGCATGTGAAGCATTTGGCCCAGTACTGACTTGATTCAGGTACTCAATAAACCTTAGCTCCCGATGCTGGTATTGTTATTCAGGGCTATTATTTCCTCTTTCTGCCTGGGAGGTTCAGGGAAGAGTGCCCTCTGGAGTTGTGCAGTGGCCAGCTTTCTCTCTCTGGTCCTACAGAGACCACTGCCGGCTGCCAGAGAGAAAGATGTTGTCCCTGCTCATGACCGAAAGGTCCCACCAAGCATCGTCCCCCCATGACCTACATCTGGATTTACACTCTGTGCTTGGCACCCTTTCCTAGCACATCCCCTCTGCTTCAGTGGAGGGACCAGAAATAAAAGAGCCCCAAATCTAGAAGGCAAGTCCTTCTTGGTCTCCATTTCCCTTATCTAGACCTGAGAAGAGTTTAGCTCTAGGACTATGCCAGGCACTCCGTGGATGGGCGTCTTGTCCCTGTTCACAGAATCACAAGACTTTTAAAAGTGCAAAGGCTGGGTCTTACGAGCTCTTGTCAACTTAGCTCCTCATTTTTCAGTTGAGGAGAGAGAGGCCCTAAGAGTAAGTGGGTTGCCCAGACTCACACCAGAAGCTTGCATCAGAGCCAGGATTAGACGCCTAATTCCCATCCATGCTGCCTACCTGCCTCTCCTATCGCTGATTCAGGTATAACCTCATCACCCTGCCAGGGACCTTGATCCCAGCGAGGGTCAGGGGACTGGGGCTGCCCAGAGCCCCCAGCTGGGGCGCACTGGAGACGCCCGGCTCTGCCCCCTCTCTCCTTGCTCACTCTGGCTCACACACCCTCGTTGTCTGCTCTTTCTGCCCCACGGACAGCTTTTCCTCCAGAGGAAACAATACCCTGAAATCCCCTCAGAGCCACAGGGGCCTGGAGTAGGAGTGGGGGTGGGTTAGGAGAGTAGGGAAAGCAAACTCAGTGACTCCAGGGCTTCAGAGGACTTAAATACACCTGGGCCTGGTGGCTTTGTTTCCCCAAAACCCTGAGCTGCTCAGTGAAGGAAGTCACCCTTTTCTGCTCTGCCTTTCTGTCCCTTTAGACCATCAGTCAGGGCTGGGAAGGCCTTCCTTTCCAATTGCTCTCACCTACACTTCAAAGTAGACATGTTTCTGTGGGTTAAGCTTTCACAGCCTTTGTAACCCTCCTTTAAAATGAGTCCTCTAAGGAGTCATGGGTCCTCAGACACACTTTGGTGTGTTAGTTAATCAAACTGATTCTTTCTCCAGCAAGAAGAAGGCAAAACAGCAGGAGGCTTGCTTCCCGCCTTCCTCCAGTGCCAAGATCATCGTGTCTGGGATTACTTGTTTCATGCCCACTGAGGGCCCGTGTGTCTGGGTGCAGAGGTGGCTGAGTAGGGCAGAGAAAAGGGAGGTGAGGGGTTTCTGAGGACAAGCTTCCCCTCTGAGCACGTTTGCTCGCCTCCCACCCGGCAAGCTGGTGGACGACATCCGGCATCTAGACATGCCCAGCGTCTGGACAGTGGTGGCCAGAAAGGGGGAAGACACCTTCTTTCTGCGAGCTGGCTTTTCTCCTTAAACTTACCCAACACTCTCTTCTGTGCGGTCAGTGAATCTCAATGAGCTATTTCCTTCTGCCTCAGTGACATTCTACAAATCCCCTCTTCTGATCAAGTTTGAGTTAATTAAATGTGGAGAGTTTATGCTGCATTGTGTTACAGGGCATTTTGTGATATAAAGTGTCTGAGATAAAGAAACCTTTGAAATCATCATCTGAGCTTCAGAAAGGATGTCACAACCACCCTGACACCCAATCTTACTTTCCTAGAGTGCTGTTATGTGTGTAGCTTGGCAGAGTTGCATATTTATTATTATTCTTTTCATCTTTACACAATGGTCTTTGGACAATAATTGCATAACCTTCTTGGGCTTCTTATTCCTGGCTTGACAGCCAAATCTATGGCACTTTATTGATGTTTCCTAATTTTTAATCATTTTGCGGTTTGTGTGATCTGAGACTTGAGGAAATTTGATAATAATAACACCTTGCATTCCACTATTAAAAATGCCATCTCCGAGGTCACATGTGACCGACCACCTACTCCCCAAACTCAAAGTACCTTCCCATCCTCTGTCAGTTGATGGTTGAAAAGGACAAAAGAACCAAAGTAAACCAGCTGAAGCAAACACTGGAGAGTCTGAAAGAGGGGACATCAGGCATGGCTGGTTCCAGGAGCACCAACGGTGTCATGAGAACCCAGTTCCTCTCCATCTCTCCTTCCTGTTCTCTGTGTTGGCTCTGTTCACAGGACTAGTCCCTTGTTGTCTTTTACTCCCTCCAGGATTCAAGTCCAGCAGGAAAGAGAAAGCCCCTCATCTGCTCAACCTAACACAAGTTAGGATCAGCTCTCACTGAGCACAGGTAGTCTTCTTGGGACCCGTGTCATCCCCGAACACATCACCGTGGCCGTGAGGACTTCCTGCTGTGATTGGAAGTGCTTAGATAAGCAGATCAGTCCCAGAGCCGGAGGTCCCATCAGTTCCACCCAGGCGAGTGTTCTGAGAATGCACGGGGAGGATTTCCTGCTAAAGAAACTCCAGTGACTGTTGGCAGAACGAGGAAGAGAATAGACGATGCAGCAGCATGCGTCCACCACGCTCCCCACGCTTCCTGCGGCATTCGATCTCGGTGCTCTTGAAATCCCGCACTGCCGTCTTCCCCCACGCAGGGCTCCCCGAGCTCCCTTCTCTCTCACGGCTCCTCCTCTGTCTTCTCTTCATCCTTCTCACCTGGGAGGAAGGGGGTGGTCCACAGCTGTCCAACCCTATCCCCTCAGCTTGACCACGTGGAGGTCACACTCAACTTGCCATCACCTTCTTGGTGCCTTTATCCAGCTGTTCCCTCACCCAGAGCATCGTCCCTCTTCTCACCCCTCCTCTCTCCATGTCCACGTCCTCTGCGTCCTGCTTCAGATACCTCTTTGTGAATCTTCCATATCTAATTTCCTTCAAGGCAGAAATAAACTCCCCCTTTCCTCTAAACTCGTATCTTTAGCCTCTCTCGAAGGTAGAATTTTCTGGTTTCTTTATTGTTATCCATTGAAATATGTATGTGTGTCACTGTTGGCTCTTAGCTCCTTGACGACGAGAATGTCATTTATCTTTGTTCCTCACATAGTTAAGAATATTTAAAAGGAAATCCAGATCAAGTGGTTCTTCGGGGCGTGGGTATTTTCATTGCTGCTGGTGGTGTCTGTCTGTCTCCCTCCCTTCCTCTCTCTCTCTGCCTGTCTCTCTGCATTTTGGTACAGACACACTCTTCATAAAGGGAAGAAATGAGGTGGATTTCTTTCCCCAAAGTGCCTTTTCTTAGAAAGGAAAACAAACGTCCCTCGTCTTTAAAAGTGCCTCCAAGATTTTTCCCTTCCAATGACTGGAAGGGAAAAAATCTCGGTGTACATCCAGGGTCTGGACGTACACCTGGATTCAGGTCGGCGGAACTTTCAGGTCAGACCCCCGCTGACCTCTGCGCCCGCCCCAGCCTTTCGCGCAGGCCCAGCCCCCCGGGGGTGGAGCCGCTCCTCCCCCACCCCCTCGCAGCGGGTCCTTGATAAACCCGGAGCCCCGCCAGAGCGCCCGCCCCGTGCCGCCGGAAGGAGGGCGGCTCCGCAGCGTGTGCGCCCCTCGCCATGGCGGCGCCGTCGCGGCTCCTGATACGCGGTGGGCGCGTGGTCAACGACGACTCCTCGCAGGTGGCCGACGTGCTGGTGGAGGACGGTCTGGTGCGGGCGCTGGGGCGCGACCTGCTGCCGCCCGGGGACGCGCCGGCCGGGCTGCGGGTCCTAGACGCCGCCGGCAAGCTGGTCTTGCCCGGCGGCATCGACACGCACATGGAGTTCCCCTTCATGGGCTCGCGGTCCGTGGACGACTTCTACCAGGGCACCAAGGTACCCGCCTCGCCGCGCCCTGCACCCCGGGATGCCCGCCGAGTCCTCAGCCGCCTCTGAGGCTGCCCCCCGGGGTCTGGCCGGGCCGGCTCGCGCCGGCGTTGCGCGGCGGCCTGAGGGGGCGGGAGCGAGGCGCGGCGGCCTGAGGGGGCGGGAGCGAGGCGCCGGGGCCTGAGGGGGCGGGAGCGAGGCGCGGCGGCCTGAGGGGGCGGGAGCGAGGCGCGGGGGCCTGAGGGGGCGGGAGCGAGCCGCGGCGGCCTGAGGCGGCGGGAGCGAGGCGCGGCGGCCTGAGGCGGCGGGAGCGAGGCGCGGGGGCCTGAGGGGGCGGGAGCGAGCCCGGCGGCCTGAGGGGGCGGGAGCGAGCCGCGGCGGCCTGAGGCGGCGGGAGCGAGGCGCGGCGGCCTGAAGGGGCGGGAGCGAGGCGCGGCGGCCTGAGGGGGCGGGAGCGAGGCGCGGCGGCCTGAAGGGGCGGGAGCGAGGCGCGGCGGCCTGAGGGGGCGGGAGCGGGGCGCGGGCGCCTGAGGGGGCGGGAGCGGGGCGCTGGGGCCTGAGGGGCCGGGAGCGGGGCGCGGCGGCCTGAGGGGGCGGGAGCGGGGCGCGGCGGCCTGAGGGGGCGGGAGCGGGGCGCGGCGGCCTGAGGGGGCGGGAGCGGGGCGCGGCGGCCTGAGGCGGCGGGAGCGGGGCGCGGCGGCCTGAGGCGGCGGGAGCGGGGCGCGGGGGCCTGAGGCGGCGGGAGCGAGCCGCGGCGGCCTGAGGGGGCGGGAGCGAGGCGCGGGGGCCTGAGGGGGCGGGAGCGAGGCGCGGCGGCCTGAGGGGGCGGGAGCGAGGCGCGGGGGCCTGAGGGGGCGGGAGCGAGCCGCGGCGGCCTGAGGCGGCGGGAGCGAGGCGCGGCGGCCTGAGGGGGCGGGAGCGAGGCGCGGAGGCCTGAGGGGGCGGGAGCGAGCCGCGGCGGCCTGAGGGGGCGGGAGCGTGGCGCGGCGGCCTGAGGGGGCGGGAGCGAGGCGCGGGGGCCTGAGGGGGCGGGAGCGAGGCGCGGGGGCCTGAGGGGGCGGGAGCGAGCCGCGGGGGCCTGAGGGGGCGGGAGCGAGCCGCGGAGACCCGAGCGGGGTCAAGGCGCCCACGCTGAGCTTCCTTCTTCTAGGTGGCCCTCCTCGTTGGCATCAGCCCGGCTTTGGCCAAGCCAAAGGAGCAACGGCTCCTTGCAAAGTGGAAGTATCGATACCCTTAAGGTCTAAAATGTCACTCACGGATGCGCGGGTTTTTCCTCGTGGGCCACGCCCTGGTGTGTGTGAAACAGATCGGGCTGTTTAGTGCAGGTACAGGCTGCAAACACTTTCAGAGCAGTTTTGAGGATATATCCGTTACCCAACCGATTTCTAACCGTTTTACTCTCCTTACACCTCTCTCCCTCCACGTTCCCCAGCCCTCTAGGATAGACCAGAATGTTTCACAGAAAAAAGAACCCTCTGACCCAGAGAGAGGGGTCTGGGGCAGGCTGCTGACGCCAACATTTGCAAAGCGTCCTCCTATTTACTAATTATCAACCTTTATCATTAGGCCAATGGTCAAAGTCGTTTGTAGGAAGGATCGTTATCTGTTTTGAAGAGTATTTATTTTTCTCTCTTGCTAAAACGTGAAATTTGCTAAATTTCATTGAATTTATGTTGACATTTAAAATACGTTTTTTTAGATATCCAAGCAATACACGATTATAGACAATTGGAAAAAAATAATAGGAAAGTAGAAAGAGGAAAAGTATTACCCATAATCTCCCAGTCAGTGACAACCCATGTTTTGGTGTATTGTCTTTATGGTTTTCATATGCTTTATTTTACATAATTGAGGTTGTATTGTGCATGTGTGTATGAATGTGTGTACCTGTATTACAAAAGTTTTGTAACCTGTTGTATTCAATTATAGTACAGGCACTTTCTGTTATCACAGACTCGTCATTCACTAAGTGCATTGCTGATGGCAGGGCATTCCATTGACACCCCCGTTTGCCAAGTGGGGACCTGCTGCTATGGCTGACCATCAGTCACCAGACCCACTAGCGTTATTCCCCCTCATTATTTCCCTTTCTCTGATCAGGGTTCCAGATGAAGCAGCCAAGAAGAGGGGTTAGAATGTTGCCAGGGCAGGACATTCCTTCTCATTCTCAAGTTTATCTGTGCATGCCCCAAGACCCTGGGAGGTGGTTCTTAGTTTTCTATCTGTTCTTGGCCATTCTGGGATTCCAGTGTGGAGAGATTTACGGTTCCATACTTAGAAGGCAGGTTTTTGTAGCATATATATATATATATATATATATATATATATATAGTCTGTTCTCACCATTTGAAAGAACTTACTCACCAGTTGATTCTGTAGGCGTTTCTGTACTTAAAGGTTGTCAAAACATTAAAGGAAAACATGTTTTTCATGAGCTTAGGATCACAAGCGGAAAATGATATGGTCCGAGATAAGGTCAAAGATTTAGCAAAGACTAAATTCACGTGGAACATTAAACAGTACTCACAAAAGGGCCAAGTTGCAAAAGTCTACTGCAAAATTGGTTGGTTGAATCCCAGGACATCCCCATCCCCCAAACAGATGAGGCTCCGTAAAATGGAACCAGCCAGGTAAATACAGATAAACATGAGCATTAAAGTACTGGCCTGAGTTCTGAAAGAAGGGCATTGTGGAGTTATTTTGTCCTCTTTTCTAGAGTCTTCACGATAATTCCCAAGGCAATGTTGATGGAGTTTCTGGTTTGGGGAAACAGGGACAAAGAAGTCTTTTGTAAATGCTCATCATACTATATACCAAACTTGAAAAACATCTTATGAATACTGTTAAGTAACATTTACTTTATCAAGTCCGTGCTATGTACTAGACACTGTGCTAAACTGTGCATTGTCTTCCAACAATCCCAGGTGCCATTGTCTACTCTTCGCAATTGAAGAAACTGAAACTTAAGTCACTTGCCCAAGGTCGCACACCTGGTAAGTGGTAGAGTGGCTCTTCAAATTCAGGACTGCCTGCCATCCCTAGAGCTCTTACCTACTAGGTTCTCTTCCTTTCTGAAATGATGATTGAAAAAAAGTCTAATGTTTAGATTCGTCAGAATGGCAGTAGGTAGATGAAAAAGCTGTAAATGTAAGGTGTGTGTTACTGTGAGAAGTCTTTTGTCAAAGACAGAGCAAAGTCATCTTTCAGAAATACACTAGCCCTTCTTTACCTTCCCGACACTGGAGGCAGTTAAGGTTGTCAAAATAAATACACATGTCATGGTGTGGGTTTGTGAGACATTTATACGTGCATTTATAGCCACATCATCCCTAAGGCTACAGAAATGGGTACCTTAAGTACAGAAAGCCATAAAGTAAGAACGATATATCATGCTTTCAGGAGATGGGCCCCCAAAGGTTAGACCAATAGCTGTGTGCTTCCTGCAAGCATAATGCTAATCATTTATAATATCTGACAAACAGAAGGGATACTATTTGTGGTGGTCTATGTATTGATCACTAGATTGTGATGGACCCCAGTTTTAAAAATGAAATATAGGTCAACCAAAGGTTACATATTTTGGAAATCTAATTCGTGTCAGAGGTAGGTTTAAAGCTTATAATTGATTTAGTTAATTACAGGTAAAAGCTTTCCATCTGATATAAGTAATGGAAATAGCGTTCTGCTTTAAAGAAATCATATTTCATTTTGTTGGTCTAGACTGGATGTACAGTGGTCTTGCAGTAATTCAGTATCCATCGTGAAAGACAGTGGGACTTTTTTATTCAAATGGGTATTGAAAATTAGATAAACTTGAAGGAAATACGACTTTGCTTTTACTACATCCTGTGATAAGAGAATGAATTAAAAGGACTTGGCCAGTCTTCAAATATACGTATTTGTATTCAGACATAGATACAGCTTGGCGTGGGTGGACTCACATTGAAAACCTGGCAGCATCAGTAGCTGGCAAAAGGATCTTTTTTTTTTTTTTTTTTTTTTAATTGAGAAAATGCAGAACACTTTTTTTTGTAAAGGACAAAAAGTCCTCAAAATTATCAAGAGAGAAAATTATACTTTGCTCTGGAACATTTTGGTAAAATGCCATGGAGGTGATTACTTATAATAAGGCAGTGGAAGGTACATGATTAAGCACATATTTATGGTTGTATTTATAGAGCTTCCTCACCTGGTAGAAGAGCTGTGATTCAGAGAGCTTGGTTACAAACCAAATCCCTTATTTTGTTTCTTGCTGGCGCTCCAGGATGGTTTTCAGAAGCTGTGCATGCTGACTGCATGACCTTGGGCAAGTCACTTCCTCTACTGGTGTTGTCAGCATTTCCGAATCTGTAAAACAAGGCAATAGTTAGAACATCTCGGATTAAATTTTTTTTCTAAGTAATGAAAAATACATATATTTATCATTCAGGAAAATGCTGGAGCATTATATTCGCTGATCATACATAGTTGAATGAAGACACTGCTTTTTTTTTTTTAAAAAAGGAAAATACAGAAGAGTATAAAGAAAAATAATATATAAATCATCTATAATTTCAGCATTTTGCTTTTAACATTTTCCTTTCAGATTTTTCTTTTTGGGGGCACATATAAACATTTTTCCTTCTACTAACTGGTGCGTACACTTTGGAATCAACCTTGTTCGTTAAACCTTTCCCCCACGGCCTTCACTGTTGTCAGAGAACGTGATTTCTGTGGCCTGTTGACATCTCCGAGGCTAAGTCCCAGATCTTTCTCTCTGGTCTTGTATCTCTTCCGCATCAGGCTTCCATTTCTGCCCATCGACAATGAATGTCCCACAGGCGCCTCAAACTTCAAGTGCTCGACCCATTTTTCATCCTCTGTTTCCCCAACTGTTAACAGCTCCACTCTCATCTTGTTCGTGTTGGACATTTTGGTGGTTTCCAGCTTTTTTTGGCTTGTGCATAACAATGTTGTGACGTAATTCATCACTCAGATTCCTGATGATTGACGGAGAAATCACCCCTCAGGGTGAAATGCCTGGGCCAGTGAGTGTTAGATCCATCCTAAAGGAGTCTAACATACATCCAAATTGCCTTTCAATTTATGCCCCCCTCACAGCAGTACATCCTAATTCCCATCTCACTGCATCCTAGCTAATTGTGGATATTGACTTTTTAAAAATCTATGCTAATTTAATAGGAAAAACATAGAATTTCGTAATGTTTTTAAACAAGCATTTCTTTAATTGCTTGCAAGGCTGAGCTTTGAACATTCTTGTGTTAATAACTTCCATGTTCCAGCTGTAAGAGTGTATAATTCTGTCATTTCCTTCAGTGGCTATTTACTGATTACAAAGTTAATCTTTGCACTAATCAGAGGAAGAAAATAAAACCACCTCAAAGATTAATTTGCAACCACTTGACATTAAATAGGGCTTTCGGCCTATTGAAGGTATTGTGTGTTAGGAATCCTTTCACTGAATTTTACAGAATCTGGGACTTGCCTTCTTTCAGTTTTCATACTTGAGTTTTGCAGGCTTTTCACTTCCACTGCTTGTTTTCTCCCTCATTTATCTGGACTGCATGCCTTCAGTGTCTGACAGGGGTAGTCAGGATTCAAGGTTTCCTTGACGTTGCTGTCGGGAAAGAAACATTTTTCCTCTAACCTCTTATGTTCAGTTTTTGGGGGCCCACAAATTAAACTGACAAAAGACAGATTCACAAGAGAAAAGACAGATTTTTAAAATTCATGTACATGCAGTGCAAGTTCACAGAAAAATGTGCTTCAAGGAGGCAGTTAGAATTTGGTGCTTCTATATCACCTTAACAAGGGAAGGGGAGGGGAAGAAGGGCACTTATGGAAAAGCAAATGACTTTTAGGAAAGACCAGTGGGTTCTTAGGGGAATAGATGGAGATACGATAGTTCATGACGAGGTCTATTTAGGTGCAGTGCAGGCTTCTAGTCTCAGGTGGTAAGAGTCATCTTCCTGGAAAGGCATTTATGACAATTCAGTTCTTTTGAAAAGCTCTGCTTTTAGGCAGCTAAGGGAGTTCAGGAAAAAAAGCCTATTCTCAAATGCCTTCAGCTCAAAATGATTTTTATGCCGCGGTGGCACATTCTGGACCTTGTCACTGCCGTCTAATATGGAATAACCTTAAGCTAAGGAATTTTCAAGTTGATAGTTATGTTCCGTGAATTCAGTCAACAAATAGTTCTTGGGAACCCACTACGAGCCAGGCATTATGGTTGGGGTTATAGAGATGAAAACTGTGGTCTTTGCTTGCAATGGCAGACAGACTGGAGGTATATGGGGTTCTAATTTATATTGGCTTTAATAATAAATTATATACAGTGGACTTTTGGACTTGTAGACTTAACTTGGACAATTTGTGACTATTTTTGAGTGAACAATTTTTGATCTGGCATTTCCCCTTGTGCTTAGTAACCATTTATAATTGCTGGCATCGCTGGGCTGCATTTCCAATAGGTGAGCCTCAGCAACTCCCCAGAGCCTTCTCCTCAACACCGTTCTGTGCTTTTTCTCAGATGTCAAGTGACAGTTGAGGGAGGACACTGCAATTTTTCTGTTATGCTTCATTGCATCTAATAGAGGAATTTCATGTTATAGTGAGAGTCATGCGTTCCTGAGCCCTGAGGATCTGTTCACACGTAAAAGCTTAAAATAAAACAAACCATAATCTTTTTATAAAAACAGGAAATTATTGGAGGCATAGATATAGAAATAGGCTATAATTCTGTTTTGTTAAAAGTCCTCGTTAACGCTGATGAGGTAATGGGCTTGGGACAAAACTGAGCATTCAGCTTTCAAGTGTGCTCAGAGTCTACATTCTACAGTAACATTTTCATAGAAGGATTTCAGAAACCGCACAGCCAGGGCTAGCAATATTTTTGAGAAACAAAATTTCACATGAATATGCAACTTGCGCAGCTTTCCCACTTTGCTGTTGGAAAAGTGAACCATCTTAATTCTTCCATCTCATAATTTCTGGGAGACATTCATTGGCCTCTCTTCCTTTCTTCCTTAAACATTTAAAGAGTATTTATGTACTAGGCACTGTAACAGGCACAGGGCCTATGGAGATGAAACTACATCAGCTAAATCAGAATCTCTGGGGGGCAGGATAAAAGTTCCCTAGACCATGCCAGTGTGCAGCCAGGGTTAAGAGTCGCTGGACTAGGTAGAGAGGGGACAGGGAGAGAAGAGTATGGGTGACTTGTCTCTCCGAGGTGGAAAGGAACTCAGATCATGCAGGGCTTTATGGGCTGTGTAATAATTGTTTTCTTCATCGTGAGAGCAGAGGGAAGTCAATAACAGATTGGAAGTGGCCCAGACTAACTGGTCTAGTCTAGTCAGAAGATGAGGGTGGCACAGGGCAACGGAGGTGCAGACGCAGGAAGTATGGAGACTCATGGAGTATGTAGGGGAAGGGATAGGTTGCTGATGGATTGGATTTGGGGATGTAAGGAAGGGAACAGGTAGACGTCAAGGGTGCCTCTTGAGTCTGTGGTTTGCACAGTGGGATGGGTGATGGTGTGATGAATATTTCACATTTGGGGAGGCAAGGAGTGTGGAGAGGCACTGTGGAGGACATCTTTACAAAGCTGGATATGCTTCTAGAGTTGGAACGTAAACTGGGATCATGAAGTTTGTTCTCATAAGTCTTAGTGACTATGAGAAGTCTGAAAATTCAGCCACGTGTTTTTCTCCCTAAGGCTCAAATGTACTGTTGGATTTCTTTTTGTTTTATTTGGGTCGAGCAGGTCCTCTGATAAATTTTAGGGAAACAAAGTCACTTGTTCTAGGATGAGCTTAGAAATGAAAATTCAGTGACCCCATAAAAGGAAAGAAAATCCTTGGGATGCTTTCAATAATGATTTACAACCTAATACAGTCTTAAATAAAGTCTTGTGTTCTGTCATATTATGACCCCACTGTTGGTTAAGAGTTTATCCCAATTTATGTTCTATCACGTTTTCACGTAAGACAGCACATGCTCTTTTCCCCTCAAGACAAGGTTTTAGACAAATTGGAAGGTTTTCAAGGGAGAACAGCCAAAGTAATTAGGAGCTGAAAGAACTGATTTATGAGCCAAGATTAGAAAAGGCAAAGGCATTTTGTTTGGCTACCTGACAAATAAAGGAGAAGTCAATCAGCAATAAATACAAAGGAAACAATTAGGTTTTATATAAAAATATGAAAGAAATTTTCACCCTTTACTGGTTCTCCCTCCCCTAAACTCTCTTCATTCTTCAAATGTTGATCCTGGTGAACATTTTGTGAAGTGAATCTAGACGCATCTGATGTTAAAAGCAATTCAATGAATACTGAAAATATCCAAGGTGAGCTAGGAATGAGATGTTCTGCTGAGTTGGTTTGCTGGATAAAGTTAATTATCCCATGGCTAACAAGTGTGTGGAGGCCAAGAAGCACTGATATGGGCCTTTCCTTGTAACTCTTCTAGGGGCGCATTATTTCAATGGCAGGTGTCGCAGTGATGAACATCACATGAGCTTAATGAAGTTGCGTCTCATTTGTGAATTTACAATTTATAATTTGATGGGACTTGTTTTGTTTTGGTATGGCTTTGGGTTTCCTAAATGCTTGATTCATTTTACCAACCTATGCCTTTCTCCAAGTAATGATTCACTGATGACCTGGGGCAACAGGCTGGAAGTCAGATCACACTAAATGGAAGATGGGATAAGGGGGAATGGCCTGCATAGGGTTGAGGCCCAGAGTAGGCTGAATGTAAGACCTCCTGCTCAAAGCTGTATCCTCCTCCATGTTCCCAATGAGGATTTACCAGCTGTGAGACCCTGGAGAGTCATTTGACCTCTCTGAGCCTCATTATCGTCAACTGTAGAATAAGAAAAGCAATTTCTACCTCTCAGGACTGTAGCAAGGCTTCGTTCAATGAGCTAACGTGTGTAAGATGCTTAACCCAGGACTGGGCATTTGAACAAGCTCTTCTTTCAAGAGGCAGATACTTCCCGGGAGGGGCAGGTCTCCTTCACAGCTCCTGGTGTCCCCTCTAATTGGGATTATAGAACTGCAGCTCTGGCACGTGGCTCCCTGGATCCAGTGGAAAGAAGGCAACGTTTCAGATCTTGAAATAATAGGGATTTGAGATAACTTTGGGCAGCCAAGGGACCCTGGATAACCAGAGAGAACGGAAGAGGCAGGAGGAAGAAAGAGGTTCCAAGGAGGCTGGGGCGCTGACTGTCCGGCCACTGTTTGCCAGGTCCCAGGGTAGCAGCCAGGATCCCTGCGGCAGGTGGATGGATAAAGCCCCAGGGGTTTGGAAAAAGACAGGTTCCGTTTTCAATCCATTGCCTAGGATTGGCCCAGGCTGTCCTGTCCCAGGCACTATAGTTTTTCTAGATCTGTTCCCATTTTGAGGGTGAGGAGAAGGAGGAAATTAGGGAGGAGAAACAGAACAAGAAGAAACCAAAGAAGACAAGTGGTTGCTCCTTTACTGTTCATTAGGGAGATAGAGCATTTGTGATAAATCCTTATTTATGGGCTTTTAAATGATAGCCCCAGGAATTTCAATTTGCTGTAGTTTAAAAAGAAAAAAAAAAAGTGGCCATTTGACCATCACATCTTCAGTCTCATAAGAGGCCCATCGAAGTTGAACTACTTAATTTATATGGCATATGCATGCATACCTGGATTTGTATCACATATATGTAAAATCTTTATTTTTTTCTTCTTTTGAAAGTTAGGCTTTGTTATAGAAAATGTAGCAACTACTGAAAATAAAATTGAACTAGAGGAAAATTAAAAGGATCTGTAGTCACTCCACCCAGAAACAGCCACTGGCTCAGACCTGTTTTGTTTTCTTGCTAAGGGTTGGTATGTTCTGGAGCATGTTGCCATGGTGTCTCTGTCTCTCTGGTTATTTCCCCTGACCTTGGGACCCCTCTGGCCTCCTCTGCAAGGTGACTGCCACATCTTTCTCCTGCGTTTGAGTGCTCTTGTGCTCGGGGCTGCGTTTCTCTGTCTGCAAACACACAGAGTGGACATGTGCCTGAGCACCTCATGCTCAGGGTGCTCTCCGCAGAATTCATGCTCCCTCCAAAGACCAGATCGGCTGCCCTCCTCTGTCCCCTCATCTGCCACCTCTCAGTCACTCCAGCCAAAATCAGCTCCTGGACTCCCGTCACCCCCGCAGCCAGCCAGCCACTGCCTTGCCCTCTGGGAACCATTGCTTCACACATCCCAGTCATCTTTTTTTAAAGTACAGTTGGTTTAGAGTAGTATGTTGGTTTCAGGTGTACAGCATAGTGAGTCAGTGTTTTTGCAGATTATACGCCATTATAGGCTATTACAAGATAATGGGTATAATTCCCTGTCCTGTACAGTATATCCTTGTTGCTTATCTGTTCTATACATAGTTGTTTGTATCTCTTAATCCCATACTTCTTATTTGTCCCTCCCCATCTTCCTTCTCTCCTTTGATAACCACAAGTTTGTGTTCTCTATCTGTGAGTCTGTTTCTCTTTTGCATGTAGATTCTGCCCTTTACCACTTTTCTGCTGATGCTTCCTCACGGACCCTTTTCTCAGAGTTTCTCCCCTGCTGTCAACTGTTACTGAAAGCACTGGCTCTGGAGCCCAATGACCTGCGTCCAATCTTGCCTTTGTTACTCTCTAGCTGTGAGATGTGGGGAGTTATTTCATGGTGCTGTTCTCAGTTTCCTCAACCCTGAAAAGGGGTTAACAATACGACCTGCTGCAGAGCTGATGAGATGGTTAAAACACTTAGGACATCAGAATAGTTCCTGGCACATAATAAGCACTCACTACAAGTTAGATACTATTATCCTTATCGGCAACTGCACATTTATGTCCTAATGCTAATTCAAATCCCAGCTTCCTCTGATCTGTTTCCTTCCTCTGAATTCCCAGGAGTCTTTTCCTCTTCTAGGGAGCTTAGCAATTTTAACTTCCCTTTAGCAATTCCTATACCACATTTACTATGGAAGTGTACTTGCTACCTATTATTACCATCTGATTATTTGATTATAATTGTTTGTGCATGTTTCTGTCTCCCCCTCTAGACGGTCTGATTATTTGTGTGTGTCTGATTATTAGTGTGTCACATGGTGCAGTGACCAGGTGAACCACTGGGGGGTCCAGTTTCTTCCATTTAGTCCCTTAGTCCTTGCTCTGTACAAGATCAAGAAATGGGCAGATCAAGAAATGGACAGTGTCAAAACACAAGAAACTGGTGATGTTGGTTGCTTCCTGGAAGTCAGAATTGGAGGGAAGACTTTTCATTGCATTGTGTGTAACAGCCCACTCACTCCCTGTAATGGCTTACTTGGGTAGACATTTTTTTGGTAATAATTTTATGAAGATGTAATTGATATACAATACCAGTTAGCCATTTAGAGTGTACAGTTTAATGTTCTTTAGTATATTCACAGAGCTGTGCAACCATCACCACAATCAATTTTAGAACATTTTTATCTCCCCAGAAAGAAGCCCATACCCTTTAGCTATCACCCCAACTTTCCCCAACCCCCCTGGCTCCAGGCAACCACTATTCTACTTACTGTCTATGGATTTATCTCTTCTGGACATTTCATATAAATGGAATCATATGATATGTGATCTTTTGTGACTAGATTCTTTCACTTAGCATCATATTTTCAAGGTTCATTCAAGTTGTAGCAAGTGAATCAGAACCTCATTCCTTTTTATGGCCAAATAATATTCCATTGTATGAATATACCACATTTTGTTTATCCATTCATCAGTAGATGGGCATTTGGGTTGTTTCCACTTTTTGATTATTATGGATAATGCTGCTCTGAATATTTGTGTACAAGTTTTTGTGTGGACATGTTTTCATTTCTTTTGGGTATATACTTAGGAGTGGAATTGATGGGTCATATGGTAACTCTCTGAGGAACTGCCAAACTCTTTTCCAAAGTGGCTGCATCATTTTATTTATATTTCTACCAGCACTGTATCTAGTTTCCCCACATCCTGCATGTGATAGACATTTAATATGGAAAGAATTGCTCTTTAAGCTTGATTTTCTAGTTCAGTAGACACTAAAAAAGTACTTTCTTCCAACACTTTAATTAACAGCACTTTCTATTAGAAAAATGCCCTTCAGCCTCAAGGGATATCTGTCAGAAGACATTTTAGAAGGAAGAAGGTGAGAAGGTTAATCTGCATTCGAATAAAAATATAGAGCCTAAGGGATTTTTTCTGGTATTGTCATTATACCAATAGGGATTTCTTAAGAAATGCAAATATGCATTGTTTTGCCATGCATAAGGCAATTGTTATCGAAAGATAAAGTACAGGATCCTGTATAAATAGTGAGATTTCTGAGAGCAAAAAGAGTTGGAGTGGGACCAAGTGACTTAAGGACAAATAAAAATCCATTGAAGTAAGCAAGAACAAGGAGCTAGAAAATAGAGCTCATGTAGCAGCTGGGACCTTGGGAGCACTCGGCATGTCTGGGGGCCTGTGAGTGGGGGGGAAGGTGACAGGGGTGCAGACCTGGGAGGGAAGCTGGTGGCACTCCCTTCTTTGTTGTAACATGACCATGTTTCTGGTGGTGAGATGAGTCAATGTATGAAAAGTGGGGAAATGCCTGATTCTAAAGCAGTGGTGCAAAGGCTCATCACTCATTGTGGGCTGAAGCTTATGAAGCACTTACCGTGAGTCAAACACGGTATTAAGCACTTTATATACGTCACCCCAGTTTAATCCTCCCAACAACCCTATGGTTCAGGTACAATTATTGTCCTCACTTTACAGGTTAGGAATCAAAGGCACACAGAGGTTAAGAAATTGCTGTCTACACTCCCACGTTCATTGCAGGATTATTCACAATAGTCAAGATATAAATAAATTAACGTGTCCATCTGTGAATGAGTGGATAAAGGAAATATGGTGTATGTGTACAATGGAATATTATCCAGAAAGAGGGAAATCCTGCCATTTGTGACAAAGTGGATGGACCTTGAGGACATTGTGCTAAGTGAAATAAGGCAGACAGAGAAACCCAAATATTACATGATCTCACTTATATGTGAAATCTAAAAAAACCAAACTCAGAGAAACCAAGAGTAGAATGGTGGTTGCCAGGGGCTGGGGACGGGGCGCATGGGGGGAATGGGGAGCTGTTGATCAAAGGACACAGACTTCCAGTTATAAGGTGAATAAGTTCTGGGGATCAAATGTGCAGAATGTACAGAACAATACTGTACAAGGAAAGAAGGAAGGAACGAATTAAGGAAGGAAGGGAAGGAGGAAGGACGGAAGGAAGGAAGGAAGGAAGGAGGGAAGGAAGTGGTTAAGGAATTGCTCAGAGTACCATAGCTGATAAGTGCTGAATCTGAGCTGTGCCCTGGAACCAATAAGCCTCTTTGGTCGGTGCCCTTAACCAGTGCACTAGTATATCCCTGCCTATGTTTTTTTTTTTCACCTACATTGTCTGAACACAGCAGTTAAAACCACATTTAACCATCTTTTAATCTTAGTTTAAATAAAATCAAAGCCAGTAATTAGTCAAAGACGTGATTTAATAACTTAATAGTTTTTAATCCAGTTGTAATGTAACATAGTGTAACATGCCAGGGAAAATAGAAGCTTCGAGGCAGATCGCGCAGGGCCTTGTAGATCATGTTAAAAAGATTAAACGCGGCCTTCCCTGGTGGTGCAGTGGTTGAGAGTCTGCCTGCCAATGCAGGGGACACGGGTTCGAGCCCTGGTCTGGGAAGATCCCACATGCCGCGGAGCAACTAGACCCGTGTGCCACACCTACTGAGCCTGCGTGTCTGGAGCCTGTGCTCCGCAACAAGAGAGGCCGCGACGGTGAGAGGCCCGCGCACCGCGATGAAGAGTGGCCCCCACTCGCCGCAAATAGAGAAAGCCCTTGCACAGAAACGAAGACCCAACACAGCCAAAAATAATAAATAAATAAATAAAAATTAAAAAAAAAAAAAAAAAAAAAAAAAAAAAAAAAAAGATTAAACGCTATTCCAGAGGCAGTGAGAAGCATTCAGTTTTAAGTCTTGGAGTCAAGGGGCCCCATCTGTGCTTTGGAATTTCCCCCTAATTGCAAAAAGGGGTTTGCATTGGAGGAAGTAAGAGCAAAATTGGGGACATAAAGATCAAGCTGAGGGGTGACACTAAGACCAGAGCATTGGAGATGGATTAGAGGGGACAGCTGAGAATTAAGGAGTCACCAGTTGGTTGTGGGGAATGAAGGCGAGGTGGGAATCACGTGAGTCTCCCAGGATTCTGTGTGGAACACAGTGTAGTTAGAGATACAGTTCACCAAGATTGATTCTAATGAAATGGATTGTACAATGATGTTTTCTTGAGAAGAAAAATGTTTGAATCGTCTCTGTTTTTCCATTTTGGTTTTTCTTTACAGCCTTCACTATTTTCTTTGGTCAAAGCCATTTTCATTTCATCAGACGTGTCATTCTTTTTGCAGAAGCAATTCCAGCTCTTTGAATACTTCAAACTTTAATTTATGGGACATCTATTCATGTCTCTCTAGATCTTTTAAACAGGCAGCATCTTTGTGCAATTTCCTGGACCCATCAAGTTTGCCCGAGTGCTTGCAAATGCATGTTGTTCAAGGAGATAAATGACTCAACTAGAAAACTGTTGGCTAACCTGTTGAAACTCTCTTGTGATTCCAGGCTGCCCTGGCAGGAGGCACCACCATGATCCTTGATTTCGCCATTCCTCACAAAGGCCACTCACTCCCTCATCGAGGCCTTCGAGACCTGGCGAAGCTGGGCTGATCCCAAAGTCTGCTGTGACTACAGCCTTCATGTGGCGGTGACATGGTGGAGTGAGCAGGTGAACCACTGGGGGGTCCAGTTTCTTCCATTTAGCCCTTTAGTCCTTGCTCTGTGCAAAGATCAAGGAACAGGCAATGTCAAAACATAAGAAGCTGGTGATGTTGGTTGCTTCCTGGAGGTCAGAATTGGAGGGAAGACTTTTCATTGCATACTCTTTTGTACTGTTTGAATTTTGAATCATGTGAGGTATTATCAATTTAGAAAACTAAAAAAAATTTTAAAGCATATGAAGGTGGTAGGATAAATCCCTTATACTCATTCACAAAAGACTTTCCTAATATTTAACTCATGAATTGTAAATACTTTAAATGTAATTTTTAAAAGTACTGGACTTCTCAACTTCAACAATACAGGACGCTTTTAAGCAGTCTTTTCCCACAGATCAGAACTTTAGTTAGAAATGTTTTTAATATCTGGGAAAAAACCAAGGAAGCGACAGACTGGGAATGTGTTCAAGGCCTTCTCCCAGCTGTGCACTAACCTGGTGCTCTGCGAACATCAACACCTGGTCAAAGCATTTCAAAACAGAGCTTACACAACCTTCCGTATCTGCTAATTATTTAGGTCATGGCAGAAATGATAACATGATTCAGACAGAAAAGACAGTTTTGAGAGATGTTAAAATATGTTTATTTTTTTTCCCGTGAAAACATGTATGTGTACTTTGGAAGAAACTTTTACTTGTGGTTTAAATCAATAACATGTTTTTCCACATTGAACTTAATTCAGAACTCGTTTTGCCAGAAAGGGCTCACGGGATGACTTTATTTGAAGTTACCATGTAACTTATGTCCCTCCTTCCTTCCCAAATTTGGACTGTAGACACCAAGTTAATATAAAACAAGTAATCAGTCTTTAACAGATAGTTCAGCAAACATACTAGCAAGGTTTATAGTCCAGAGAAAAAGTTAATTTTTCCCCAGAAACGCCATTCTAACTGAGGCATCTTATCTCTTTCGTGCTTTTAGGGTCTTCCTACCTTCCTACCTTCCTTCTTCCCTCCCTCCCTCCCATCCTTCCTCTCTATCTCCCTTCCTTCTTTCCCTTCTCGCTTCCTCCTTTCCTCCCTCTCTTGTTTTATAAGATAGAGCAAAGGTGAAGATGTTTGCCCTTACCAGCGTTTCTCACACTTTAATATGCAAATGATTACCTGGTGAATATTGTTAAAGCACAGATTATGTTCAGTAAGTGTATTAGTTTGCTAGGGCCGCTGTAACAAAGAACTACAAATTGGGTGGCTGAAACAACAGAAGTGTACTGTCTCACAGTTCCGGAGGCTAAAAGTCTGAGATCAAGGTGTTGGCCGTGTTGGTTCCTTCTGAGGGCTGTGAGGAAGAATCTCTTTCATGCCTCTCACCAGCTTCTGGTGGTTTCCTGACAATCTCTGGTATTGTTTGATTTGTAGGAGCATCACCTGAATTTCTGCCATCATCTTTACATGATGTTGTGTGTGTGTGTGTGTGTGTGTGTGTGTCTAAATTTCCCCTTTTACTAAAGACACCAATCTTATTGGATTGTGGTCCACCCTGCTGACCTCATCTTTTTTTTTTTTTTTTTTTTAATTTATTTATTTTTATTTATTTTTGGGTGTGTTGGGTCTCCGTTTCTGTGCGAGGACTTTCTCTAGTTGCGGCGAGTGGGGGCCACTCTTCATCGCGGTGCGCGGGCCTCTCACTGTCGCGGCCTCTCTTGTTGCGGGGCACAGGCTCCAGACGCACAGGCTCAGTAATTGTGGCTCACGGGCCCAGTTGCTCCGTGGCATGTGGGATCTTCCCAGACCAGGGCACGAACCCGTGTCCCCTGCATTGGCAGGCAGATTCTCAACCACTGTGCCACCAGAGAAGCCCTGACCTCATCTTAATTAATTACATCTGCAATGCCCCTATTTCCAAATGTTGACCTGAAACAAATAGACTGCTGGGTATTTCTCCAGCAAAGATGGGTTTATTTGGGATCAGCAGAGAATTGCAGTTCAGGGTCTGCAAGCTTGGCCAGCCACGTGCAAGTCCCCGCAGGGCAAGGGAAGGAGCAGGCTTTCATAGAGGGGGAAAGGAAGCTGGGAGGGCTGTAGTAAACAAAGAGCCCGTGACTTTTCATTGGCTGAGCCCTTGCTAAGAAAGGAGTCTTTTTTTTTTTTTTTTCCCCTGTGTTGATATGCAGGTGTGAGAGCTCCCCCTTCTGGTCTCCCGACATCCGCTTAATTGAGGTTTCTATTTATTAATTTTTTACACAAGTGAGGTCACATTTGGTACTGGGGGTTAGGACTTCAACATATGAATCTGGGGGGACACAGTCAACCCATAGCAGTAGGTCTGGGGCAGGGCCTGAGATTCTGCATTTCTAACAAGCTCCCAGGTGGTGCTGATGGTGCGAGAGCAATACAGTATAGTGAGACTTACCCATGGGTATGGATGTGGATGACAGGGACGTTTAACGAGGTCACCTTCAGAAAGGCTCTTCTACTCAGGGAGTAATAGGTATTTCATCTGAGCAATGCAGATTATAATTCCCTTTGGGAACCCCATCGTGTGAATATTCCAACAATGTTTAAAGCATTTTTTTTCTGACTATAAAAAATAATAGACTCATGGTAGAAAATATGAACTTGAAGCTTAAAAAAATGAGGCACACTATCCCAAGTCCTACCTTTGCTGTTGTCACTTAATGTACCTTGGAACCCATTCCATCATTTCAGTGATGACCACTCTCAACATTTTGGTGTTTGCCGTTCCTTTTCATGCATTTATTCATCCAACAAAAAGCTATTGAGTGGCCACTATGGACCAGGCACTCTTCTAGGATATAGCAAGGGACAAACTGTACAAAGGCCCTGCTCTTATGGGGTGGAAATTCTAGAGGAGGAGGCAGGCCATCAACAAGTAACTATATTATATGCCAGGTGATAAAGCGCCATGGAGGAAAGTAAGGAAAATTAGTAAAGGAATAAATAGTGATGGAAGTGAGTAACTTAATATGTGATATTGTCATTTTTAAAACGTTACTGATTCAGTAGGGAAAAGTTGCGTTGTTTTAAAAAATAAATTAATTTATTTATTTATGGCTGCGTCGGGTCTTCGTTGCTGCACGCGGGCTTTCTCTACTTCTGGCGAGCAGGGGCTACTCTTCATTGCTGTCTGTGGGCTTCTCATTGCAGTGGCTTCTCCTGTTGTGGAGCACGGACTCTAGGCACGCGGGCTTCGGTAGTTGTGGCACGCAGGCTCAGTAGTTGTGGCTCACGAGCTCTAGAGCACAGGCTCAGCAGTTGTGGTGCACCTGCTTAGTTGCTCCGCGGCACGTGGGATCTTCCCGGATCGAACCCATGTCCCCTGCATTGGCAGGCGGATTCCTAACCACTGTGCCACCAGGGAAGTCCCTATTTTGTACTTTTTAATCAGTAGGAAGGTTAACATTTTTTCCATGTTTATTAGTCATTTGTATATACTGTTTGAACTGTAACATTTTTTACCTAGAATGTTAGGGTTTTTCTTATCAAGTAGAAACAGCAATAACTCTTTTTAAATTTTTTATTAACTAAAAGCTATAATCCTATGTCTGTTATACATTTTTATGTTTTGTTGTATATTTTTGTTTTATATTTTATGTTATATATATATATTTATTTGTATGTGTGTGTGGGTTTTTGTTTTAACATGTAGAAATTCAAGCAATTTTATTTGATCAAGTCTTCTGACTTTTCCTTTGAAGTTTTTAGTCTTTGATGAGACTAGAATTGGACCTGCAAGGGCAATTACTAAGCTAGTTTTGATCTGAACTTGTCCCTTACCGTTGGTGTGATGTTACGATTTATAATAAGAAATGCATGTCTGGTCTTCGTTCCCATTTCCTGCACAGAGCTCCTAAAACCCCTGGAATTTCCTAAGTGATGAGAACAACAAAAGTGTCTTTTATTATGTTAAAGAGGTGATTTTTAGACCGCACCTAAAGATGGGGGCTGATTGACCCAGGAGCCAACTGTATTATTAGAGGGTTGAAAATGTCAGTCCCAGCCAGCTGACCTCCGGGGAGGGCAGAGGGGCTGGAGTCTGGATCAGTTGCCAATGGCCAATGCTTTAATCAATCATGCCTGTGTAATTGAGCCTCCGCAACAACCTAAAAGGATAGGATTTGGAGAGCTTCCAGGATGGTGAGCAAATGGAGATTTGGGGAGAGTGGCGCTCTCAGAGAGGGCATTCAAGCCCCGTGCCCTTTCGCCATTCCTTGCCCTGTGACGTACCTCTTCCATCCAGATGTTCATCTATATCCTTTATCGTTTCCTTGTATCATAAACTGGTGATCCAGTAAGTAAAATGTTTCTCTGAGTTCTGTGAACCGCTTTAGCAAATTAATCGAACCCATGGAGGGGGTTGTGGGAAGCTCTGACTTATAGCCAGTTGGTCAGAAGTGCAGGTAACAACCTGGACACCCCATAGCACTGAACGCTTAACTTGTGGAATCCAGTGCAGTCTACCTGGTGCAGGTAGATAGTGTGAAAATTGAGTTTAATTGTAGGATACCCCCCTGCTGGTGTCTGGAGAGCTGCTTGGTGAGGGTGGGGAACCTCCCCACCTCCACACATTGGAATCGGTGATCAGAACCTTTTAGTTGGCAACCCAGAAGGCTCCTGAGGCTTCTGACAGGTCCAGAGTCGCTCAACTCCCAGGAGCTGCCAGTGGCTCAGTCTGCATCTTCCACTACCTTCATCTCTGAACTCATCCTGTAGGTTTCAGATTTGACCCCAAACCCTTACTTCGCATTAGCTCTGATTCCTTCTAGAGACACAATTGCTTCTGTTGCTGCCAGTGGCTTTGTTTTCATGTTCTAGAATAATTTCTTCTCATCAGGAGATAGATGCTGAGAATTTCATCAAGTATAACAATGAAGTATTTGGGGGAAATACTATTAACTCTTTCATGATTTAAAAGTATCGTAGGGACTTCCCTGGTGGTCCAGTGGCTAAGACTCTGCACTCCCAATGCAGGGGGCCTGGGTTCGATCCCTGGTCAGGGAACTAGATCCCACATGCCGCAACTAAAGATCCCGCCTGCTGCAACTAAGACCCAGTGCAGCCAAAATAAATAAATAATTTTAAAAAAATAAAAAAATAAAAGTATCGTAGCAACAGCAATTCATCACATGAAATGAGGTCTAACCTAGGGGAAAGATCAAGACCTTAATTACATTTTTCTGGAGTTCAACTGATGTCCTTATTTTACTTCATTTTCTTCTGAATGCAAGATTTTGGAGAATGCTGATATTATCTTTAAATTAAAGAGTGACATTTTGTTGTGGTTTTTGTGCCCTTTTAGGTTAAAGAAGAAATGAAAATCCTTACCCAAGATAAAGGTGTGAACTCCTTCAAGATGTTTATGGCCTATAAAGATCTGTACATGCTGAGAGATGGGGAGCTGTACAAGGTCTTCTCTCGGTGCAAGGAAATTGGAGCAATTGCTCAAGTTCATGCAGAAAATGGAGACCTAATTGCAGAGGTAAGTAACTGCCTTCCAGAACTTCCACAGAAATGAAAATGGCCATAACTTAAGGTGAGGATGACTGGCCCCATGTAGGTAAATTCTTTTAATGGATTGGAAGAAAGGAAATTCAGAAACTAATTTTATGTGGCTTGGAAACACGTGACTTGAATTACTTGCTGCCTGGCTCTGAGTTTTTTGCAGGTGGTATATGTATTGGAATGAGGAGTTCCCTTTTTCAAATCAGTTATTAGATCTCAGACAAGGTTTATTCTAAAAACACAAATATTTTTCTTTGAGTCCCTAGCATTTTTTTTTTTTTAGGTAGCTCAAGCTGCTGGTTCAGAATGCCAAAGTGTGGACATCGGTGAAATCTGATGACTAAAGCAGTGCATTAGGTAGCTGTTTAAAGCCCCATTCTTTTCAGAAACTGGGTATTAAAATGTGCTGTGGAGGAATCTAGATGATATTTCTCATGTTAGTTCCATTATTAATGCCCGAAGGGTACACCATCTGCAAGATTTAAAGAGCTGTCTCTTACCCTTTATGTTAGCTGATCTTTCTCTCTCCCTGGGCTCACTTCCCATTAAAGTCAGTGAGATGGAGGCCCCATGGCCAGGATGGGGGGGGTGTGGTGGGCAGGGGGGCTGATAAGAGGAAAGCATGAGCTGTAAGCTCAAACACACCAGGTTTAAACTGGACTCCTCCGCGTCCTAGCTGTGTGACACCAGGCGAGTGATTTTGACACTCTGAGTCTTGACTTCCTGCCTTTTTTGTAAGGAAGGAATAACACTTTTGGAGAGAGGAAATACTGGTCTAATATCACTCCGTGGATTGGGGGAGGAGGCAGTGAAGAGAATGAATCAGTAAAACGTAGAACTAATTACATAATAGCATGAGTCGCTTCATCAAGGATATAATATGGGGGACTAGAATACTTTGTTTTATTATATTTTGTTCTGAACCAATAAAAAGTCTTAAATATGGACACTACTTTTCAAAGACTGTAATTAGAACAGACCTCATTATCTTTGTCACCTTTTCAATCAAAATATTTTGATTGTGAAATATGTATATGAAAAATTAACACATGCTTTGAGAGTAGTAGATTATTTTTACCCAAAACACACACTGTCTATGCCACAGTCACACACACCTATACCTATTAGATCTAAAATAAAAGCCTGGCAGTGCATTCGTTTCACAACAAAATTATGGGAGTTGTCGTTAGTAAACCTTTCTCACCGGTGTGCATGTTCCTGCTGCCTTTTTTAGGGAGCGAAGAAGATGTTGGCTTTGGGGCTAACGGGTCCCGAGGGCCATGAGCTGAGCCGCCCAGAAGCGGTGGAGGCAGAGGCCACGCTGAGAGCCGTCACCATAGCTGGCGCCGTGAACTGCCCTCTGTGCGTCGTGCACGTGATGAGCAAGTCCGCAGCAAGGGTGATAGCAGATGCCAGGAGGGATGGTAATTCCCGAACTGTAGCCTCGCTTACAACTAGTACTGTTAGCTGAAGAGTAAGGTAAAATAACGCCAACCCCTGCTTTTGCTTATCAGAAAGTTGCCCATGAATTTCCACAACTTTTCTTTCTTTTTTATTTTGAATCTTTGAATTTTATTTTTTTATACAGCAGGTTCCTATTGGTTATCTATTTTATACATATTGGTGTATATATGTCAATCCCAATCCCAACGATTCTTCCTCCCTTTTTATTAGCATCCTTTCTGTGTTCTCGCAGTCTTACACGTCTGTCTGTTTCTGCCCTCTTCAACCGCAAGCCCCGCCCTTCACACCACTAACTGCCAACTCTCCAGTGAACTTTACAGAAGCTTCCCTGGCTCTTAGGCACCTCCGCTAGCCCTTCCAGTACCTGAATCAGGGTCAGGCAGGGCACACAGTAGGTGCTCCACAAATTTCTTTTGAATCGAATTGATTCGTCTCACAGCAACTTGGTTGTTGGCGCGATTGAAGCAATTATCCAAATAGTGTTTTTATGACAATTATTTTAAGATTTTTAAAGCAAAGTTATGTTTACTCCAAATTGCTTAATTGCCTCACTTCTATAGTGTAATTTTATATGTAAACAGTCATCTTAAAAGAAAGAGAAAATCTCCTATTTTTGATAAGAATTGAACATGGAAATAATTTTATTATTGGCCAGTACTGGGAAAGGAAGAATGAAAAACAAATGAGGTGTGTTTTATTCAGTACTTTAGACCCTTCTGGGATGTGGTACTGGTTTCTATCTCTCCCTTTTAGGAACCTGGATAATCAGAAATCGTTGTGTAAATCATCCTGGCTATTTGTTTTTTAAACTGAAACTGGCTGCATTTTTATAACATGGATCTTAAAAACTATGAAAATAGATTTGGCATGTCTATAATTGACACTAAAATAATTTTTTTCAAAATTGCTTCTTGTTGCTTGAGTTTCAATAAGGATTTTGTGCAAGCTAAATGCATTTTTAAATGTAATATATCAGTATCGTGTACTAAGAGTCACCTCAGTTTCACACAGGAGTTAATAAGGTCTTACTACCAGCCATTTCTGGTTGCTTTTTTTCCCCACATATAGTATAATTTCAGTATAAAAGAGCATACCACTTCAAAAAGAATCTGTACTTCAATTTTAAGTTATAGCTTTAGGTTTTGCCACCAGATGGCGCCGTTGCTAGCTCTATGAAATTGGTTTTCTCTATTTGCTTTGCAAGTGGTGTACCGTGTGTCCCATAGCCTGTCAGTTAGGTCCGTAATGTCAGAATATGGTTTAACAAACAGCAAAATCAGCAGAAATGGTCAATCTTAACCCACCAGCAATCTGTGATTTTGCCAGTTGTGTCAGGAAACAGTTTCTCGATTAGAGTATTTATTTTGCATTGGGATAGAATTCCATTAGCAGCGGAGTAAGTCTAGGGAAGGTTTTAGAATGTAAATCGTAGGCAGAAAACTATTAAAATTAAATATGAATATTTTAATTTTATTTTAAATTATTTTTAAATATAATTTTATATTTTGAATATGTAAAACGTGTACCTGGCCCAAAAGTCAAAGTGATATATTAAAAGATATATTCTCAGGGATATCTTGCTTCCTTCCCTAGCTTCTTCATCACATACCCCATAAGTAATTATTTTTATTAATTTATTTCTGGCCTACCCTGTAGTGTTTCTCTTTATGAAAAAGGAACATATCTATATTTTTATTTCTCTTTCTTTCCTACTTGAAAGGTAAAATCCATAGTGTTCTGTATCTTGTTTTTTCCTACTTGAAAATATGTCCTAAAGGTCAGCTCATATTAGGTATAGAGAGCTTCCTCATTCTTGTTTACAGGTGCAGAGCATGCCACTGTATTTGTTCAACTAGTCTCTAATTATGGATATTTGGGTCGTTTCCAATCTTTAGCTGTTACAAATAGAACCACAGTGATGTCCTATGCCTATGCTATTTCATATTTGTGGAAGGTGTATTAGTCTCCTATTACTGCTGTAACAAATTACAGCAAACCTAATGGCTTAAAACAACACACATTTGTTATCTTATAGCTCTGGAGGTCGGAAGTCTGCAGTCGGTCACACTTGGCTGGAAGCAAGGTGTTAGCAGGGCTGTGTTCCTTCTGGAGGCTCTAGGGGGTATGCCCTTCCTTGGCTTCTCTAGCTTCTAGAGACCACCTACATTCCTTTGTTCCTGTCTCCCTTCCTCCATCTTCACAGCCAGCAATGGTGGATGGAGAACATCGCATTATTCTGATCTCTCTCTTCTACTTTAAGGGTCCTTGGATGACATTGAACCCACCTAATTAATTCAGGATAATCTCCCTATCTCAAGATCCTTAATTTACTCACATCGGTGAAGTCCCTTCTGCCAAGTAGGGTTAACATATTCACAGGCTATGGGGATTAGGACATGGACATCTTTGGGGCACCATTATTCTGTCTCCCACAAAAGGGTAGCCTCAGGGTAGAGTCCTAGAAATGAGAACCTGGAAATGGTTCAAAGGGCAAGTGCATATCTACTTTTTGGACGTTGCTAAATCCCTTTGCAAAGGGGTTGTAAACATGAAATACTTAAAATGTCAGCCCAAATGATTTACCGTAATAACACTTGTGAAAATACTCTAACGCGCAATTTTCCGAGGCAGCAGAGGTCCAGAATAAATTAGCACGAGAGATTGTTCCATCGCTGGCATGTGACCTCTCACAGGTGGTCAAGCAGTGTCAATCCATTCACATGGTGACTGCATCAGCCAATCCAAGGGCAGATCCATGGGGAGTACAGAGTGACAAGAGCTGGTGGACACACTGACCTTTTATAGAAGATCCCTCTACTCTGTATGCATTTATCATCTAACGTAGTTTCTGAACATAAAAGAGCAAGATACATCTATTCATTGTTATCTTGTTTAAAGAAGAAAAAATTCAGCCTTATAGATTTGTAATATGAACATCTGTAGATACCTTTGCCAGCCCATTCCATCATCTAGGGCCTTGCCACTCAGAGTGTGGTCCCTGGAACACAGTGCTGACATCCCGTGAGAGCTCGTTAGCGATGCAGGTCCTTGGACCTCATCGCAGATGCACTGAATCAGAATGTGCCCTTATAACCAGAACCCCAGGTGATTCCTATGCGTATTGAATTTGAGACTCACTGCCCCAGGAGGCACAAAAGATACCCGATTAGTAACTGTCTCTATTGTAGTTGCCTAGCAATACAATGCTCTTATTACCTTGGATTTTATTGTTGAATTGCCAACTATATACCCCAAAGATAGCGACCTGAGGGTTAATGATTATAACAGCTAACTTTGTTGAGTGCTTAATATGTGCTTGGCACATATTTTAATATATCCTTTATCTCATTTCAAGTTTTATTATAGATTATCTCATCAATGCATTGTAATATACAATCTTTTTTTAAATTGTCATAACAATGCTTCAAGCTAAATTTTTTCACTGTTTTGTGACTGATGAAATTGAGGCTTGGAAAAGTTTGGTAAATTAAGCCCATGATCACTTTACTAGTACGTGCTAAACCTGAAATTCAAGTCTATCCAACTCCAAAGCCCACATTTTTTATTACCCTCCACCCTGTTCCAGAAGAAATCAGTTTACAGAGTTGGGAAATGCAGATACCAAGTTTATACTTAATTGGTTTTGTTTATTGGCCTTACATTTTTAACAGATTTATTTAAAATATTGCCATCATTTTGTTATTTTTTTATCATTGTTAAAAGGAGAAAACATTCCAGAAATGGAAATGGTCAAGAATCTATTAAGTGAAGAGTAAACATCTTCTATCTCTCTCAGCTCAGTCCTTGGAACTAGCAATTTTTAACCATGTCTGTTTTTTTGGTGGTTTCCTTCAAATTTCTAAACCATAAATTTGTAAGTAGTGACTTATAAATTTTTGACAGTATCACTTGACTCTGAGTGATGAAAAAAGAACAGTCTAGCCTACATAAATCTTACCTCTCACCTCCTGAGTTTTGTTAGTAGTAAATGTTCACTTCAGGTAATATTACTTAAATTTATGTATTTTGGCTATTTTTTGTGTGTGGTATCTCTTTATTCTCTACTAGGCTGAGAAGGAATTGAGAGGCCCAGCATCACCCTCTCTGCCCCCTCCCGACTTCTTTCAGCCGTATTATTATTTTTACATGGACAGGAGTTACCGCATTTTCAGTTGGCTTTAGAACTAGAATCAGGTCTTTCAAGCTTTGTCTATAGGTTAGGTCTAAAATTTAGAACTGTTATAAAGTAAGATTGTGGAAATATTCTTCTTGGTAGAAACAATTCAGGAGAAGAGAACCTCAGAGGAATTTATATCACTAACTTGAGAGTGAAAGCTAATGTCATTTAACTCTTGGAGAGGCCATCGCCAAGTGTCAAGGTGAAGTGGGTTTCCTTTCCTACACTCCCATAAGATTAACGGCATGCCTTATTTTAATTGGCTACATATTTAGACCATTATTGTCTTGTAAAGTTTTTTTGGGCTTGGAATTTTTCCAGTTAGCTCTTTTGAATATAGGTTCAGAAAAGAAACATGTACACCTTCTATATCATGAAGATTTTCTAGCTTCTACCTCATACCTTCTATTGAATGGAATCAGCTTCTATTGAAATGAATCAGCTCTTCTTGCAGAGATATTTTTTTTAGGAGGAGAATCTTTTGGCTTTCTGCTTTATTTTTATACTTTCCAAGCTGTAGAGATGCCATCCTTGGATTTCTTTTCACAGAATCCTAGGTTGGATATACTGTTTCTTGGATCCCATCTCTCCCCTTTCCTTGAATTACTGTGAAGATTCTCATGTAATTTTTTTTTTTTTAATACTAATTGTAAAGTCTGCAGTGGATATATAGGTGTTCAACTTTTTTCCAGATTTTATGTTTTTGTTTTTAAATTTTGTATTTATTATTTATTTATTATTTTTATTTTTGGCTGTGTTGGGTCTTCGTTTCTGTACGAGGGCTTTCTCCAGTTGCGGCAAGTGGGGGCCCCTCTTCATCGCGGCGCGTGGGCCTCTCTTGTTGCAGAGCAGAGGCTCCAGACGCTCAGGCTCAGTAGTTGTGGCTCATGGGCCCAGTTGCTCTGCGGCATGTGGGATCTTCCCAGACCAGGGCTCGAACCCATGTCCCCTGCATTGGCAGGCAGATTCTCAACCACTGCGCCACCAGGGAAGCCCCTCTCATGTGATTTTTTAAAAAAATATTTATTTAGTGAGTTATTTCGCTGCATCGGGGCTTAGTTGCCCTGCAGCATGTGGGATCTTAGTTCCCTGTGTCCCCTGTGCTGGAAGGCAGATTCTTAACCACTGGACCACCAGGGAAGTCCCTCTCATGTGAGTTTTAAAGGAAGAGTGTTAGAAGGTAAATTTTCTGATTCTTTGTCCTCAAGCTTGTTTGCAACTTGAATGGACATAGAATTCTAGGTTCAGAATTACTTCCTTGTGAATTATAAGGGCACCATTTCATTCTCTTCTGGCGTCTAGTGTTACTGATACATAGACAAATGCCAATAAAATTCATGTCCGTTTGTCACTTTTTTCACCATCCGGAAGATTTTTATATTTCCTCTTCATTTTAGACTTCCAGAAATTATATTAAGACTATGTTTAGCAGTAGGATTTTTAAAAATTCACCTTCATGTTCAGATGTCTGTTTAATCTGAAGGCTGATCTTTTTTTTTTTTTTTTTTTATTTTATTTATTTATTTTTGGCTGTGTTGGGTCTTCGTTTCTGTGTGAGGGCTTTCTCTAGTTGCAGCAAGCCGGGGCCACTCTTCATCGCGGTGCACGGGCCTCTCACTGTCGCGGCCTCTCCCGTTGCGGAGCACAGGCTCCAGACGCGCAGGCTCAGTAGTTGTGGCTCACGGGCTTAGTTGCTCCGTGGCATGTGGGATCTTCCCAGACCAGGGCTCGAACCCGTGTCCCCTGCATTGGCAGGCAGATTCTTAACCACTGCGCCACCAGGGAAGCCCCTGAAGGCTGATCTTTGATTCTGAAATTTTTTCTTCTATTATTTCCTTCATATTAATTTTCTCTGTTCCTCTCTTGGAACTCCAGTATAAGACCTCTTGAACTAAGCCTCCATGTCCTTTAACTACTTTCACCTTTAAAAAAACCTGCTTTTTGCTCTGTATTTTAGGAAAGGATTTTGTTTACTTCTTCTTTCCTTCTAATAAACTTTAATTTTGGTAATGATATATTTATTTCCAAGAAAACACTTGTTCTCTGATAGCTCTTTTTTTTTCCTACAGTTGCTTACTTTTAAATTTTTTTCCTTCAATAGATGAGATCTTTTTGACCTCATTAGAATACTAACAGAGATTTTTTTTTTTTTTTTTAATTCTGTTTCCTGGATTATCTTTGTTTCTTGCTGAGTCAATTTTTCAGTTTTTTTTTTAAACATCTTGGCCCTTCTTTTTATGTTGTTTGTTTTTTCTTGAAGTGTCTGGTGATCTTGGGCTGTCTGTATTCATGACTGGACAGTTCAGGTGATTAGAGTAAGGAGCTGGTGTGGATTCCCTCTGCTGTTGAGCAGGCCCCGCCCCCAAATGAGAGCAGCAACAATGAGACTATGAACTTTGTGAATGTAAATGGGGCGTGGTCACTGGTGAGCTTCGGTTTTCAGGTGAGCTTCACTCTGTAGCATCAGCACCACCTTAGAAAGCTTTGTTCCCCAGGCAGAGGGTGGGATGAGGGCTAACTGCCCCAACTCATCCCCTTCCCCACACCAGGAGGAATGTCTGTCATGACCCTTCTGCTCGTTTGAGTTCAAGCTGTAGCTGCTTCTACTTTCCTTTAGAAGCATTGCCATCCCATCAGCTTTCTGTCTTCCTACAATCTGTCATAACCTCTGGTCGGCCATGGTTCCTCTTTTTATTCTCAGCACAGTTTTGGATTTTGTTCATCTGTTGTACATCTTCACCAGGGTTTGATGTGAACTGGGAAGCAAGAGACGGGAATGCATGTTCAGTCCATCAGCTTTCTTTCAAAGCCTGCGGTTTCCCTACCATGATATTTCCTTTTAGCATTCAGCACCTGCAATAAAAAGTGAAAAGCAGGTTACAGGGAAAAGAAGAAAGCTTTCACATGCAAGCCATGGAAAGCTGAGTTGCCTTTGACCGTTTGCAAGGAATTTCAATTTCATGCTTATTTCAAGTCTCAGTTAATCTAAGTTGAGTAACTAGGTTAGTTCCCATCTTTACTGTGAGAAGCCACTTTTGCAAAAAATGAGGCAAAGGAATCAGAAGGCTGTCCCTAGGGTGTTATCCTTTTCTTCCAGAAGCAGAATCCCCCCTCCCTTGCTCCATACCCCCAGTATAAAGTTGGACAAACCAGCTGAAATTGTATATCATATACAAGTTCCCACCTACCACTCTCAGACCTCTCTCACTCACTGTACTCTAGTCTTTGTCCAAATAGTATATGTGTCAATATATGTCATTTGTTTCAGTGGCAGAGGTATTTTTTACTTTGGTTTGAGTAGCTTTGGGTATCGATGTTCCTTTTCTGCCGTGTATTGACATATGGAATTAATAATGTTTAAAAAAACATATTGTTCACCTCTCCTTCCCACCTCCCAGTAAAACTTGCATGCATATGGATTCATTACTTTTCTGGTGCTTTGCTTAGAATGGTGGCGATTTCTCCCAGCAACTTACTTGATGCTCTCTTTGGTGTATATCTGTTATAATAAATTTGTTTACCAATTAATGACTGAAATTTTCAGTACTTTTTTTTAGTTCCCTGTTTAACTTGTTTTAATTTACCTTAATAAAGCTAATTCTATTTTATATCCATATTTGTGTCTTTAGGGGATAAATATGACTCTCACTTGAACTTATTAATAAAATGTTTTCTTTATGCTTTTCATAAAAAACCAAGTTATTGGACATCTAATATATGCTTGGCACTGTGCTCTTGGCATTGGATTTGCAAAAATGATTAAGATAACTTTGGTTCTCAGGTAGCTCACAGTGAACTGGGCTACATGATGGTTGGGGGTTTTTGTTTGCTTTGCTTTGCTTTGGTTTTGGTTTTCCATGTTGTAGAAAGCTTTATTTTCTAGGCTTTATTGCTGTAAAATATAAACTTCTCTTACAGAGAGGTTTAGATGTCCTATTTTCCATTTTATTTAAACTCTGCCCCACCCCCCCCCACAGCGTATTTCTTTTGTATTTGGGGACTAACAGGGAAAAAGGGCCACACAGAGGCCACTCTCTGCCCATGTGGTCACACTGCCCCCTGCTTGTTGGTGCTGAAGAGAGAAAACCAAATCTCACGCAAGTACTATGAGCTGATGCTTGGTAACCAGTGCTTTTCCTAAGAAAGTGTTGATGTGTGCCCGAGTTAAGGTGGATTTGAATCTCAGGCTTCCTTTTTTCTCTCTTGTGCATGAACATCCGAACATCCCTTGTCCTTTAAATTTAGAACAAGATGATTTACCTTATGTCCAACTGCAAAGCAGTTCAAGACTGCCCATTTTAAAAGATTAAAAAAAAAAAAAAGAATTGTGTAACCATAAGGAAACTAACATTTGTAGAATGTATTTGTTTGCTGCTCTAACAAAGTACCACAGACTGGGTGGCTTAAAACAACGGAAATTAATTTTCTTACAGTCCTGGAGGCTAGAAGTTCAAGACCTAAGTGTTGGCAACATTGGTTTTCCTGTGGGCACTGAAGGAAGGATGCGTGCGCTCCAGACCTCTCTCCTTGGCTTGGAAGGGCTGTCTCCTCCCTGTGTCTTCACGTTGTCTTCCCTCTGTGTGTGTGTGTGTGTGTGTCCAGATTTCCTCTCCTTATAAGGACCCCAGTCGTATTGAATGAGGGCTCACTTCTAATGACCTCATTTTAACCTAATTACCTCTTTAAAGCGCCCTATCTCCAAATACAGTCACATTCTGAGATACTGGGGGTTAGGACTTTAACATGTGAATTTTGACAAGGGACACAATTCAGCTCATAACATGAAGTGACTGCAGGATCCCAGGAAGATGCTAGGTATTTTCGTATACGTTAAGTTGTTTGATCCTCACAAAATTGCCACACTAGAGGGACTTTATGATCCCATTTCATAGATGAGAAAAACTGAGACCAAGAGCAATGACTTATCATGCACAAGGTCACCAACTAAAAGCAAGATCAGGATTTGAACCTAAATCTGTGTGAGCTACTTTATTATGCTGCTTCTACATATTTTCCTTCTCAATTATTTTCTTTCTTTGTAAGTGTAATATTTTGAATGCAAGCAAAGCCCAGGAAGGTTCTACTTTATCCTTCTAGCTGGGAGAAATTATTTTTATAAAAGCGTTTGGCCTTCTGTTTGGCAGGCAGTGCTTCCACTCCTGGGCACCTATGCCAGCTTCTCTGCATCTTTCAACCTTTTCTAAAAGATCCCATGACTTGATTACATGCTGCTCCCAAATTCAGACAAGATGTTGACATCTGCTCTGTCACTTTCATCTAATAAACAATGGGCTGTCTGGTCAGGGATGGGGCGTAGTTTTGGTTGCTTTGACATGTTTCACTATTTGGAAGTCGTAACAATGTCTCAGAGAGCGGAACTCCTTTAACTGGGAGATTGCATCATAAGTGAAGACTCTTTTTTGGTTTTGAGCTAAAGGATGGAGAAAGAAGGAGAGAACACGTATGGGGAGACAGGATACAACATAATGTGAAACTTGCTGAGACAGTGGGAGGATATTAATGATGGATATGTACTGTCTCCCAGGAGTTGCTGAAATCGTCTGGTCTCGAATGTAATCAGGAGAGTATCAGACTAGGACAGATTTAGGACTTTTCATTACTAACCTGTTAAGTGTAGCAAATCAAACCAGTAAGTGAAATTGGAAAATTGCTTAACCATGTCCACAGATCTTATGGTTGACTTTTAAAAATACATGCTCTTTACCAAGAAATGAAAAATGATACTTTTCCTACTAACATACTGCGTATGTATGGTATGTTATCAGTATACTAGGATTCTAATTCTAATGTTCCACTCACTACCCCTGTGTCATAGACAAATTAGTCTTATTGAGTGTCAGTTTCTTTGTCTGTCAAATCAGTGTTTGGGTTGCCATGAAGGTCAAGTAAGGTATATGATCTTCAAGCTGTATTTGCAAACTCTAGAGTGCTATACATACATTAGATATGTTTATTACTACTTTATTTCTGGCCCAAATCTAACAGAACCCGCCATTATGCTGAATTAATCTAGTTTGATTCTTCAATTGATGTATTATCCAGGCCCCTTGTTTCCTTTTTACAGCTTGCATGCTGTTTAGTCCTTTGAAAAATGTCTTAGAACCATTGTGGGTTCTAAGGGAAGAATAGTTAGAAATTTTTACTTTTTTATTTTTTCATTTTTTTAAGTACTTACAGATAATTAATGGGGAGACAGTTGAAAATAACCCTGTTAACGAAGAGATTGTTGTATATACCAAAAAAGTGGCACGTCATATTTTAAAGGTGCTAAGCCCTTCCAAGGAAATTACCTGTCATCTGGTTTCAAAAGAGTCCTGGCAAACTCGTGGTAGATGCTGACACTTTTAATTTTTCCTGAGAGCTATTAAAATTGTAGAAATTTTGGAACTGTATTCCCATACCACCTTGATGGGCCAAATGATTGAACAGAACATGTGATTAGACTCTTTCCTCTGTAATGAAGTACCAGGAAAAATCCTGAGTTGGCAACTTGTAAAGCGATTGCAGATCAAGAATCTGAGTTTTTCATTGTCCAAGCATCCATAAGAAGTTCTCTTGGAATAGGAAGGTCTCTTTGTACCTGCAAATACAATACCATGCCTGTCCTGTTATCTCTCCAGTAAATAGTGCATTACCTCTTAGTTCATGTTAAAAGTGATTGTTTCTTGTTCGGTACACCAGAAGGAGATACTAACGGCATTTCCTCTTTTCTGGGAATAGGACAGTAAGAAACGGGGTGGGATTCACCTAATGTGTGTATATCATGAAAGTGAAGGATATTAGCCGTGGCTAAGTTCTTGGAGGAGAACTTTTATTAACAGTAGTTTGATGCTAGGTTACATAAGAGGCAAAGTTGGTTAGGCTTCAAGCAGCCTTGCTTTCAGGATTTTTCAAATCCCTAGGCTCACTGGAGGAAGATGGCTCATTTTGGGGAGAAATGATCTGTGAGGTAATAGGGTGCTACGTTCCAACTCAGTATGACTCAGGCAGCTGGTGGCCATCCACGGTCAGGACTCTGAGGAAATCAGTGCATTTCAGTTGTGTATCAGGATTTTAACTAAAGTCTGGCATCTGGTTAACTAGAGTGAAGTAATTGGGATGCCAGCTTCTCCTTTCTGTGCACTCTCCTTCATGACTGCTTGGATATGAGCAGGTTGGTGCCAAAGAATCTATTATGCTGACAAATCCTAATCAGAGATAGGCTCCTGATTTTAAATTCAAATTCACTACAAGTTATTAACTTTTCTAACATAGTGTGCTTTTGATGGCCTCATTTGCATGATTTTATAAATATGCATTCCTGGCTACAATTTTATTATCTGAGTGTTATTTTATTTAACATAAGTTTTTAGAGGAGGTTTATACCTTAAGGGTGTGCAAAGATGATCAATCTACTTGCAACAGAGATATAGTGTGGTTGGACTCCGTATGACCATATGATCATTGTCATCAGGATAGTATAGTGTAGAGGTTAGGACCACTCAAGTCAAAATGCCTGGATTCGGACCCTACCTTCTCCACCCCATCTATGCTGAGTGCATGTAATTTAACTGTACAGAAGTTACTTAATCCTATAAGCCTTAACCTCATCTTTTTTAAAAGTTTTATCTTTATTTATTCTCTTAAAATATAGTTGATTTACAATGCTGTGTTAGTTTCAGGTGTACCGCAAAGTGATTCAGTTATACACATATATACATATATATATATTCTTTTTCAGATTCTTTTCCCTTATAGATTATTACAAAATATTAAATATAGTTCCCTGTGCTATACAGTAGGTCCTCGTTGTTTATCTGTTTTACATATAGTAGTGTGTATTTGTTAATCCCAAGCTCCTAATTTATCCCTCCCTCCCTTCCCCTTTGGTAACCATAAGTTTGTTTTCTATGTCTGTGGGTCTATTTCTGTTTTGTAAATAAGTTCGTTTGTATCATTGTTTTTTAGATTCCACATATAAGCGATATCATATGCTATTTCTCTTTCTCTGTCTGGCTTACTTCACTTAGTGTATGATAATCTCTAGGTCCATCCATGTTGCTGCAAATGGAGGTCTGGACCTTCCATTGACCTCCCAGTCTTCTGTTCTACTTGATCTCACAGGCCCTGGGGAATCCTTCATCTGGAGACCCAAAAGCATTGGCTTAATTGTGTTATGATGTGGTGTAAAATCTCTCCTGGCCACAGAGAAATCAGATCATTTTTACTGAAATTTTCCTCTGCTCTGATTTTTTCGTTGTCTTTTCTATCTCTTGCTGCCTAGGTCCAGGTCTCTTCAATATGCCCCATTTTTATCGTACAGAATAGTCTTGAATATTTTTCTATGCTGATATAACCCAGGAACCAGATGTGCTTGTTGTATAGATACAAGAGATGATGATCTAGGGCAGAGCCACTGGAGAGGTGAAAGGCAAAATCCTACCCTCTGAGCAGGTTATCCCCATGAAAGGCCATCCAAACTATTTTCAGATGCTGTTTTGGGAGACATTTTGATCATTTTTTCTTGAGAAATACACCATTCGTGGACATTCAGACATTCCCCATTCACGGATACTCAGATCCAGGTTAACAAAGAGCTTTTCACCACAGACTGTCCAAGAGTTCACTTGCCATTTCCTTTCAGGCTCCTACCTCCTTCAGCCTTCTACATCCCCGAGGTGACTCACAGGTCAAAGCACAATTCCTGTTGCTCGTGACCTCAACATCCTCAGCCAGTGTCCCACCTCTGCTCATCACAACATTGCCATGTGGCCAGGGGCTGCCTCTGTTCATGTGAATCACCCTGGTTCATCTTTGTGTAGCTCTGTACTCACAAGAAATGTTCACTTATGTTATTGCCAGTGATCCTGAATACTTGTCATCAAGTATATATAATTACCAATTTCTAGATGAGAAACTGAGCATTGGACAAACTCATAGTCATATAACCAATAGGTGATGGAGCCTAGAACCCACTTTTTCTGACCCAAGCACGATCCTTCATCATGCTTCATGTAAGAGTATTATTCTCCAAAAGTGTTTCCTGGAATAGAGACAGGCATGGGTGAAATATGTACTTGAAAAAAGCTGCTCATTCTCCATTGCAGTTTTCTGACTATCAGTTGAGAATGGGGTCCAGAGACCAGGGAAGGTTATGGTAGCTTCCTCCTGACATATTCTATCTACTCACCCCTATTGCTCTTGTGTGTTTCTCTTTTACAGTGGTGATCTAACCATAACAGGGTCTGACCACTGCACTTTCAACACCTGCCAGAAAGCTCTTGGGAAGGATGATTTTACTAAGATTCCCAATGGAGTGAATGGTGTTGAGGACCGGATGTCAGTAACATGGGAAAAAGGCGTGGTGAGTTTCACAGGATTCAGTCTGTTTTGCCTGATTTTTCAGCCAGAATCTGGCCCATTTTAGGACCAGAGTGGCAAAAGCCTTCATAGAGAAGTTTTTTGATTGTTTTCACTAGAGTGGAAACTAGGAATACAACAGTATCAGCACCACCATGCCATCCCCCAAGATAATAATGAAAAACAATTTTCTTCTCTGCATGGTTTAGAGGATGCTTTGCACCACGATGCAGACATTAGGGGATAAATTTAGATTGGGTACCTAGAGGATTATTCTTGAAATCTTTGAAATGTAATAGCACTTCGACTTGATTTCCATGTTTTTGAATCCTAGTTCCTTATGTGTCACTGATACAAATACTTGGAATGATTGAAAGGACATGAAGAATTTTTATTACGTTCATACCTCCTTTTCATAGAAAAATGTAGATATCCCTTTTAAAGAACTTTTGGATATTACGTTTTAAAAACTGCTGTATGAGGTTACATAAATAATAATCCAAAATATAGAAAGATTTTTTAAAAAATTTCATGATTTAAAATTTTCTACCTGAGGATGAAGAAGAATCAAATGGCTAAATGTTCATATGTTAGCTTATCCAGCCAGCTGGCAAGTGTAGTTGTAAAGATCAGCAGTGGAGACTTGCCTGGTAAGACCTGAGGTCCCCATTGTCATGCCATTCTCACCCATCTCTCAGAACCCCTCCCTTCAATGGCACATTAATCACATCTCACACCTCAGAATCCCTTACACATACCCCTGACTTCTAGCTCTAATATTTTACCAGGTCTTGTCAATTTTATTTCCAAAATGCCTCCTTATTTCCACCATCATGTCCACCATTCTACTTTGAGTCCCATGTCTTGTTTGGACCATTGCAGTAGTCTCACAGCTGGTGCCCCTGCCTCCACTCTCTGGCTTACTACAATCTATCCCATACTCTAAGACCAGAGTTGCCTTTCAAACACCAGGGTCTGTTCATGCTACTTTCCTCTCTAAAATCCTTTAATTTTCAGCATTACTTATTGGATGATATTTGAACAGTTAATTTCCATGCAAGGACCTTCAAAACATCTCTACAGCCCTATCTTCTACCTATTGTCCTCTCCACCCCCTGCTACCTCTACCCTAATTCTAAGCATCCCAGATGACTTTTCTTCTTTTTCTCTTTGCTTAGACTTTCTTGATAACAGTCCAACCTTTCACTTTGAACTTGTGTGAATTACAATGAGTACCTTCATTACAGCAGATTTTCATAATATATAAAGTGTAGAAATGGCTTTCAAGTGATCAGATACTTCATAATATACAGGAGCCTATGTTATTTTCTGAAACATTCAGATGGTTTATTTAGGGGAAAATTACTTTCAGGACATGGTTCTTAATGTTTTTATGAGATGGGGACCCTTTGATAATTCAATAAACCTTAAGGATGCTCTTGCCATGTAAATGTACATAGGGATAAATTCTCAACATTTAAAAACAAATCATTTTAGAGGGATCACATCCCACTGAAGTTTGTCCATATTAAAATCTCTTATAGCAGACTGTCCATGACTGTTGGTTCATGTAAATTTCAGTAGCACAAAATTGAACCTCTTAGTTGATTTCTAAAAGCGTTGTCACCTGAATTATAGGTCTATCTTATTTTAACTCTATAATATTCCATATAATGTCTACATGATCATCTCATAAATCTTAGGCCCAGATTATAAATGTAGTAGGTGGTGGTAGTAAACTTCAAACAAGAATTGGAAATATTGTTACCAATATTTAGCTCTTGTCTGTGTGATTTTGGAAAGAATGGGAAAAATTAATGGAGCTGTTTTGTTAAGCTGATAGGTTTTTGAAAAATTATCTTCAGGCTTCCATATATAACCCCATTCATCCCCATCATTATCATTATGATTGTTTAAGATTTATCAGTATTCACAGATGTGTTTGGCTTCACGATATAAGAAATTCGATGCAGTTTTATTTGGTTCTAAGAGAGAAAATTCTTATACTTTGATTGACAGGAGATTTTTAGTGTTTTATCATTTATCAGGAAAAGAAATGTATTTTCTTCCTTGAATTGTTTTACAGCACAGTGGCCAAATGGATGAAAACTGGTTCGTGGCAGTTACCAGCACAAATGCAGCTAAAATCTTTAATCTGTATCCAAGAAAAGGAAGAATAGCTGTGGGCTGAGATGCTGACATTGTGATTTGGGACCCAAAAGCCACAAGGTAAGTCTAAGTTTTTGTATTGGCTTCTCCATGGAGACAAAGCACTAACTTGCAAAGAAATTTTCATTGGCCTTAATCAGCCATTTCTTATTAGGTGATTTATTTAGCCAGGCTCAGGTATTTTGAGCCTATGCACAAGATAAAGGTTTTGATGTACAAACATTCTTTTGTTTTCCTTGGCATAGAGAATGCAAAAGTTGTGTTGCTTCCCATTCCCTGGAAATGCATGTGTGTATAAAACCAGTATGAATGTCCCACTTCAGTGCTTGGCAAACACCTGAGTTCACATGGAGGAAAGGTGCAGAGCAATGAAGAAAAGGAAAGGCTTAGTTTGAAAAGGGCTGCATTGAAAACTCGAAATAATTACAGCCTTCTTGCAGCTTCCAGATAGAAAAATTCCAGCACAAAGGATGTCACTTTTAGTTAGCCAAATTTTCCAGCTGAGCTCATCTTGAGTCTGTCATTCCCAGTAGACTCCGGCTTTTTGTTTCCAATTTCCATAATTCTATGTGAGTATCGCAGGTTTGGCTGATTGCACCAATTCAGAAAAGTATTCAATAGAAGCTGAAGCTTTGTTAATTTCTCCTTATAGGATGTTGGCACAGACAACACCTGCATCCTGATTTCTGTTTTTCATAAACTCTGCAGCTGTAATGGAGAAAATCCCACATACTTTAACATTGCGTGTGTGTGTGCATGCACGTGTACGTGTGAAAACAGGGATACGATAAGACCTTCTACCCTTACTGAATAGGCATTTATTCAAAGTCTATTAAGGGTTATGTTGTAGTAAATGGACGTCTATGTAGGCATACCTTATTGCACTTCACAGATACCATGTTTTTAACTAAGTGAGAGTTTGTGGCAAACCTGCATGGAGCAAGTCTATCAGCACCAGTTTTCCAATAGCATTTGCTCAGTTTGTGTCTCTGCATCATATTTTAGTAATTCTTGTAATACTTCAAGCTTTTTCATTATTATTACATTGGTTGTGGTGATCAGTGATTTTTTTTTTTTAATTAATTTATTTATTTATTTGGTTGGGCCAGGTCTTAGTTGCAGCATATGGGATCTTCACTGTGGCACGTGGGATCTTTAGTTGTGGCATGCGGGCTCTAGTTCCCTGACCAGGGATCGAACCTGGGCCCCCTGCGTTGGGAGCACGGAGTCTTAACCACTGGACCACCAGGGAAGTCCGATCAGTGATCTTTGATGTTACTATTGTAATTGTTTGGGGACGAACTGAGCCCCTGTAAGACAGTGAACTTGTGTGTGCTCTCACTACTCCACCAAACGGCTGTTCCCCCGTCTCTCTCCCTCTTCTTGGGCCTGCCTGTTCCCTGAAACACAACAATATTGAAATTCGGCCAGTTAATAACCCTACAGTGGCCTCTAAGTGTTCAAGTGAAAGGAACAGTTTCACGTCTCTCACTTTAAATCAAAAGCTAGAAATGATTAAGGCAAGTTGAAAGCTGAGATAGGCTGAAAGCTAGGCCTCTTGCACCCAACAGTTAGCCAAGTTGTGAATGCAAAAGAAAAGTTATTGAAAGAAATTAAAGGTGCTACTCCAGTGAACACACGAATGATGAGAAAGTGAAACAGCCTTATTGCTGATACGGAGAAAGTTTTAGTGGTCTGGATAGAGGATCCAACCAGCCACAGCATTCCCTTAAACCAAAGCCTAATCCAGAGCTTTAACTCTCTTCCATTCTATGAAGGCTGAGAGAGGTGAGGAAACTGCAGAAGAAGAGTTTGAAGTTAGCAGAGGTTGGCTCATGAGGTTTCAGGAAAGAAGTCATCTCCGTAACGTAAAAGCACAAGGTAACGCAGCAAGTGACCCAGAAGATCTAGCTAAGATCATTAATGAAGGTGGCTACACTGCACAACAGGTTTTCAATGTAGATGAAACAGCCTTATATCGGTAGAAGATGCCACCTAGGACTTCCACAGCTAGAGAGGAAAAGTCAGTGCCTGGCTTCAAAGCTTCAAAGGACAGGCTGACTCTTTTGTTAGGGGCTAATGCAGCTGGTAACTTTAAGTTGAAGTTAGTACTCATTTACCATTCTGAAAATCCTAGAGCCCTTAAGAATTATGCTAAATCTACTCTGCCTGTGCTCTCTAAACGGAACAACAAAGCCTGGATGACAGCACATCTGTGGATATTGCTGAATATTTTAAGCCCCGCTGATGAGAGCAACTTCTCAGAAAAAAAGATTCCTTTTGAAATATGACTGCTCAGTGACTATGCACTTGGTGACCCAAGAGCTCTGATGGAGATGCACAGCAAGATTCATGTTGTTTTCATGCCTGCTGACCCAACACCCATTCTGCAGCTCATGAATCAGGAGTAATTGCAACTTTTAAGTCTCATTTTTTAAGAAATACATTTCATAAGGCTATAGCTACCATAGATAGTGATTCCTCTGATGGATCTGGGCAAAGTCAGTTGAAAACCTTCTGGAAAGGATTCACCATTCTAGATGCCATTAAGAACATTCGTGATTCATGGGAAGAGGTCAAAGTATCAACATTCACAGGAGTTTGGAAGAAGTTGATTCCAACCCTCATGGATGACTTTGAGGAGTTCAAGACTTCAGTGGAGGAAGTAACTGCAGATGTGGTGGAAATAGCAAGAGAACTAGAAATAGAAGTGGGGCCTGAGGTTGTGAATGAATTGTTGCAATCTCATAATAAAGCTTTCATGGATGAGAAGTTGCTTCTCATGTGTGAGCAAAGAAAGTAGTTTCTTGAGATGAAATCTACTCCTGATGAAGATGCTGTGAAGGTGTTGAAATGACAACAAAGGATTTAGAATATCCTGTAAACTTAGTTGATAAAGCAGAGGCAGGGTTTGAGAGGATTACCTCCGATTTTGAAAGAAGTTCTGCTGTAGGTAAAATGCTATCAAACAGTATTGCATGCTACAGAGAATTTTTTCGTCAAAGGAAGAGTCAATCGATGCGGCAAACTTTATTGTTGTCTTATTTTAAGAAATTGCCACTGCCACCTCAATCTTCAGCAGTCACCACTCTGGTCAGTCAGCAGCCATTAACATTCAGGCAAGACCCTCCACCAGCAAAAACATTAGGACTTTGCCGAAGGCTCAGATGATGGTTAGCACTTTTTAGCAATAAAATAATTTTTCATTAAAGTATGTATATTGTTTCTTTAGACATAATGCTACTGCACACTTAATAGACACAGTATAGTATAAACATAAGTTTTATATGCCCTGGGAAACCAAAAAATTCATGTGACTTGCTCTATGATGATATTCAGTTTATTACAGTGCTCTGGAACCAAACCTGCACTATCTCCAAGGTATGCCTGTATTCTTCCAGATTCATTATTCTATGGAGCCTCCTCTTCAACCACCCCTTCTATCCCATTTCTCACATTCTGCAGTTTTCACACTGAAAAAGATGAATAAGCATAGTGTAAAAAATTCTGACGGTGGCTTAGAGAAAATTCTTAAAGGGTTGGAGAAGCAAGATATAAGTCAAAGAAATCCAAAGAGGGCTAGATCATTTCAACACATCCTCCCAAGTAAAGATAATATTTCTGTGTGTTTCAAAAGGACATTAAAACAAGAAAAGAAAATCAAAAAGGTCTCCAGTTTTTTAAAAGTCTCCGAGAGTCAGAGAAATAGAACCCTGTGGTTCATCTGCCTCCAGCCAAACTAGATAAATATAAAATAACCTTAGTAATTTTGTGTAACACTTTCTAAGGTGACAAAACATTTTTGCATTTCTCATGAGATTCTAACAAAAACCTTCGGAAGTAGGCATAAAAATGATTAATATCTCATTTTACAGATGAGAGAGTGGACGGACACTCAGAGACCTTAAATGACATGCCTGGGTTCTCCAGCTTGGCACTGATGAGCTGGGAACAGGATCTACACATCAGGCTCTTGGGCTGTGCTGGTTTTCTTTATGCTTAGCGCTTAGTTATACACAATAAGCAGACATCAATAGAGAAGACTCAGCACTAGTAATCACATGCCAGTATGTATCATTTAACTAAAAGACACATATATAAAAATGTAAATATTTAATTTTCTGATATCATTACTGTTACAAAGTGAAGGAAAGATATTATATAAGAAATACTAGAGAACCGATGAGCGAAAGTGATAGAAACTTAAAAGCACAGAGGCTTTTTAGCTTGACCTTAAGTTAGTTATTCTTAGGCTAGAAATGAAGGAAATTAAGCAGGTAATATATAGACCTTAAAAAAGAATAAGAACTAAACATCTGGATCATTACGGGCTATTCTGAAACAACTGACTAGGAAAAGGAGGACAAAGAATGTTATAGAAATCAGTAGCTAACACTGGTGAGAGAGTGGTCTAAATTGATATAGTCTGAAAACATGACTCAAAGAGACATAATCACAGCCTATAAATATCCTCCAAGCAACAATATATGTGGTAAGTAAAGGAAGTGAATTATTCACAACCTGGAGTTCAGGTCATTTTTCTTTGTCCAGTTGTCTAAGGAAGACAATGCTTTACACCTGAGCTGGTGTTGTCCTCAGACTTTACAACAGCAGAGGAGACTTAAGGCTGGTACCGCTGGAGATACCCAGGTGTAGGGTTAAAAAGAAGATCCACAGGGAATGGCCTTCCCATGGCTCTCCACCTTGCTAGGAATTAGACCGGATAGTTTGAGTGTTTTCATTTCTCCCTCACCTTTGAAAAGGAATACATATTTGGACAAGGAGAAAGTGCATTTATCATAGTTCATATCAAAAGAGAGAATTTGACAGAAACTGAATGCTGATCCCTTATCCAGGTCGATCTCTAGCACCAGCCGTCTCTACTCTTGGCCTGCTTGTTAGGAGAAAGTTGCTCATCTGAGCTGGCTGTTCCTGGCCAAAATTTATGCTGATGACCTCAAGGAGGACCTGTCTGGTGCGAGACAATGTTTTAAGCCTTCGCTAACTGTCCGCACGTCACCCATAGCTTCCCCCTGTCTCCAGCCACTCCCCCACCTCCGTGAGGGTTTGCCTCTTCTCGCCTCGCAGACTGCGTTCTCTGGAATGCCGCACGCCCACCGACCACACTGCGTCACAGCCTTTATTCACTGTCTTTCTCCCTCGTTAACATTCTTGAAGTCTAATTCCATTTTTTAAAATAAACGTGTTGTTTCAGAATAGTTTTAGATGTACAGAAAAGTTGCAAAGTTAGCACAGAGACTCCCAAATGCCCCACAGTGGGTTTCCGTTATGATTATCTTACGTTGCTCCGATACATTTGCTACAATGAATGAACCAGTTTTGATAGGTTAGTATTAACTAGAGTTCATACTTTGAGACTTTCTTAGTTTTTGCCTAATATTCTTTTTCCATTCCAGGATCTCATCCAGGACACCACATGACATTTAGTCGTCATGTTTCCTTAGGCTCCTTTGGTCTCTGAGAATTTTTCTGACTTTATTTTTTTATTTTTATTGAAGTACAGTTGATGTACAATGTGTTAATTTCTTCTGTACAGCAAAGTGATTCAGTTATACACACATACATATATATATATATATATATATATATGTTCTTTTTTATATTCTTTTCCATTATGGTTTATCACAGGATACTGAATATAGTTCCCTGTGCTGTACAGTAGGACCTTGTTGTTTATCCATTCTGTATATAACACTTGGCATCTGCTAATCCCAGCCTCCCACTCCATCCCTCCCTCTTGACAACCACAAGTCTGTTCTGTATGTTTCTGACTTTATTTTTGATGACCTTGACAGTTTTGAGGAATTCTGGTCAGGTATTTTGCAGAATGTCTATTTCTTTTTTTTTGTTTTGACGTTTCTCTCAATGTTAGCCTGGGGTTATGGGTTTGGGGAGGAAGACCACAGAGGCAAAGTACTATTTTCATCACAACCTTTCAAGGGTACCTACTATCAACGTGACTTCTCACTGTCGTTGTTGACCTGGATCAGCTGCATCCGTTTTCTCCACTGTACAATTAGTCGTTTCTTCCCCTTTCCATATTGTACCTTTTAGAAGGAAGTCACTATGCACAGCCCACACTTAAGGAGTGGGGTATTATGCTCTAGTTTTATGTTTTAATTGATTCTACATCCCCAGAGTCTGACCCAGTTCACCACAGAGTAGAAACACAATAAATGTTGAAGGGGTGAGTGAGAAGGATACAGGTTCCACACTGCATGGAAGATTGATGTGATTAAGACGTGGCATAAACTCTATTATATACTTGAAAGTTGCTAAGAGAGTAGATCTTAAATGTTCTAACCACAAAACAGAAATGGTAATTATGTGACATGATGGAGGCGCTTTGTCAGTAATCATTTTGCAATATGTAAGTGTGTATCAGATCAACACATTAGGGACTTCCCTGGTGGGGCAGTGGTTAAGAGTCCACCTGCCAATGCAGGGGACACGGGTTTGAGCCCTGGTCCTGGAAGATCCCACATGCCTCGGAGCAACTAAGCCCGTGCGCCACAACTACTGAGCCTGTGCTCTAGAGGCCGCGAGCCACAACTACTGAAGCCCGCACGCCTAGAGCCCGTGCTCCGCAACAAGAGAAGCCACCGCAATGAGAAGCCCATGCACCGCAACCAAGAGTAGCCCCCGCTCTCTGCAACTAGAGAAAAAGCCCGCACGCAGCAACGAAGACCCAACACAGCCATAAATAAATAAATAAATTAATTAATTTTTTTAAAAAATCAACACGTTAAACTCACACAATGCTATATGTCAATTACAGTTCAATAAAGCTGAGGAAAAGTAAAGGAATGACATAAAGGAAAATTGGAAAGATTTTATTCAACGACAGTTATAGTGAGAGGAAAAGTAAGAAGAATAGCATTTTCTCACACTTAACGTATTGCAAATTATCAATAATTGTTGAAATGAAGATGAATAAAGGAGAAAAGATTCTCTAAGGAAAGAAGAAAGAACTGCTTCACGGGTCTTCTTTTCCTTGTGTCCCCTTCATTTTTTTTTTTAATTCTTTTTTTCTCACTTGTCTTTTTTTTTAATACATATTTAATTTAATTAATTAATTTATTTATGGCTGTGTTGGGTCTTCATTTCTGTGCGAGGGCTTTCTCTAGTTGTGGCAAGCGGGGGCCACTCTTCATCGCGGTGCGCGGACCTCTCACTATCGCGACCTCTCTTATTGCGGAGCACAGGCTCCAGACGTGCAGGCTCAGTAATTGTGGCTCACGGGCCCAGTTGTTCCGCGGCATGTGGGATCTTCCCAGACCAGGGCTGGAACCCGTGCCCCCTGCATTGGCAGACAGATTCTCAACCACTGCGCCACCAGGGAAGCCCCTGTCCCCTTCATTTTTGAGGTTGGGGCGCAATTAGCTTTTTAAGCAGCTCTTATAATAAATAAGAGAAGAAAATGAAGTTAACAGAGGGCTATCTTCCTGGTTCTTTCATTCAGTCAGCAAGGAGCACCGCTGAGAGCCAGGCATGAGGATCAAGGTTGTACAAGAGCCAGGCCCTGCCTTTGGGAAGCTGACAGTCTATGGAGAGGAGATAAGAGAGAAAGTCAAAGGGTCTCAGCCTCAGGAGGAATGTGTTAAGGGTATCAAGTGGGAGGCAGAAACAAGATGCTACGGAAGCCCAGCGAGGAAAGATCATTCTTGCACTAGTGCAGTCGTTGGCATAGGACCTAGGGTCACATTAGAGAGGAGGGGAAATGAGGCTTCTGACCCTGAGAGTCAAGGCTAAACATGGAGGTGAGGTAGACTGAGGCATTGGTAGCAGGGTCTGGGTGGAGGCAGCTAAGGCCGGGGATTACAAGCAGGAAGACCAGGTTCAGGCTGTGGAAGGGAGTGGGAGGATGAGGAGGTCGCGGGCTGCCTATCTCCAGTTTTAATCTTGTTCATTACAGACACAGGCAATTTTAAAAAGAGCTTATCTAGTGAAGAAGCGTCATTTAATCCAATGAACAAATCGATATATCTGTAGGTTTTTTTGTTCTTGCAAGATACTCCTTTTGATTTTACCTAATTTTAATATTAGCTAAAGGCTGGTGATGTGAAGGCTTTCTGTCTGACCACAACATTAGAGTTGGAACAGAATTTTCCTTCGAAATTTCCTGAAAGGTTTTTAGCAAAAGCAATTAATTGCCCTGCTGACTAACTCGTTAGTATGTCAAATGACAGCAATGTGCATTTCACCCCAGAGCCTGAAGGGGGCGCCCACAGCCCACATTGAGCCAAGGGCCCCAACCAGGCCATTCGAGCTTCTGGTTATGCAAGAAAAAGCCAGCCTTTGGAGGATGGATGCGTTTGCTAATGATGTTTGGCTTCATGGAACATAGATGTTTTCCTTTTTTTTTTAAAAAATTCTCATTACTTATTAATGGCATGTAGAAGTATGCTTGCAACACAATCTGTAACCTTAAAAATGGACTGCATTAAAGTTGCTGAAGGAGATCAAGGGAAAGACAGGCAGTGCAGCCATGTTTCTTTTTCTTTTAAACTTATAAAAAGCCGGGTGATTCCAGGGTGAGGGATCTGACATGTGGTGCTGGATGCTGAGAGAGGATTGGGAGTGGGCGTCTGTAGAGAAGGTTTGGACACCCTGTTGAAAGGTTACCTAAGACGTTACTAGCCTGTAAAAAGTTCCTGCAAAAATCAACTGCAATAGCTCTTCTGTGTCATTGCACAATCAAAACAAACTGCATTTGGTGCATATGGAGCATTCACCTTTTTTGGAAGTAAAAAGAGTCTGCTGTATTCAGTGTGATGGCCCATTGAGCCAGTGCCTATTGCTTGTGACAGAGGTATGTGCCCTAACACATCACTACTTGGGTCAGAGCTTGAAATTTAAGGACACATTGCCTATCTAAATGTTTGGCCCATTTCTGTAGGCTATCTTGGAGCTTAGAGTCAGGAGGACAAAATCAGGATTATGATTTTCATGTAGTGTCAAGACAGAATCTTGTGGTATCATGTGGTGGTAAATACAGAGACCAGTCAAATTGGCCAACTTGTTAAAAACCTTATTAGAGAAGATGGCATGTGAGTTACTTGCAAGCCTATAGCAGCAGCAGTAACTCATGTTCTGGCAATTGAAGACTATCCTATGAGCTTCCGTTCTTCTGCATTCATTAAATAGCACTTAGTTACCATGGCAACTGTCCCTTTTCATTATTTGTGAGCGGTAGGGTATCTCACAGAATCTCAAGCACACAGACACACAGCTAACACACTGTGTGCACTGGAACATTTAATGAAGACTTCTAGGCTGGACTGTATTTTGCAAAGCAGGCATACTTTGCTCACAGTTATTTTCGTTTATTATTTTTAACTCAATTATGGCAGGCTTCGACCTTGAATACACCATTCTTGAAGGCGTTGTGCTGTCTTTCCTGCTTAATTTCCTTCCCTTTCTCATTGAAGATAGAGATAAATGTATTTAACTATATTCAGAGAAGAGTAATGACTTGCAGCTTAATGAAAGTGCCCCTCTGAGTTCTAGAGAGGGCCTTGTGTGTGAAAAGGAGAAGAATGACTATTTCATCCTTGGCTAGTGGGGAGTGTGGGACGTGGGGAAAAAGAAGAAATAGGGAGTAAGGTGCCCTTTGGTGAATAGTGATGACTGTGGCTGATTATTACAGCTATGTTATCAGTGACTATTTCACGGAAGCTACTAAGCATTTTCCCTTGAAGTTGCACATCGTGTATCATTTAACTAACTTGTACACTATCATCTTCCTTCTCAAAAGAAGCGTTTGCACACACACATGCTAGCACGCACTCACACACAGGCACATAAACACAACTACCGTGTCTCTGCTTGTAAATGTTGGTCAGCCTGAAAACTCTGCTTTTAATGCCTGTTTCTAAGACTGTTTATAACTCTCTCCTCTCCCAGTCCCCAAACCCACACCATCACGTCATGTGGGAGGAGGGGAGAGAGACCCAGGCCTTGTACCACGTGTGTGGCTGGAAATGAAGACGATTGATGCCATGCTTTTTCACCGGGTTGTCTTGCAGACGTTCATGGGGGCAGCATGGCGTCAGGTGAAGGTTGACCAAGGCTCTGCTTTTGCACAGCTATCCGAGGACCCGCCACATAGTAGTTACCATAGATTTATAGAGTAATTTTGACAATTTTCTGGCAAATGATAGCAAAGTTTCTTGAGGAATAAATGACTTTTGCTAATCCACACAAAATCCAGCCCACCTTCTCAGCTGCTGGGGGCAGGAGCAGAACCAGAGCATAAAGAGAAAAAGGCTTTGGGGTTCAATTCCTGCTCTGTCTGCCACATACTAACTGGATGTGACCTTGGGAATGTTATTTAATTTTTCTGAATTTCAGTCTGTTTATTTGTAAAATAGGGATGTTGATGATGATTGACGTTTATCTGATAGCATTGTTGTGTTTAAGATAGTGTACGTAAAATGCTTGGTATAATAAATGTAATAAAAAACAAAATATCTGAAATGCGTGGTACATAATGTTCAGTAGTGCCTGGCGTGCAGTAGATGCTCAGTAGTAGTAGGTGGTCAGTGTCAGTAGATGATCAATTGATCAAATAAGTGGGAGCTATTATTAACTATAATTGTGATTCAAAAGCAGTAATGACTTACTTCAGACCAAACAGGACTAAAATTATATTTCATGTAACGCTCCATCTCTTGTGTTTCTTACACATCTGCAACTTGCAACAAGAATGACTAAAATTAAGGAGCTTAGTGGATTCTTTAGGCTAAGATAACCTGATTAAATCAGAACTCATGTGCCCCCAGAGCTGACTCCTTTGAAAAATTATTTGCAGTGAAACAGTTTCAACAAACCACCTAAGATCCATTTTGTGACCTTCAGAAGACATTTGCTTTAAAAAAAAAGTTTTGGACTATGCATGAAAAAAGCTAGCTTGCTGATTACATACGGGTGAAATTTTAACCACTATTTATTCCAGGTTGTTTATTTAAACATGTTCTTATGCAGCTGAACCTTTCAAGTGAACTAGAAATGATTTCCAAGGACTTCACTACTAATAGCTGCAATTTTCTTCAAATGATACAGGAAAAACGGCTTAGGGACAGACCACAGTAACCCATATTCTATCGTTGACAATTTGCCTTTGCCAGAGTAAGCATAGTTTATTTTAAGCATTAGGATTTGGGTAACAAATAAGCACGAAGGGGAGGTGGTTGTATGAAACGCATAGGCTTTTCTAACCTGCTCTATTTTTCTTCCTACCTGACATATGTTATAAATTTTTCTGTCTTTGGCATTTGCCTGTCTTATTTACAGCTGTATCCCTAGGTACCAAAACAGTGCCAGGAATATATAGCAGCTCAATAATTATTTATTGAGTGACTAAACCAGATATTAATTGTCTCGGGCCAGTGAACAAATGTGATTTTAAAATTTTGGTTGGGCTTTGTTTATCTGCTTCGGAAACACGTCCAAGATCGAGGTTTTACATTTTTCCCTCTGAGTTGAAAAAAAAAAGAATTCTGGCACTTCTTCCTTCTCCTTCCCCAAAGCAGTACTTGACAAGGATACGTTCCAGAGTCAGTGGCCAGTAACATTGCCAGACCTGGCCTGGCCATGAATGTGGCTTAAGCCAGATTGGATCCTTTTGTGGGTTAAACGACTCTGTGTTTTGGTCCCAGACTCATTTCTAATTCTGGCCAGTTATCTTAAAAACATGGGCCCTTGGTTATGGAGGGGTCAGAAGATGGAATGAAAATGGATGGAGGGAAATTTCGTATCAGTACCTGAAAAGAATCCCGGTGTCCTTATATTCTTAAAGCACAGCAAAGAGCACGACTTCCTACAAAGGCCTTTGGAGAAAGCATCAGTTACTATGCATTGTTCTCTTTAGAGGGCGATCACAATTGGAAGTCTATTTGGAGGCAGTGAGTAATTTAGGGAAGCACAGTCTTTTCTAATGGCCTGAACAAAGCTCAAAAAACAAAACAAAAACAAAAAACCTTAATGTAAGCTAATTTACTTTTTTTTTTTTTAAGAACAGGGGTTCTTGGGACTTCCCTGGCAGTCCGGTGGTTAAGACTCCTCACTCCCAGTGCAGGGGGCACGGGTTCAATCCCTCATCGGGGAACTAAGGTCCCGCATGCTGCATGGTGCGGCCAAAAAAAAAGAAAAGGGGGCGGTTCTCAAAGTGTGGTCCCTGGACCAGTAGCATCAGCATCAGCTGGGAATGTATTAGAAATGCTAATTCTCAGGCACCTCCCGGAGCCTGCTGTCTCAGAAACTCTGAGGGTGGAGCCCAGCAACCTGTGTTTTCACAAGCCCCCCAGGGGATTCTGTTCCTCACTCAGATTTAAGAAGCACTGGTTCTCATAGTGTGAGAGAAGACTTTGGAACTCAAAGTCCAATTAACTCCCCAAACAGAGTTCTCTGTAGCCCTGCTTGATTAGTACTAGTTTTAGGAAACTTAACTACCTAACCAAACTGTTCAGTCCTTCCTGGGATGGTTGTAATTGTTAGGATGTTCTTACTTTGGTTGCATTAAAAATTCCCTCCTTCCAGCTGCTAACATGTTTGGCCTCTGAAGCTATGAGGAATGTATCTACATTCTCAGATAATTGTTCATTCATTCATTCATTCAGTCAAACATTTGAAGAAAGACATTGGCTCCAATAAGTCATCCCATCACCAGATAAGCATCCTCAGATCCCTCAGTGGATCCTTAGGTCCATGATAGCAGAATCCCAATGTCCTGACCACACTACTGCTCACCCTTCTCTTGACGCACACTTGTCCACATCCTACAAAGATGCAAGTCCCAGAACTGGATCCGATTCTGCTCGTCATAGCACGAGAGCAAGAACATGTGAGGCTGATTGGTTTTATAACTAAATGCAGAACTTTGCATTTCCTTTATGACATTTTTTTCTGCGATGTACCTTATGAAATTGCCATTTGTAGGTTAAAAATGTGAAATGTGAGCAATTGCGTGGAGTTCTAATATCACATTTATTCAGTCAATAATATAAAAACATATTGGGCCTTCTCTGGTGTTTATGTTAAGATAACAGGATTATGCTAAATGGTTTTTGTTTGTTTGTTTGTTTGTTTCACACTTTTAAGTCCATTTGAGCAGATAGTAATTTACAGTGTCCATAATTCTTCAAAGATGCAATATTTAATATAAACAGAAGTCACAAAGAATAATGCAGTTAACATTTGTGTATTAACCTTCCCAAGCCCGTCTCCTCCCCTCCCCCAATAAATACCTTGAATCCTGGATTTGATGTTTATTACTCCCATGCATTTCTTCCTATTTGTACGATATATATATATAGGTGCATTCCCAAGCACAGTATATACACAATAAATATATTTTGTGTATTTTTGGCTTTATATGGATTGTATTGTACCATATATATTATTGTGCAACTTTCTCAATATTATGTTTATTGGCACCTAACCATGTCGAAATGTGTGTAGGTGTTTCATTCCTTTCTACTGCTGTATCGTATTCTATTTTATGAATATAGCATGATTGATTATATATCTTCCTATGCTGGTGGACATTTAGGTTGTTTCCAGTCTTTCACTGTTTCAGACAGTGTGTACATCCTTGTATACATGTGTGAGAGTTTCTATAGGACATCTGTCTAGTCCCTGATTTGTTTGACATCAAATGCTGTCAAATTTTTGCCAGTAGAAAGATATAAAATTGCTCGATTCTTTGTAAGTAAATGCAGAACGATCCATTTGTCTCTATTACCTCTTATCTTGTCCCACATTCATTTGTTCAGTTATTAAGAACCATATATTGGACCCCTGCCATGTGTCAAAGACCACAGTAGGCAGCTGAAAACAAAAGTGAGGCATAATCTCACTCCTTACTTGGGTGGCAGGGGCAGGGTTAGTGGAGAGGTGGTGGCTTTTGCTTTTTGGCTGCAGTCATTGTTTTGTGAGCTGCGAGCCTGACATTCCAGGGATCCGCTGTCACTAACAGAGTGGGATGGAATGTGGAGATGGGGTGTGGGTGGTAGGAAGTGGGGTTAGACAACTTGGGCTTCCGATCCCTTCCTGTCCCCTGAGGTGACACAGCAAATATCCACCTGTACACCTGGCTTTGTACCTATTTTCTTATTCTAACTGCATCCCCAATCCCTGAGATACAGAATATTAGCATCAACCAAAGACATATGAACACAGATATAACGATTTCCTATTCATCAGGGCCTCTGGTTACAGCCTCACATATTTTGCATAAACATACATGTTGGCCCTGATTTCCCCACTTTATCATGTATAAACTGAGATGAAGTTTATATGTACATATATACGCATCTATATATGTGTATATATATGTAGGTTTATGCAGAGTGGTGAGCTGGGGGTGCTGAGCAGAGCATCCCTGAGTCCAAGGTCAGAGCTTCCTCGCTGGGCTGCAGGGCAGCAGACTGCGTGCTCTGTCCTCGGTGACAAGTGCGCACTTGGCGTATAGGTCTCTGCAAATCTGCCAGTGCTCCTGGATCACTTCCCAGCACATCCTGCTGGCTGGGGGATTCTTTGGACACCAGAGGACAGTGGACATTTTCCATTTAAAAGGTTTCCTGTGCCTGCAGAACACCTACTCGGTGCCCTCCCAGAAGAGCGGGCTGTGCAAAGCAGAGAGAGCTGGGGAAGGAGAGTCAAGGTACATTAAGTTGATTTTGCAGCGGCAGCTGGAGTCACATTAAACCTATTGCCTAATTTCCTTTGTCCAACTTGATTTCTTTTTGGCTGGAAGAGAAATGGATCAGTCTTGCTTTTTATGCCGAGATGATGCTGCCTGAAGGAAAATCTCCATCAGTTCCCTGTGCCTGCCTTCAGTCCTGTAATTGGGACTGGGCAGCGACCTCCCCGGCGGCCTTCTGGAGGGGGTCACGCAGGCTGCCCCTCCACGCAGAGCTTGGCGTCTGTGCCAGGCCTTCCTGCAGGCGTCTCTGGCCACATTCTAACACAGACAGCTTCATTTTATTTATTTTCTTCTTTTCTGTGAAGCCCTTTGCTCCCTACCTTTTCTCTATCTCTTTTCCTATATTTGGAATGCTCTCTGTCTCTCCAAAATTTCTTAACGGTGGTTTCTTTACATTTCTGATATAATATTTCCTTCCTGTCTCCCCTCCTCCCACCCCACCCCAATGTGATTCTGCCCGTTTTTTTTTTTTTTTAATCACCAAGGAGGGACATGTTTATACTTTGCTCTTGGTTCTATTCTCCTACCCAGGCATTTAAGGAAAGCTAAGAGTCTGGAGGCAGAAAAATGAAAAGGCAGTTTAGCCACACACAGAAAATAGGAGCATTTATCTGTGCGGAAGGGTTGCTGAGTTCCTCGCATGGTGGGGATGGGAGGAGAAAATATTAACCGGTTACCTACAAATGTATTTATTGCGTGCTCACTCTGTATAAGAAATAGCGTTGCTAAGTGCTGTGAGGGACATAAATATAAGATTTAACACCTACCATCAAAGAGGCTGCATTCTGGTTGGACAGACAAGATATAAACATGGGAAAGGATAAGATAACTCTTGGAAGAGGAAAATTAGAAGCGCTCAACACATCAGTTCAAGAAGTGGGGAGGGTCTCATGTGCTTGACTCCTACCAATGAGTGGTCCAAATAATTGTCCTGAGTTGAGGTCATCAAGCCTTCACAGAAGACTGGGTTGGGCTTGGGAAAGGGCTTTGACCTAGCTGAATCCTTGGGGACGGTTCTGGATAAGTAGACGGGGGCAGTAAAGCCCTCCAGATGGAGAAGTCAGGGATAAATGAGGGAAAATGGAAAAGATAATTCAGTGGGCAATCAAGAGACCCAGGAGGCTGGGCAGAGGGGTCAAGGTGGCAGGCAGCTGGAGACAAGATTAGTCCTGGCCAAACTGCCAAGGGCTTTGAGTGGTAGTTTGAGTACAGAAGATTTTTCTCTTCGGCAGCACGAGCTATTGAATGTCTTTGTGTGAGGATTTGAATTGATCTAAATCTGTACCTCCCTATTTTTACATGGCATAAGTGGAAAATGGTTATTTGTAGAGTACACGGCACTAAAGAGAAAGGGATTTGGAGACTGGGAGGAGAATATAGCAAAAGCAACTTGTCCTGGTTTGCCTGGAACCTTCCCAGTTTTCCCATAGCACTGAAAGTCTCATGTCCAGACAAATCCTCAATGACTGCTTGTCACCTGGGAGAATACTTTTGGTCAAAGGTGACTAGCCTATGAGCTCTGCCCACACCTGGTCACCCTGGGATCTCAGAGTTTCAATCTTGCATCCGGGCTCATCAGTTGGGAAACCTTGATTAAATAGTATTTTAGGGTTATGAGTGGGCAGGATGGGTTGGAGTCTGGAAGCATGGTCAGGAGGCTATTGGTGGAGTCTGGCTTGAGGGGATAAGGCCTCAAACAAGATGATGGCAAGGAAAATGGGGGGAAAAAATTGGTTTAAGACATTTTTCCCCCAGGGAGGAAAAGTTCTCCTAACAACCAGGAGAAAGATTGAAAATTGAATGAGGTAAAGGAGTCAGAAATGACTTCAAAACAACTGCAGCTTTGTTCATTTATGACCCAAGCATTTATTGAGTGCCAACTGGGTGCAAAATATCATACTCAGAGTTGAGTGAGAAATGTGTTCCCCTTATATAACTTAGGATCTGATTGGACACATTAAATAAAATTTTTTAAAAAACTCTTCAAATAACTATAATATAAGGTAAAAGGTCAGGGTGTGTGGCACAGTAGTTAAGGGGCATGGGATTCAGAGCAGAAGTGGGTCACTAGATTGAAATCTCAAATACTAGCTGCATGACCTTGGACAAGTTACCTTTTCAATTCTCAGTTTCCTCTCAGACCCACAGTAATGTAGATATGCTAATCATAGTGCCAAGCTCTGGGCCTTGTTGGAAGGAGATAATACCTTCAACGTGGTGCATGGCATATGGTAAAACTTTAAGCAATATTAATATCATTATCATTATCACATACAAAGTGGTAAGACACGAGAGATTTACTACCTAGCAGGGAGGTGTCAAAGTAAATGACTTTTTTTTTTTTTTAATAATTAATTAATTAATTTATTTATTATTTTTGGCTGTGTTGGGTCTTCGTTTCTGTGCGAGGGCTTTCTCTAGTTGTGGCAAGCGGGGACCACTCTTCATCGCGGTGCGCAGGCCTCTCACTGTCGCGGCCTCTCTTGTTGCGGAGCACAGCCTCCAGACGCTCAGGCTCAGCAATTGTGGCTCACGGGCCTAGTCGCTCCGCGGCATGTGGGATCTTCCCAGACCAGGGCTCGAACCCGTGTCCCCTGCATTGGCAGGCAGACTCTCAACCACTGCGCCACCAGGGAAGCCCTAAATGACTTTTATAAAGTGAGAACCTATAGAAAAAAAAAAAAAAAAAGCTTAGACGAATCAACAATAGTTCCAGAATTCCAGTTTGTTTTGTCAATCATAGTTTCACTCCTGTTTATGCATATCCACTTCTGCACATTTAGTTTGCGATTGGCGTGTCAGTGGGGTGCAGTTGTACCTGCAATTTAGGTAAAATGCCCCTTAGATGTCACATTGCAAAGGGCCTTTAATCAGTGTTGGATGTCTGACCCTGTGGGGCAGTGGTCTCCAGAGAAGGGTCTCTATCTAATTTCTTTATTTTAGTTATAACTTGGATTACTTTTTACAGTTTAAAAAATTTTTTTTTCTTTTGCTATTTTAAATCCAAATTTTTGATTATTTCTATTGGATGAGTTACTAAGAGCAGAATTACTATATCAAAGGGTATATGCATTTAAGGGTTCTCTGCGTATGTGGTTACCTCCTCATGGTTCCTCACCAACTCTGGGTACAATCTTTTTTTTTTCCCTTTGATTTTTGTTACTTTTGCAGGTAAAAATTTTTACCTTTCAGCTACAAATTGCATATATTTGAGCACTAAGGAAGTTGAATATTTTTCCATGTTTATTAGTCATTGGGTTTTTTTCCTTATGAAGAAATATCGGTTCATGTCCTTTGTTCATTTTTCATTTGGTAAAGTGTTATTATTTGTCTCTTCATTTAAAGGGGTCTGTCTTATTTCTTGCAAACTCCCCAGGTTCTTTTGAGAAATAAATGCTATAGTTACATGAAAGTGTTTTGCATAAACTGTAAGGACCTATATGCATGTTATTATTATTGAAAAATTGACCTTGTTCATATGTTAGAGTCATATTTATAACAAAGAGGTCCTTGCAAATTCAGAAATAGACTTGACTAGAGTGTGAGGTCAGTTCCCGTCGGGATTTTTGTCTGTTTTATTCACTGCTGCATCCCCAGTGCCTAGAACAGTGTGTGGCATGGAGTAGTGATCAATAAATACATGTTAAATGAATGGAATATGAGATAAACACATAGATGGATAGAGATTTTCTACAATGTTCCACCAAGTTGACTTCATTTCATTTTCTTTTTTGCCTCAAGCTGGAAGCAAATAGAGTTGTGTATGGCTGGTAGGTCAGAGCTGTGAAATAGTGTTCTTATCATTCTGGACTTAGGAAGCTCATTTCTTAGAACCTAACTTTCTTTATGGTAACATTGTAAGCCTAATTAGTAATTCTACCTCATTTATTTAAGTGATAAACCAGAGACAAGAAGAGTTTAGTGACCCAAGCATGGCTTTCAGCAGTATGATAGAAGACCCAAGTTGTTGTTCTATTTTTATATAAGAGCATTTCTAATTCCTAAATATATGACAAGCCTCCTAGTCTGTCCATGCCTCACTTGTGGTTTCTGGCAATTATGAGAATAAATTGTACCCAAGGTCTAAAATAAAACATGACAGTATGCCTTAAAATTGATTCATTCTTTGGTTGCCTATTTTGTGGGAAAGGTTTTGCATAGAAATTTATGCTAGTGAGTTTAATCTCCTATATAGACTTAAATTCAACTACCCACAGGTGCCTGGTACCAGCTTCTTTTCTAGAGTTTCTCTGCTCTGTTTTTATCCTTAATTATCCTACCTCACATTGTTTTCCTTTTAAGGTGCTTTAGTGTTTCTGGAAGAAGATGGGGTAAAATTTCATATAAATGTGCATTTTGCTCCAGACTCATGTTCTGGATGGATCACTTACAGTGGGAGGCAATACATGATGGTTAAGTGCTTTGTTTTTGAGGCACACAGAACCTTATTTATGATCTTAGGTGAGTTACTCAGCTTCCCTGAGCCTCAATTTCTTCATTTATAAAATAGGTATTTAAAAAACCCTGCTTCCATTGGATTGTAAGGATTAAATAAAATAATGTGTGAAAAGATGTTAGCATAGGGTTTGACAAATAAGCAAGCAGGAAATAGAGGCTGCAACTGAATATTATTATTTATTATTGTCATGTTCATCATAGATGGCTGGGCCATGGCTCTTAGCCACTGAGGTGCTATTAGCAAATGTAAGAAAAGCAAGTGAAAATGTCAAAGCAAGAGACAAGGAAAGAGAGATAGATGCCTGCAAGGAACAATCCCAGAAGCACCCCATCCAGGATATATCAGTCAGGGTTCAAACAGAGAAGTGGAACCACCTGGAGATACAGATATCGATACAGATACAGATGTATACACACATGCATATATACATATATGTGTATGTGTAGATATATGTGCACATGTATATATACATAGGTATACACATACATGTATGTATATATGATTTGACCTTTCACAACTGTAGGAGCTGGTTGATCAGTGTCTGCAAGGCTGCTGTCTTTGCATCTGATGCTGGAGCTTGAAGTCCAGTGGTCAGGCCATCGGGAGGGGAAGATGGAGGTCCAGTGGGAAGTGCAGAGACAAGGTGGAACCACAAGCGCAAGCTGGGCCTGACAGGGTGGACGGAGTGACACCAGTGCCTGTTCTTGTTGCCTCTGCCCTTGCTGGTGTGGCGTGGATGTCAAACTTTGGTCATGGGCCCAAACACACACTGGGCCCAGGCTCAGCCCCAGTGGCTCCTCACGCCAGATGAGCCCACAGATAATTGGAGCTGCACATTGGCCGCTGCTTCACTTCCACCCTCTGAGGCCTGGGTGTCATTATCCACGTGGTTATCTGTTTTGAGGTGAAGACACTGAGGGGTACAGAGAGGTTATTCATTTGCTTCAAATCACACAGCTGCAGAGGGCAGAGCTGGGATCCAGAGCAGGCCTGGTTGACTTATTGACTAATCTCTTAAACACTGCAAAGTTACAGCTGCCCCAAAAGGCAGGGAAGGAAGGCATACCTACCGCCCAGCGGTTAACATGTTGTCTCTGGTAACCTTTTTAATGAGTGAAGAATGTAGTGCTTTCATCCTTGGAGCAGGGGGTGCTCACGGATGGTGGAGTGTGGTGAAGGAGGGTGGAATGGGGGTTCAGCCTGCCCGTGTTTATTTCCTCCCGACCGCATACTTCCTGTGTAACTCGGACAATTTACTCAACCCCTCTCAGTCTCCATTTCCTCGTCTGTTAAATGGAGATAATGAGTGCTTGAGAGATTAGGTGAGGCGTGCACATGGAAGAACCCAGAATATAGCTTAATGGACATTGACCACACCTGGAACTTGCTGGGCCCCTAATTGAAGTGACTTGGAAATAGAATCATGTGACGTTCTGTTTGCCTCATCACTTTCTCGGGAATGCTGGAGGCCAGGGCTCTGTTCTTAGGATTGCGGAGCCGGAAATTCTCTCTGACTTTTGAGGAGGTGCTGTAGCCCATCCTGGTGGATTTCACACAGTTCATTGGCCGCCTGTGTCCACGGATCTCTTTCCTGGCCGCAGACTTTGCTCTTGTTCTTCACTAACACACCTCACTCCCGATTGTCACGAAGTTATTTTCCAGTGTCAAACTACATTTCATCTGCCAGCATTTCTGCTCACTACCTCTTTTTATTTTCCTCAGCAGGGATGGAAGGAAAGTAGGTCATCTTTTTCGTTTCAAAAAAAAAGAGTAAAGTTTAGAAGTGCCCCAGACATTTACGTGATCCAGCGTTCTCTTTTCCATCCCTTTATTGAGAACCCTACTGACTTCCCTTTATAGTCCAGTAAGTCTTCTTTCTTCCTGAAATATGGTATTAGAGCTGAACATAATCATAAATACCTGGCCGACTCTGGTTTGCAAGAAGGATAGTGTGTGAATTTTACCCATTGTATTCCTGTGTAGAAAACGCACATCTTTTTCTGCCCAAGTTGTGCCCCTAGATAGTCTGTCAAACAATGTCATCTTGCCAAGGGCAAGGCAGCCTCCCAGGAAGGGTGACAATGTAATTACAAGACCAAGTCCACACCCCATCCCAGAAAGTGATTTCTAACTCTTACCAATATGTTAGGCCAACAGCCTCACCTTCCGAAAGCTAATAATCATACCTCACCTATAAGAACTTATCTGTTTAATATTCATAGGACATACATCCTAGTATCATGCTAGCTTTTGCTGATTCCCATTCAGCTCCTCTTCCTTCAAGACACTAAATTATTTTTAATTCCCCACTTTCTGAAAACTAGTATATGGAACATGAAATATTTATGTTAAGTAGTAATGTCAAAATTTGCTAATAACTTATTTTTAGATTAACAAATATGTATCTAAAATGCCTTCTATTTGCTCAGTGCTGTGCAAGGCACAGGGGGTGAAAGATGTGAGACCTATTTCCAAGGTCAACTTTCTAGAATCTAAATCCAGTTTATCTAACCATGGTCTGCACCACCATCCATGACCTGGATGACATAACTCCAAGGACGAAATAGCCGGCTTGCCCGATGGGTTTATTTCTTTAAGTCAGTGCTTGGGCAGCATTATTATGAACCTGTATTAAGTGTTTTGTTGTCCATGTAGCACCAGTAGAGTTCCAAGTTATTGTCCAATTTAGATTTAATAATGTGGCTGAAGCAGTTCCCATTTTCTCTTCTGTGGGAGGCGGTGCAGAAGTCTGCATCGAGGATGGAAGATTGATGGGTGCAGTGAGCAGCAACTTTGCTTAATAATGAGAATGTACTTGAAGTAGCACCACTTAGCATTTCCAGAGATGTGGTTGCTTTGCTCCCCATTTATATAACTTGTCACATCCAAGAAATTGACAGAAGAAGTAGTCTGAAATAGACAGTGGGAGCACACGTCAAAAAAATATTTTCCATCATGATCACATGGAGAATGACCAATTTCAGTTTAAGGAATTTTTAATAGCATCCTAAATCCCTTGCCGCTAAACAGAAGACAGACTAAGAAACACTAGGAAGTAAGGAACGAGCTGCTTCCCATTTGTTTTCTGGTGGATGAAGAATGTTTTCACTGACTGCATGCTTTCCAAGTAGCTTCTCATAGAGCTTTCAAGGGGCAACACTGTCTAGTGGTTAAGAGCCCAGCCTTTTATCTCATCTGAGCTGCATGAACTTACTAGCTGTGTAACATGGGGTGAGTTATTCACCTTTTTGTGTCTCATCATCCTTGTCTATTGCATGGTGCTGTTGGGAAGCTTTAAATGGTTACTATTCCTTCATGTTGAATATACAAGATGTCATATAACACAGTGTAGAGAGATGAGGTATATTTTTAAAGAAGCCACTAATAGACCTGATATGATTCTTTCAACCTTTTTTTTGGTTCTCATGGCAACCTGGTAAGGATCCATCCATGCCATGGACAAAGTGGCTGAGTTGGAGGCAGTATAACAAAATACCTAAACAAGTCATTTTTCTGGGGTCAGGAAGACCCACATTGTTTTAAGAAATTATCTTCCTTTCCCCAGTGTTCTCTTTGAATGCACACGGGCAGTCTCCCACAGGCTATTTTGCTTCAGTGATTTTCTCATCTATAAGAGCACGCAGCTCTTTGATAGGAAGCTATTTGCAAAGGGACAGAATGTTTTTCTGCAGCTGTGATGTGAGTGGTATCAAAGTTATTGACACAGTTGAAAAATAGCTTAATGTTATCTTCAAGGCTTCCGCTTTCCTGTCGGCTTGAGCCTTGGAGATGTGTATAATTGGGACTCAGTAAGACAACCTTGACACCCCTCTGCAGAGAAATGTGCCCGTTTGATACAGGCTCAAAGCGAGTTTGACAAAGAGCAGCTTTTCCCTTGGGGCAGGGTGACCACGGAGAATCTGCTAATGAAGAGTTAATGGCCCAGGAACCCCAGCTTCACTTAGCAGACGGGAAGGCTTTAATCATTCCTATCCTTCCTGTCACCACCAGGACAGGCCAACAGCCTAGCCATCCAGTCAGTAATTAGAGAGAAGGTATTTCTCTACTCTCCTGAGCTGACTGTCATATTGTTAAATTTGAAAACTATTTGATGATGAATCTCACAGCTCTTTGGTTTGACTGATGAGTGGAATCAGAGCACCGCCCCACATTCGCATCTGTTCTGTGGACAGATTTGGTGGAAAATAGTTTCTGGTTTCTTTTTGAGTCGCAGACCTTTTGACCTGTGCCTTGGAGACATCCATGGGCTCTTCATTACAGGAATTACTCTCCAGAGGACAAGGTCTTCATCAGTCAGCATCTTTGGTTGCAAACCATAGCAACTAACTTCCACGCAGATGAGCAAAACCACACTCTGTGGGAAGGCCATGGGGTGCCCACAGATCAAAGGAATAGTCAGTGCTCAGGCTTTGAAAGGACAGAGTCCAAGGCAGCCCTGGACAGCCTGCAGCAGAATTGCTCTGTGTTCAGGGATGCACCCTCCAATCCCTTAAAAAAACATTTCTTTTTGTCATTCTACCAAAGATTCAAATTCCCGGGAAACAATGCAGTTCCCCCTCTCTTGGCTAGGGAAGAATAGGGCACCATGCCTAACCATCTTGCCAGATATCTCCAATGGGGGAGAGATGTTTCTTAAAGAAAAACTGGGGGAATGCTGAAACCAGAAGAAGGGAGAGTGTATGCTAAGGGATGGAACTACAGAGCTTGCTACACTGCATCCCTCAGAATAGGATCACGTGTGTGGCTGAAATGCACTGCAAAGCTCCATGTCACCTGCTCCAATTTATCTCACAGTGTTGCTGAACCTTAGGACGGTGACCTGTTAGCCCATTGACTGAATCCCTTCTAGTTAGAGCCCAGACGTGTGTTCTGCTTTCTTCTAAGATGGTTGAAAGAAAAAGATGGATCAGGCAGGGTTCTTAGCTGCAACCAAGAGAAATCTGCGCTAGGTGGTTAAACAAAAGAGGAATGTACTAAAAGAACTGGGTGACTCAGAGGATCTCCAAGAGGGCCAGAAGACCAGGCTGAGAGGCTGTGTAGCCAGGGCCAATGCCCCAGGTCTACCATAGGGCAGTAGAGAGCCCCAGCGCTGCCCCTGGGCTCAGTTGCCATGGATCGCTTCACTGAGGCGGGGCTTGGACCCTAGTGCTGAACCCCTGTCACAGCTGGCCTGAAAAACAGGATTGACCCATCTCTACCTTCACCAACATGGATCCTGCAGCACCTGCTTCCTGAGTCACCAGCTTGCCCTGCAAAGTACGGTGCTGGGGCACCATTTTGGAGGAGACCAGGCGACATGACCGGGCCCCAGCTGCAGAGGGGCCTGGGAAGGCATGTTCTGGCTTCTGCCTTAGAACAGAAGGCCTCTGCCTTGGAGGAAGCATGTTCAAAGGAACAGCAAGTGTCCTTAGAAAGGCAGTTGTGTGACTTTGAACTTGTGTTCATTCCACTAATGGACCACATCTCCCATACAGCACTAGTAATGAATAGATGTTAAATACATTTTGTAATAATTTTATAAACCTTATGATGATATTGCATTCTATTTTTTGTTGAAAACAAATATTGAAAATGTACCACACTTTTTTTCATCTTCTTATGACGGGGTTACAGATACACCAGTATGCTCAAAAAGTGGCAGTGATTCCAACCTGTCAGAGGTTCCTTCAATATCAAGCTGTATGAACCTTGGGCAAACTCTTACACAGCTGTATTTGAGCATTACCATCCAGGACATGGTGTAATAGTACTTAGCTGCGGACTTAATCGTGTTGATAATATTGGTATTGCTAAGTATTTTTAGGTATCAATAAACAAATGTTTCATCTAACTGGATAAGATACAACTAAGAATGATAATTATAACAATGTTCCTTTATTTATTTATTTATTTCTTACTAATGAGCTTGTACAGTTCACCAGCAATGCTAAGTACACAGCAGAACTTTAGGACTGGATGTTTACATTCCATGTAAGTCAGTGTTCTGTTATTTCCAAAACACTGTAATTATCAAGAGATCATTACAATTGGTTCAGATAATGCTACAACACAGAGGAAAATGCAAGGTTTTGCCGTGGGTTGTCAGGGTCAGCTTCTAGGAACCAGAAGCTGGCCCTTCCCTTCCCTTTCCTTCCCTTCCCTTCCCTTCCCTTCCCTTCCCTTCCCTTCCCTTCCCTTCCCTTCCCTTCCCTTTCGTTTCTGTTTCATTTCCTTTCTTTTCTCTTCTGTTTTCTTCTCTTCTTTTCTTTTCCAGCTTTATTGAGATATGATTGACATGGGACCAGGATTTTTGAGCAGAGTCTTGGGGCAGGGAGGGGGCATATCTGAGCAGTGAGAAGGGCACCCAGGGAAAAGGAAGACTCAGAAGTGTGGAAGTTCTTAAAGAACTGGAGACTCGCAGCTCTGGCTGGAAGGAAAAAGTTGGGTGAGGAATGACACCCTGTCAGACACCTTCCAATGTGAAAGTGGAAGCACATTCTTTTTGCTGCTGGTGATAATGCCGAGAATTTACATTTTGTGTTAATTTGACCTCATTGACATAATACCTTATTATAGAGAATCACTTAGATGTTGCCTAATTGCCTTCTTTCTCTTGCTAACCCCAATGCTGAGAAAGTCAAAAAAATGGCCTTTGTTTTGGCTGCGGCAGAGAAATCTGATTTGATATTTTGTTGTCACAGATCTTTTGCTTTCATATTTATTTGTTTTTTCCTAGGCCACCCAAGCACTTTAATTTGTATATTTCCTTTTGCATTTGTCCACATGCATATGTATTTTCCCATGCTTTCTGTAACTTTTTTTCCATTTAAATTATATAATTATCATTTTCTTTGCTTCCCCAGTGTATTCTTATTTCTAGTCTTTCACAGAAGCCCAATGTTCCATTGAGTAATCACTGGGAAATTGTTATGCTTCAGTTTTTCAAAAGTTTAGGTATCGTAATGGCAATTTTTGTGTATAGAACTTATTTCTTCTGTTAGATTATTTTCCTAACAGCATCTGTAACTCTTAACTTCCTGCTTGGAAAAATAAAGTTTTATGTCTTAGGGTTTTCCCTTTTTTGCCTCCCATTCTTGTATGTAAATAACCATTTCAGCATGAATTATTATGCATTTTACTTTCTCTGTATAGCAGCCTTACTAATACATCTGTCCAGACATGCTTATATAACACTGTACAGTATAAGCCCAAGAGCTTCTGCCATCAGTGTAACTGTGATATGCAGGAAAGCAGTAGCCCAGACTATGGAAGTATCGAAGAGAGATTGTGATGGTCATAAAACGACACTCTAGCCTGAAGGTCTAAATCTCCTCTATGTTGTTTCCTAGACTTATTTTCTTTAAGTTTGTATCTTTCATCACCAACTCATAACTTATCATAACTCATTCTATACCTAGTAACCCTTTAACTATTTTATTCATTTTCCTACTTTAATGACATTACTTACTATTTGATCAGTACTCTTCCCTCCTCCTTAGTGTTTGACATGATTGTTGTTGTATTTGTACCTGTCTCCTATTTGTTAACCTTTTAAATGTTTCTCTGTACCAGTAAGTTGGTTCCTAAGGATACTGAAAGCTCTTTTTGTGCAGCATACACTGGCCATGGGTCCCAGTGATGCCACTCATGGGAATTTACACTAAGAAAAGCGTTCACACCAAACATATACATGAATCTTTATAATATCTGTATTCATAATCATCAAAAACTGGAAACAACCCAAATGTCCTTCAGTAGGTGAATGGATAAACACTCTGTGGTGTATTCATACATTGGAATACTACTCAGCAATTAAAAAGGAATGACCTATTGATACACACAACAACTTGGATAAATCTCTAAATAGTTATGCCAAATGAAAGAAGTCAGCTTCAAAAGGTTACATACTCTATGATTCCATTTACATGACATTCTTGAAAAGAGACTGCTCTGGAGATAGAGAACAGATCAAGGATTTCCAGGAGTTATGCGTGGGGGGAGGTTATGACTACACAGGGATGGTATGAGTTTTGGGGGGCGATGGAACTGTTTGTGTCCTGAATGTTGTGAGGATAACAAATCTATCCAGGTGTCAACAGTCATAGAACTAACACTAAAAATGTAAATTTTATTGTATGTTAACTTAAAAAATATGAAAAGATTCCCGTTTCATCAAAGTAGTCATAGGTCCTTTGACAAGTTATTTAACCTCTCTAAATCTCAATTTATTTACTTGTCAAGTGTAGAAAATACTCTCTACCTTGAAGAGGTGTCATAAAGATGAACTAGAATGTCATAAAGTATCTACCTGACATACAGGAAAATCTTCTTTTTCTTTTCCATGCTGGTATTTCTCATTGGGAGCAGATTCTTTTTCATGATTATTATCACCTGGGCTTTTTTACAGTTATTTGTCTCTTGGGGAACAGACTGGAGGGTTTCAAGCAGAAAAGTGACCTGATCTGATGTTCATTTTTAAAATATCATTTGAGCAGCTTTGTGGGGGGGTGGTAAGGAGTGTAGGAGGGTAAGAATGGAAACATGGAGGCCAGTAAGAGGTGTTGGGGGTTGTCCAGATGAGAGATGATGGTGGCGTGGACTCAGTGGGAGCGATGGAGGGGGAGAGAAATGGGCAGGTTTGGGATTTATTTTTTTTTTTGGAGGTAGAACCAACAGGCTTGATGATGGTTTGAGGAGTGAGGAAAGGTGGCTGGGGGTGTCATTTACTGAGATGAGAAACTCAAGGGAGGAGCAAACTCGAGTGTGTGGGCTGGAGTCATCATGGAAAATCAAGAATTCTGTTTGGATGTGTTAAGGAGTGGAAACCAAACAGATAATTGGGTACAGGATTCTGGAACCCAGGACCAGGTCAGCGTTGTGTCGTTCATTTCCACTGGAGGCGCCACAGTGAGTCTCCCAGCTCCGCCCCTCCAGATTAGGGTTGCAGGGGAGCTTTTAGCTGCTATTCCTTTGACCTAGCCTTGGGATTTTTAGCAAAGCACTTTTCTTTAATCCATTCCTGAGAGCAAGCGCTTGTAGAAACTTCAGAGTATGCTTGTCTGATCCACTGCTGCCAGATTTTCTTTTTCCTTTTCCATTTAATGTGATTTAGGGAAAGGCGAACACCCAGTATTTCCAAATATCCAGCTTAGAAGTCATTTCATACTGTGTAAGATTGAAAAGTATTAATAAACTACTGAGAATACTGATGACTATGCAAATACATGACAAAATATGCTGAGGTTATATTCAACATATTTTGTTATTTTTATTGTCCTCAAATTTCCAGTTTTGCCACAGACAAGGGAAAGAAATTCAAGATATAATTTTCCTTTTCAAGGTATAATTTTTTCTATGTTGAATTTTTTAAAGTTTTATTTACTTTTTTATACAGCAGTTTCTTATTAGTTATCTATTTTATACATATTAGTGTATATATGTCAATCCCAATCTCCCAATTCATCCCACCACCACCACCCCTCCCACCCCCGCTTTCTCCCCTTGGTGTCCATACGTTTGTTCTCTGCATCTGTGTCTCTATTTCTGCCGTGCAAACCGGTTCATCTGTACCATTTTTCTAGATTCCACATATATGCGTTAATATATGGTATTTGTTTTTCTCTTTCTGACTTACTTCACTCTGTATGACAGTCTCTAGGTCCATCCACGTCTCTACAAATGACCCAATTTCGTTCCTTTTTATGGCTGAGTAATATTCCATTGTATATATGTACCACATCTTCTTTATCGTCTGTCAATGGGCATTTAGGTTGCTTCCATAACCTGACTATTGTAAATAGTGCTGCATTGAACATTGGGGCGCATGTGTCTTTTGGAATTATGGTTTTCTCTGGGTATATGCCCGGTAGTGGGATAAGCATCATAAGAGACTACTACAAGCAACTCTATGCCAATAAAATGGACAACCTGGAAGAAATGGACAAATTCTTAGAAAGGTATAACCTTCCAAGACTGAACCAGGAAGAAATAGAAAGTATGAACAGACCAATCACAAGTAACAAAATTGAAAATGTGATTAAAAATCTTCCAACAAACAAAAGTCCAGGACCAGATGACTTCACAGGTGAATTCTATCAAACATTTAGAGAAGAGCTAACACCCATCCTTCTCAAA